>NC_088879.1:41812728-42164024 GCF_032884065.1 Artemia franciscana | reverse complement strand
TAAGCTATTTGTGCTCTATGTTTTTTGGCCTTTCGTTTTTTACTTTAAATCCACATTTCTTTTTTTTTAATTCGGTACTCGCTACCAAGCCACATATAAGCTTACCTGTAAAATTTTATGAATTTCCGAATCGATCATTTCACTGGTTTGCGGACTAAGGTCACTAACAGCAACAATATTGTTTCCATTGTCGTCAAAAGTACGAAGTCCTACTTTCTCAGACATTCCCAAATCCTTAACCATATGTTTGGCAATGGCTGTTGCACTCTACAAAATAATACAAAATAAAGAATAAACAAAATAAATTAAGAGAATTACAGAAAACAGAAAATACAAACAATAAAGTATCAACGTGTCTCCTACATATATAAAATCAATTGTATATATGTTACTCTTTCTTTCCACGGCTTAAGTATTTGAGCTATAGACACGAAACTTTCTGCAAATAGTCTAGGAACCGAGAGAATAGGATTGTATATCGCTTTTCGGGTTTCGCATCATTATTTCACTTCTCCTGTTCTTGTTTTATTTTTTGGACTTGTATGACATGTCAATTTTCATGGTTCCACGTAGGTTAATGTTAGTTTCGAGAGCAGGGGGGAGGGAGGGGGTAGTATAAATTTTTGAATTATACCAAAAATGTGAAAAGTATCTGCTTAAAATTTCAGGACACGCCCAGGCCCCCGGATGTAGATTTACCTTTTCTTCTGCAAAAACTGCAGGGTAGATTTCAATGACAAAATCTGATAAATAATGATATAAACCACTAAAAAGAGAGTGCAGGTGAATGCCAATTTTTTTTAACAACGACAGCAAAAAAAGTTTCGAGCAAGTTTTTTAAAAGTGAAACATATCGAAAATGAATGAATGGAAGTGAACCACAGAAGTTTTTTAAACAGTTAAATAAATCCATATTTCAAAGCGCTTTCAAAGCAACATGAAAAAGGAAGAAACTTTTATACTATTTACGCAACTTTCTACGGTAAGTGGAGAAGTTCTGACGTATCAAGCATAACAAAACACAGTAGCCTAACGCATAAATCCATACAACTAACCACGGTGACTACAATCATCGTCTAAATTCATCACAATCATCATACCAAACGATTCAAAAGCTAGAAAATATGAAACGTAGATTCAAGCTCTGATCAAGCGAAAAAGGCTTTCTAGGTAAACTTTGTTAATGTATTTTATAAATTTATTAATTTCTCATGAAGAAATTCTATTTTATTGCACCTATGTTAATTATGGGCACCTGTAGAAATGAAGGGTGTACAAAAGCACAGGATGGTTGGCCCAAAACTTCCCATTGTACTTCCTGGCTGAAGGGCTAAGAAAAGTAGATCAGCACCGCAGGTAGGGACTGTAAAGTCCAATGCCGTATTATTTACCTTTACCATTATGTTTTTTTTTCATAACGTAACATAATCCTACGCAGCGTAAAATTCTATACAGAGCCTACTAAAAAATTTGCTCCGTAAGATTACATCAAGTCTCAAGTTATGCTAGTATTGAAGGTTCTACGGTGTAGTGTGAAAGCTCCATTAGATGAATACCATAGAGTTAGACATAAAATTTTCCAAGAAATAGACGAAAAAAGGCTTACTTTTAAATCACTGGAAGCACCGCTAGTTATCTTCTCGGTACCAAACGTCAGCTCTTCGGCAGCTCTTCCTCCCATCATAGAATCCATTTGTGCCAGAAGTTCCAGCTTAGTCACATGAAATTTCTCCTTTTCAGGCATATACGACGTCTAAAATTATACATAAACATGTTTCCAGCCATATATTTTGTTTTTGTCTATTTTGGCTGTTTTTTAATTTGGGTAAACAAAAAATTTTTGAGCACTACTTTCATCAATATTTTCAAGAAAGTTTTTGGAGTTGTTCGGTGAATTAGAATTTCATGAACTTTTAGAAATTGGTATTTGACCTGGTTCCTAAAAGTTTCACTTACCTAGCTCAACAATTCTCTTTGAAGTGCCAATGGTATCCAATAAAACATTTTTTGGTCTCTGGACTGTCCATTATTAGCCTAATTCTAATATTTCTTAGACGATTCTTTTTAAAATAATACCCGGGAGACGCGACCACGAAATTAAACTCCCCAAATCTGGACACAAATCCTCCTTGCCTCTAATTCCTTTTTGCATCCTTGCAATAAAACTTGAGTATGGTTTAAATTAACGGACTATTCAGGTAGCTAAGAAATAAACTTCTACAGCTAAACCTCTATAGTCAGAATTGCATCTTGAATCCAAATTTAATATTCATTTGCGTCAGAAATAAGTTTCACCGCCCAAATATTACTGAAAAGCTGACTGGTTTACACAAAAGATTCGGAAACAGCGTATCGACGTTTGTCGCCTCACCATGGTTTAATTCGTTTGTTTCATTCATTTTATTTATTCAATGTTATTGTTGCTTAATTGTTTTTGGTGATTTATTCGGTTTTTTTGTGTAATGTTGTTGTTGATTTTCGTTTGTGTTTATTCCACTATTTATCTTTTGATGTCAGTGGGTTATAATATAGTTACAATTATAATGTAAGTTATAATGTAATTATAATAAGGTTATAATGTAAGTGGGTATATATATATATATATATATATATATATATATATATATATATATATATATATATATATATATATATATATATATATATATATATATATATATATATCTTACATTATAATTATAACTATATTATAACCCACTGATATCAAAAGATAAATAGTAGAATAGACACAAACGAAAATCAACAACATTACACAAAAAAAAAAAAAAAATCACCAAAAACAATCAAGCATTTTTTTTTTCATTGCTAATGCGGGATAGGGGGCCTTAACACTGAAACATACAGACTTGCACTTTGACATATTTATGGAAAGACCGCGGTACAGGCCGCAAATTTTCGTCAAATTTGACGGGTTATTAAGAAACTAGCCGAATAGGGCCCCATCGGCAAAATTTTTCTTTAAGAGAATCTATAAATACCTTATGCGCCACCTATGTCCGAGGAGGAACTGTTTGTTTTTATACTATTTACCAAGAAACTACATCAGTAAACCTGCTTGGTGCACTTTTTGCACAGAAAAAAATTAAATGAAGCGAAAGATATGAATAAAATGAAAAACTTAAAAATAAATCGAATTCGCTTGGTGCACAATTGGCACTTTAAACAAAGTGAAATAAAACATATAAATAAAGCGAAGGATAAAGCAAAAAATCCAAAAAGAAAACGAAAATTCACTCTTGTTATAACTACTTTATGTTTTGTAGCTTATAATTAATTCAATTTAACAATTGATTAGGATTTTAATAGAAGAATCTTAGTAGGTTTCCAAACGTATGTACGTAAGAATTTACTGGTGGGAGAGAGGGGGGCAGCTCGTCAAAAACAGAAGTAGATTTTAGTGAATGTACGAAGTTCAGCAGAAACAGGTCCAAAATAAACAGTCAAGTGATAAAATCATAACTAAAATGACGAATATGATACTGGCTTATGTATCAACGAAATGTTCAAATTGTTTATTTTAGAGTCTGGGGTAGTTGCTAAATTATTTGTGAAGTGTAGCTCTTAAAAGTAAATAAAAGAACCTCAAATTAAATATTAATCATTTTAAACTTACATGTTAGATAAAAAATTCTTACTTTATTAAGAGTGTTGGAAATGTATAATTATTTTCCCCATTCCTTTCTTTGGGTGACTATATGAATTTCATGTTAAAAAAAAAAGTTCCTTGCCCTATGGAAACTAAATTCTGTTGCGGAAAAAAAAGCACAGATTGACGAAAGAAATTTATTGCACAAAAACCTACAGCCTTGTATTTTTTTTTTTTTTTTTTTTTACATAGCCTTGATGCTTATCCAGGCATTTGTCAAAGCTTTGTACAAGCTTTTATATAACTTTCTTCGTAGAATGCTGCCACCTGTGCAGTCATCCATGAAGTAATATGTTCTTTCAGCTCTTCATCCCTGTTGAGGCGCTGACCTCCAAAGGAAGACTTCAGATGGAGAAAAAAAATGGAAAGTTGCTAGGGGAAAGGTCAGAGCTGAACGGAGGAGGGTTAAAACGTCTCAGACGAAGTCCCGTAAGAGTTTCTTTTTGTCACCTTCGCAAGTGTTGTCGCGCATTGTCATGAGTGAAAATCACGCCTTTTGTGAGCATTTCTCGGCACTTATTTTCCTGCTGGGGGATTTTCCGCAGAGAAAATCTTCAATTAGGAGAGAATTTTCAGGGGGTGGGGTAAGCTTATCAGGGAAATTTCCCAGAATTCTTATACGCAATCCTTTTTATTTGTCTTTCTCTTTGCCGACACAATTTTACGCGTGGAGATGTTAAGGGCAATTGCTCGGAGAAAATTTTACCAGGACTGAATTATCTAGAGGACCTTACGTGGGAAGGGGAGTATTTTTTCTTGGAGGTGGAGCCAAATTTCCTGTCATACTGTATCCCAATAAACTTCTTTATTCTTTGTTTGACTTCGCAGCTAAATATCTATCAGCAAACCGTCTTCTCTGTCCCAAAGCACTGAGTATGTGACTTGCCGAGATTTCAAGGGGTTTATTTTTAGGGGAGCCAACCTTACCCGGGGACAAAGTGTGCCTCCGTTCCATCAATTGCTGTTTGGTTGCACAGGTACCATAGATAACCAAAGTTTTATCGCATTGCCTTCGTTAACCTCACAGGTTAACGTCGATGAATTTGACACTTCTTTACTTTGACATTGATTTAACACTTCTCGCATACAGAAAACGAATCCACTGATTAAACTTAAACAAGAGACGGTATCTCTAACCAGCTCAGCCCTTACAAACAAATGCTACGATGTGCACAAAACCAACAGCGCACTCAAAATGGCTTCGTTTGGCTCTGCTTGATACAGATTGAATGCCACTCACGCACAGAACCGCGAACGCACTGCAGCCGCAGAGAATAACTTTGCCGTACAGCCGCAAGAGGGTGATTGTGGTTGAGTTTGATTCTTTGCTGTTAATGGGATAAAGCTTCTGCATTACTTTGAGGTTTTTTCATATTGATTTCTACACTATAGAGATAGATTTTTAGCTAAGGAGAATTTGAGACACCTTCTCCAATTCCTAGTATAGGTCTTTTTCTCTGGATGTTTTTATCAGCGCCATCTCTTTTCTCATATTGACCAGCTCGCCATCTACATTGCCTTTTTCATATAGCAATATTTTTGTGGCTTTTCATATAGCGCCGGTCTATAGTTGCCAAGTATCTGTCTTCCAAAAGTCCGCAGATTAATTACACTGATTCGTTTATCTTTTACATTTGGAGAAACCTTTCATTAAGTGCTGATTTTTTCTCAAAACAAGCAGAAGAGGGGAAGGAACCCCCCGGAAGTGCCGTATTGTACCCGCCGGTATTCAGTTACCCGTAAATTGCGGGGAATAGGTGAGGGGGTCCTTACGCTTCCCTTGTTCTTGGATTATTTCAGTAACTTGGGTATTCATTCAGTGCTTGGTGCGTGGATTTGAAATAGATTTTCTTCAGATTATTATTAACCTGTCCTATAGTTAGCGACTTGTGCTTGCCGGCGAACTGATTGTAGAATAGTGAAACAACAGTATACACGAGCTTTCTGAGAAATGGCTGGTGATCCATGTCTCAGATGTAAGAAAAACGTTACAAGAGCTCAAGGCGGAATTCAATGCCGTACCTGCACGAAGTGGTTACATTTCTCCTGTGCATCCGTCACCTACAGCAAAGAAGCTACTGAAAAATTATTGGGGAAGTGGCAATGTCATCGATGCAAAGAAGTAACTAAGACACCAAAAGTCGCGACAGTCGGAACTCCGAACAGTCAAAGGCAGCATAATCAAGGCTCCATTATTGTATCTACTGCTTCAACGCAGTCTTTAGACAACAATGAACCCTTGATCATCGGTGAAAGTCCTTTGGTTCACGAAACCCCTACCATACAATCTCGTAGCGAACCTTGCAGTTACTGCCACACCCAGACAGAAGCCAGCACATCATTTCGCTGTTTTTTTCTGTAGTGAGTGGGAGCATGCCTCCTGCCGTGGAATAAACTCTGATATTGTCCTTTCGATGAAACTTCATGACCCAAAATCAATCTTGTTTCGATACGAGTGTTCATCCTGCTCCAAGCAGAATGTAGCCCATCTGCAGCTACAAGTTAGGACAATGGCAGATCGCACGAAAACCGTCAATCCAAATGAACAGAGACGATCAACCCTAAATTCCGGCGATCAAGCACTGTATTCCCATGTGGCTCAAAATGGAGCAGCCGGTCTTGGTGCAAGTATACCAACTGCAGCCTACGTGACCAACTCAATCGAAACGCTTCTATTAGCTGAAAAGGAGAAGCAATTGCGGGAAGAAAAACGACATAACTTAGTCATTGCGGGAATTCCTGAGTCTGATAATCTGAATGGAATAGAGTCACAAGTAATCATTGAACTTTGCCGAAAGAACAGCTTAGGAGCCACCTTAGAAATCGATGACTTTATTGAGACTAGGCGACTAGGAAGAACAAGAGAAAATGACAAACCAAGAAAGCTCCTTGTAAAGCTCCGAGATGACGCTTCAACTTTGGCAAACGAAATACCATTCTGAAAAATGCCAGAATTTTGCGAAATTCTACAGATCCCCAGACCCGCTGTGAGATCTACATAGGGCCTGATCTTACACGACTCCAGCTACAGACTCAAGCAGAAAGAAGGAATCTCAAAAGAATTGAAAATGCCATCCATGAGCGAGTAGCAACAGATCAAACACAACAATAGCAACAAAGAACCATAGACAAAACAGTGAATGTTACTTGACTACTACCGCCTGACACCCCCACCATCAACTCTACAAATGATAACTATGAAAAGGCCAGGAATCCGCAACCCACCGTTATCTGAGCTGTCACCTTCTTGGTGCCAATTCTACAGAAACATACCTCCACCATATAATCTGTCAAATGGGGAGCAAGACCAACAAAGCTCCAGCCCAGCGTTCTGCAACTTGAGGAGCCCATCTGACAATCACCACGACAACCTGCAAAAAGGGAAGAAAACAGGTAAATCCCAAACCAAATCGACTCTGTCAAATAACCTTCTACCCGGAAAGAGACTCCCCTGGCCACAGCAAATCAAAACAAATCCAAACTGCATCATCACCACCTCCACCTCAATAAATACTCAAGGTCTAAGTCTAGAGACTCCTGATTCTTCTTCCTGCAATCTGGAAAGAGGGAAAAAGAAAACAGTTTTCAATACGAAGCCAACCCAAACTTACCGCTTTCCAACAATAGCCCTGTCGAATGTTCACTCTCTCAACAACAAGACAGAAGATATGGAAGTTTTCTTAAGGAAACGCGACATTGACGTCATGTGTATGACAGAAACATGGATTTCGTCTTCGGCTTTGGCCATTATCGACGGGGACTCCTGTTACATTTCCCCACGCTGCAGCGCATCAGGTGAGCCTATGATGCACGGTGGCGGTGTCGGTTTCTACTGCAAAGAAAACATGCCTCACACGATCCTGGATGTCTCAGTGCCAAAGACCCATCACATCGAAGTTTCATGGCTTTGGGCACGACCAAAAGGCCTACCTCGTCAAGTGTCGTCACTGATATGTGCCACAGTATATTTCCCTCCAAGAGGACCATACCGGCGATAACTAGTGGAATATCTCCAACAAAGTTGCGACCTCATCAGATCTAAATACCCATATGCTGGAATCTTTCTTTGCGGGGACTTCAACGACCTGAAGCCGAACTGGATCGAGAGCTCTACAGCCCTTCGTCAAATAGTTAATGTAAAAACAAGAGGAGAAAACACCCTCGATTTGATCTTCACTACACTTGGTGATTTCTACTTAGATCCCTCGGCGGAAGCACCACTCTCAACCAGCGACCACGCAACTGTTCTATTGCGACCAAAGTCAACAGTGGAACCTAGTAAACCAACCCAGTTCACTTACCGTCCGCTCACAGAGGAAGGCATAATTGGCTACAGAGAATGGCTCAAGTCGGTATGCTGGTTCGCCTTTTCAAAGACGAAAATGCAAACAGCATGACCGAACTCTTCTATGAGAAAACGACTCGAGAGTACGAACGATTCTTCCCTGAGAAGCGAGTTACAATTAAGCCACAGAGCAAACCATGGGTTAACCCGAACATAAAAGCTGCAATGAGAGAGCGAGACATGCTTTACAAGACAAAGCCCCATTGTGATGAATATAAACGGAAGAGAAATATAGTAGTGAGACTACTAAAGCAAGCTAGGCGTCTGTATGGACACCAAATATTCGCTAGGTTGTCAGCCAGTGATCCAAGGAAGTTCCACACAACTGTACGGAAGTTAATGGGACAGCAGAAGTCAAAATCCATTCTGAAGGACGAGCAAGGAAAGAATTTAACCGCAGAAATAATTAATGCCCACTTCTCAAATATTTGCCGCCAACAGCCTCCCCTCAATACTTTACCACAGAATGGTCCGATTGAAACCATCCCTGTCATCACAGTTTCCCAGGTCCAAGAAAAACTCGAACACCTAGATATTAGGAAAGCCTCTTACCCTGGCGAAATTCCTATAAGGCTGATACACGCATGCTCCTCCTTCCTGGCCACGCCATTGGCTATGATGTATAACCAGTGTCTACTGGAAGGCGTTTTTCCAGATAAGTTTAAAAAGGCATATATCACACCTATTCCGAAGAAAACATCACCGACCTCACCGTCAGACCTTAGGCCGATTTCGAAGACGCCCATCATCTCGAAAGTCTTTGAAGACTTTATTCTACAGTGGCTACTAGCAGAAGTAGAACATAAAATCGACCCTATGCAGTTCGGTTTTCGTCGAGGGCACAGCACAACACATTATCTGGTCAGATTACTTCATGATCTACTAAAGCATCTAGAGATTTCGGAGGCCCTTGCTGATATAATAATTTCTGATTTCGTGAAAGCTTTCGATCTCCTTGACCACGAGACTGTTATCAATGAAGCCCTTGCCCTGGAGGTCTCGCAGTTTCTGCTGTGTATCATCGCAAGTTTCCTTTCTGGTCGTCAACAGTGCGTACAACTTGAAAACGGGGAAGCATCCAACTTCCAAGACATCATATGTGGAGCAGCCCAAGGAAGCAAGCTAGGTCCTCATCTTATTTGTCATTGTAATCAACCGACTGATGAGACAACATAAACAAAGGTACAAGTTCGCAGACGACTGTTCAATAAGTCTACTACGATTCCTTCCAAAAACACACGACCAACTCGAGCCCCTGGTTGCAGAGCTTCGGGATCAAGCTGATCAAGTGAAGCTCCAGCTAAGTCTTGAGAAAAGCTGTGTGTTGCGTGTCAACTTCCTAAAGAAGAAGAGCATTGACGAACCTGCACCTCTCCAAACAAAGAAATCAGTTAATATACTCGGCATCACACTAAGTGACGATCTTAGGTTCGGAGATCACATCAACCAGATCAAAGCAAAAGCAGCTGGTCTTCTAAAATCCTTTGCAAATCTCAAAAGGTTTGGAATGACAGAACAACTCCTTCTTTCGTGCTACAAAACTTATGTAATGCCCATAGTCATGTATGGCTGTCCGGTCTGGCACCCATCGCTCACAGAGAAAGACAGAAGTCAGCTTGAAACAATTCAGACAAGAGCCTGCAAAATAATTCTTGGATCAAATTACAAAAACTACGAAGAAAGCTTGAGCGAACTCCGGCTCCCAACCCTGGATGAAAGGAGGCACGAAACACTGATGAAGTTTGGAGCCGACATCCTGAAGTCCCCAACGCACCGAGATATCCTGCCTCAGTTTACTTCAGTTACTCACGCACACAAGACGAGGGTGGCAACTTTTAAAGAGGGAAAAGAACTGTTAGAATGCCCGCCTACACACTCAACGACAAGATTTTTAAACTCCTTCGTTCCATACTTCGTGAAGCACTACAACGACAATATCCTCAAATCGAAGTGATAGCTCATCATGTGTGTTCTTTATGTTTCGTCTTTTTGCGTTTTTCTATTTTCTTTTTTTGTTTGACGATACCCATGTTATTGCATTGTGATAAAGGGAAAGAATAAAGATTATTATTATTATTATTATTAACATGAACGGAACTTACGTTCCAAACATACAAGCTAAACTATTCAAGCTAGAAACTTAAAATTTTGAACAAATCATTCTTGAGCCGTGAAAACGTAAATATATGTATGTTAACTCATCAAAAATAAAGAATCGATGAAAACTGAAAATGTCGTACCTTAAAAATGGTATTTATAAATATTTGTATATATTTAAGTTATTATCCAAAAATGACAGTGGTATAACATTTTCATGTGTTTAAGCTATTTTCATGTAAGTAAGGTTATGTAAGGCTATAAGGCTGTTAGTAAGGCTATACAAAAGTAGAACCAGCCCGATGAAAACATAAACCATATGCGAGTGCCGAAGGGAGAAAAGGAGGCTAGGCTTCTTCTTTAATTTTTTATTTTTCGTTTAAGTTTGATGTCTAAATTTCAAGCAAACAATTTTGATAAATTTTCTAGACTAAAAAGAAATTAAAACTAAAAAAACAAGTTTCGTAAAACAACGAAAAATAAATATCTTATTTTAAACTCGCATTGAAAAAAAATGCCCTCTTAGCTTTTTGTGTTGATTTCATTTATTTATGGATCGGGTTTCTTCGGGCTATAGTATCTACTTATCAAGAGATAGGAAGAGAGGGAGGATAGGATGAGTGCCCCCTTAACTTCCCGCTACTTCAGTTCACTCTTCAACCTCTTTGTCGACAAATCCCGCTCTTTAGATTGATGCAGTGCCTAGATTTAGACTTTTAATTGAGACAGAACCTATAAAAGATAATATACGTACATGACCAAGGGATAAACCCTTTAGTGTTATAAGCAACAAGAACATGTCCAGCCTCGTGGACAATCCGGCTCCGGCCTAGGTATAGACTTTTAAATCAAAACACAACCTATAAAAGATATTATACTTACATGACCAAGGGATACACCACGAGGGATAATGGTGACTTTGTGAAGGGGGTCACACCCTTTAGTGTAATGAGCAACAAGAGCATGCCCAGCCTCGTGGAAGGCAGTGATTCGGTTCCCTTCTTGATCTGGAATTCTGGATTTTCTTTCAGGACCTGAAAAAAACAAATATTAGGGGCTTATTCCCACCATCCTAAAAAATGAAAACAATAAAAAAGCATCGGAAGTAATTTTCCTAACAATTGTGTTTCCTTGACCTAAAATGAAAATTGTAAACAACAATTGTTAGTGGAGCCTCTAACACTCCGAAAAATCATTGATGGATTGTTACGGCCTAATTATGAAAAAAATCATCGAATTTAAATAAACGATGCATCTTTTTTTCATTTCAAGAAACTGTTGCTTCCGGGCCCCAAAGTTCATAATTGGCATTTCACATTTTTGAGATATTTGCCAAAACTGGATTTCTAAGCTCCTCATGCTGAAACACACTTTCATCTTCCTGATCTATATTGCCATACCGAACTCTGCTTGAGAACAACTTGGCAAACAATTGTTGGCAACAGGGCCATATCCAGGATTTTATTCGAGGGAGGAGAGGTTTACCAAAAGAATGTTAGCTAAAATATTTTTTTCAATTTTTGTTTTGGGGGGGAGAGATTTTTACCTGCATTCATTTTAAAGACCAATTCACGAGTCGCATAATTTTTTTTTTAGTTTTTTAGGTGAAATAGTCTTTTTACGAGTCGACCAATTTACGAGTCGGAGAAATACTTCCAAAGGGAGGAGGAATCAACCCAATACCCCCTCTCCCTGGATATACTCCTGGATGAAAATCATCCTAGAAGTTTCAAAATGTCCTATAGTATCTGTATTTGGGACAGCGAGAAAATAGCTATGAATGTCTTGTTTTTTATAGTTTTGTGCCTCATTTTAATCAAAACTAAAATTATTTTAGAGCTTGAAATTCTCTTTTTTGTCTTTTTCTTAAGAGCCTATTTTTAAGTTTCCCATCCGTTTAATGGGTTTCCACGGATTACCAGTAAAACGATTCTGTTTAACCATGTCAACAGAAAATAGTTAGCAACAATTTAGACGGCAGAAAGAGGCCTCACATAACAAAGTTCAAAAATGCAAAATTTTTATAACGGCTGGCGAACCTTTATAATTCATGAGCCTGCGACAAAAAAAAGCAGATGAAACAATACAACTGTTTTTGCATAAAGGTGTAGCTGGGAAAACCCAGATTAATGAATATAAATTCCTGAAAAACTTCGACATAGCAGTAAAAAACACAGGAAAAACCCACCAAAACTAGTGATGATTCATCAGTGATGCCTACCTGGTTCTATATAGGTATCGTACCTGCTGTATCAATTACTGACACAAAATAAAGTAGCCTCTCCTTACAACCTGTTTCAACTTATAAGACAATAATGAGAACTCGCATGCCCCCCCCCCCTGTATGTAGAAAAATGCCAACATTTCAAGAAAGTATTTTCTGTAGCTCATGAATATAATAATGCACAGTAAAATTTGTTCCGTAATTACGACTATCCAAAAATTCACCAAAATTCTTACATCTAATGATTTTGTCTTAGAATCATTTTTATTCTGAAACTAATTTCAACGATAGAACTATTGCAATGGAATAAAATAAACCTATAATAAGCCTATTATAATGAAATAAAAATAAACCTATAAATATACATATAAAATAAAGCAACGAATTTATTACAACGAAACTTTGAAATAAAATTAGCTTTTTTAGTGTTTTTTTTTTACATTTCAATGCTTTCAAAAAGAAAGAGAAAACCATAACCATATCCATGAAACAATATTATGAGAACCAAAAGATCAGCCAACCGCGTAGCGCTCCGTCCTCTCTTGGTGCGACCACAGATTCGACTATTTCAGACTTAGCTATCACTTCGAATAGATGACAATTCTAGGCCACATCCCTAAAACAGTTTTAATAAATAGCCTGTAAGGCTGGACACCAGGGACTAAAATACCATTTAAAGGAGAGACAGCAACTCAGAAAACAAATATCTAAAATAATAGGATATAAACAGAAGCAATACTGGCCATTGCCATCAAGGTAATACCAAGATCGCAACTTCAATTATTTCAAACTTATCTTTAAATTCGATAAATCAGAATTCTAGGCCAGACCCCTAAAATAGTTCCGCTAAATTGCCTGTAACACTGTACGCTAAGGATGAAAAAAATATCTTTAACCGGATCCAGGGTAATGTAATAACAATAGCAATAATTTTATTCTTCAAGCTTCTCAAAACAAAATTTCCACATAACTGACTCCTTATTAAAATAAAAATGTTATGGCAGGACGAAGAGCGGATCGACTGCGGCACGATAGAGATCAACTTTGGAAAGTAACAATTTAAAGAGGATTAAACAATTGGATAAGAAAAGAGAGAAGACCATAACCATACCCATCAAAATCTTATCACGAGAGTGTTCCAAATGCTTCATAGTGACAGCAACAGCGCCATCCATAGCAGCTCTGACTGCAGCTTGATTGACTAAATTTTCCAAATCTGCTCCAGTGAATCCTGTCGTCCCTCGAGCAAGCTTCTCAATAACTACATCAGTTCCGGTCTTGACCTTTCCCAAATACAACTTGAGAATGTCAACCCTACCACTGAAATCAGGGGGTGGGACTTGAACTTCCATGTCAAATCTACCAGGTCGAAGAAGCGCTTTGTCTAGATCGTCACGTCTATTGGTGGCACCAAGAACAATAACACCTTCGTTTGGATGAAACCTGAAATTATTTCATAGCTATGATTTGATCGCAACTACGAAAATACTACTGAATACACAGCTACTAAAGTTAATACTGGGACACCACCACATCATCTACGAATGCGCCCTAGAGTTCCAAAGCTTGCCCAATTTGTTCAATCAAAGAGATGACGTAACAGTGAAATTCAGAAAAGCGACGTGGCACTAAGCAAGTGGCACTAACTTCCGCGCTGATCAGGGAACATTCGTCAAGTCCCGTGCGAACAGATTTGTAAAAATTCCTCCCTGCTTTATTTCATTAATGCATTTAACAAGCAAAGTTTTTTTTTCAATTTCATTGTAATTGTAAAAGGGGCATAATTTAGCGATCATTCTTGAGTGCTGTGATAGTTATTTAAATAAACCAAGACATATTATTGGATTTATTAGGTCCTTTCACAGAACCAAGATGACGTTATTAATTAGATTTCTTCTTAGAAAATGATAGAAACCTTTTCAAAATATAGGAAAATTTCCATATTTTGGCATTTTTTCAACCTCAAATTTTACATGTTTTTCAATAAAAAAAAAATTCAATTCCAAAACATAAGTTGGTTGATAGACAAAGCAGAACTTCAGCTATAGAATGAAAACAAAGTTACCGTATCCAGTTTAGTAGCGTCAAATAAAGCAATTGCTTGAATAAACAGAATAGTACAAGACAGTCTAATGTTAAGTTAATTTACCTATATATTGCATAAAATTTGGGTAAATTTACCTATAAATTACGTAGATAAAATATTACATATAAATTAGATAAATGAAAATACTAGAATATGTTTAGTAAAACCTTCCCACCTTCAGCATCGGTCAGGACGCTTATCAGGCGTCAGAATAAGCTACAGCCCGTGAGGCGCCGAACGAAAAGCGACAACCCCCCCCAAATGACCTGTTTCCAAGTGCATTAATCAAGTGACTCTTTTTTTTGTGTTTTCTTTATGGGTGTAAATCAACATAATTTAGCGTTCGTTTTGAGTGCTACGATAGCCGATTTAACAAACACAAATATAAATAGAAACATTTTTACAAACTTTAAAAAATAAATGAAAAATAAATAGCTATTACTTCATTAAAAGTTAAGGACTTAAATAGCTATTAGTACTAGTTATTTATTTTAACTAGTTTTTAGTCAAGCTAAAAAATGAATATTGGTTACAGCCACCAAATACCGCGCATAGCAATAATTTTGAAAACGATAACGAGAGACCGGGGGGGGGGGAGAAAGAGAGGAGGTGGAAGAGAGAGAGAAAAAGAAAAGAAAGAGAAAAGGAATCAGGTAGAGGAGAGGGAGTAAAAAAAAACTAAAAATCACGTGCGTTGCCATGTTTGAGTTTTTAGGCCCAATACTGAAACTTTTAAAGCCCAATTATGCCGATTTTTTTTAGCAGGTTTCATTAAAAAAGAAATCAGGCATACCTTATGAGAATACACCGCCCCCTCACCATTTTTCTTTGTGGAGGAATGAGTCGAATCAGCTCAAGATGATTCCATACTATGATACACAAAACGAAACATTAGTTCAGTAATTAATCAAACATGTAAAGCCCCGGCCATGCACACAGGGGCTGGTAAACCTGCCTAAAAATAATAATTTTGTGCTTAATGGGGGGGGGGATTGAGATCTTTAAGACTAAAAATGAAATCATGGGGCGATCACGATACAGAAGTCGTCCTCCAGACGCTATAACATATTGGGCTACTGGATTTGACCAACACCCCCCACGCCCTGAAAAGTTTATCCGACTTGTAAACTGTTCGTTAAAATGCAGGTAAAATTAGACTATTCTTTTTTACCCCCAAAAAAAAATTCCGACCCGCAAATTGGATTCAAAAATGCAAGAAAAGATACCTTAAATACCCCCCCCCCCCACAAAAAAAAAATTGCATTTATATAACCCCTGCTAATAAATTCTTTTGGATTCCCCCTACCCCCGAAAACAAAAATCTTGGATACAAACGTAATTTTAATCAAACTAAATGGACAAAAAGCTAGCTTAATTAGAAATTAATAGGCAATAATTTACCCGTCCATCGCCGAAAGAAGCTGGTTAATAGTTTGATTGGCATATGGATGCAATGCTGAATTTGTTCTCTTTCCGCCAACACTGTCAATTTCGTCAATGAAAATGACACAAGGGGCACGGTCTTTTGCAGCAGCTAAAATTGAAAACAAATAAAAATTATAAAACATGAATTATATAAGAAATAAATTAAACGGATAAAGATCTTGTCTGGAAAAAGAGTATTTCCGCATTCTGCTCGATCAGTTAACACGTCAATTTAGGGTAATAGCCACCATTCTGTTGCTAAACCTGCGTGTTTCCAACATCAATTCTCACACCCGGAGGGAAGTTGCGAGACTAATTAAGTAAAGTTATGAGCCTTGAACCAGGATCATGGATCTAATATTCTCTACAACTAAATTTTGTGGTCATCTATGTGCCCACCGCGTATGTGACATGGTTGCACAAAACTTAGTTAACGTTCCTTCTAAGAGCAATTTTTCAAATTGTGTCCAATGGTGTCAACCAAAAGAAAAATCTTAAAATTTAGCTTAAAAGACAATGCCAAAAGAAATTCATATTTTGTTTCGTCTAAGAAATGCTCACACATTGAACATGAAAAGTTCCTTACAAATCGTGAATTCTTTTCTATCAGCCTTAGTGTCATTTTTTTCTTCTTCTAAGAAGCCTAGTCTAATTTCAATCTAAACTTAGCTATTATATACAAAAAAAGAATTGACTTATACGCGCATTTAATATACGCATTTGATATATATGCACATTTAAAAGCCAGTGGCCATACACACAAAAAAGACAGAAAAAAAGGAGCAAATCAACAATAACACTGAATCCTGTGAAATTATAACTTACGAGCCTTTCAAACATTCTTCATAACACTTTCCACCTCAATAACTAGCTTCCTAGAAGAGGTCTCTAAGATACCTGGGAGCCGTGGTGCACCCCCCCCCCCCAAAAAAAAATAGTGATTCTAAATATGTAATATTCATCAAATTCAAGGTCAAACACGAAAACGTAATTTTGTTCAGTCATTCTTTCATTCAGTCGATATTTGTATCAAACAGCTCGTGGTAACGAACTGTAAGTAAGGTGCTCAAAAGAAATCAAAAACATAAAAAACAGAGTTTCGATAGCAATAGATAAGTCAAAGTGGTCACTTTTTATCCTGATTCCAAATGTATAATGTTCGTTAAGTTTAATTTTACCAATCAAAAGCTAAGAGCCTGCAAAAATTTGCCTGATTTTCAAAAAGGAGCAAAAAACGCCCAAAAAGGCGAGTGATCTTGATAAAAATTAAACCATCAAATTCCAAATGTCCGAGAATCCTATAGCAGACTTTCAAGGCCCTATCTACAAAAATACGAAATTTTGTATTTATTTTGGAGAATAATTATATTTGGAGGACCAATTATAATCCTAATGATTATGTCCAGCCCATGGTCCTCGAAAATCGTCAAAAACTAATAATGGTCCATGGGAAATGGACCATGGGAAAACAATAATAATAATAATGGTCCATGGGAAAACAATCTGTATTCAGATCTATACCTCATGATTCTAATGATTGCCCTTGAGCTTTGTTGATGGTGATTGCTAATCGACCATTCCCTGTCCCGGTGTCCCGGTCGTCATTTACATCCCCCTGTTTCCCCCGGTGTCCCCGTTGTAGTTGTGTCCCTGTGTCCCGGTCGTCATTTATATTCCCTGTGTCCCGGGTCCCGGTCGTCATTTGTATCCCGGTGTCCCGGTCTGTATATACATTCGTTTTTTAGTTTTGTTTTTCTCCTTTATTTTTTTCCTTTTTTTTTCTTTTTTAGCTTATTTAGATTTTTAGATTTTTTAGTTTTTTTATTAGTTTTTAGTTTTTTTTTCTTTTTAGTTTTTTTGTCCCGGTCGTCATTTATATCCCCCTGTTTCCCCCGGTGTCCCCGTTGTAGTTGTGTCCCTGTGTCCCGGTCGTCATTTATATTCCCTGTGTCCCGGTCGTCATTTGTATCCCGGTGTACCGGAGTTGTGTCCCTGTGTCCCGGTCGTCATTTATATTCCCTGTGTCCCGGGTCCCGGTCGTCATTTGTATCCCGGTGTCCCGGTCTGTATATACATTCGTTTTTTAGTTTTGTTTTTCTCCTTTATTTTTTTCCTTTTTTTTTCTTTTTTAGCTTATTTAGATTTTTAGATTTTTTAGTTTTTTTATTAGTTTTTAGTTTTTTTTTCTTTTTAGTTTTTTTGTCCCGGTCGTCATTTATATCCCCCTGTTTCCCCCGGGTCGTCATTTATACTCCCTGTGTCCCGGTGCTTTGTTGATTGCTAATCGAACATTCCTTTTGTCCTGGTCGCTTTCTCTTTGAGTGTCGTCATTTATTTTTTTCTTTTTTAGTTCTTTTAGTTTTTACCTTTTTTAGTTTTTTTTAGTTTTTAGTTTTTTTAGTTTTTTACCTTTTTTTAGTTTTTTTAGTTTTTTTTAGTTTTTTAGCTTTTTTATTTTTTTTATTAGTTTTTAGTTTTTTTGTAGTTTTTGCCTTTTTTTTAGTTTTTTTAGTTTTTTAGCTTTTTTATTAGTTTTTAGTTTTTTTTGTAGTTTTTGCCTTTTTTTAGTTTTTTTAGTTTTTTAGCTTTTTTATTTTTTTTATTAGTTTTTAGTTTTTTTTGTAGTTTTTGCCTTTTTTTTCTCTTTGAGTGTCGTCATTTATTAGTTTTTTCCTTTTTTTTTAGTTTTTTATTGGTTTTTACCTTTATTTTAGCTTATTTTTCAGTTTTTTCCTTTTTTTTAGTTTTTTTTATTTTTTATTTTTTTTAGTTTTTTACCTTTTTTTAGTTTTTTTAGTTTTTTAGCTTTTTTACTTTTTTTATTAGTTTTTAGTTTTTTTTGTAGTTTTTGCCTTTTTTTAGTTTTTTCAGTTTTTTTTTTAGTTTTTTATTGGTTTTTACCTTTATAGTTTTTTTAGTTTTTTAGCTTTTTTATTTTTTTTATTAGTTTTTAGTTTTTTTTGTAGTTTTTGCCTTTTTTTAGTTTTTTCAGTTTTGACGTCACCTGATCCAGTTTTTTCAGGTGACGTCACCTGACACATCCATCCATCCATCCACAGACAACTTATTTTTATATATATAGATAGATATATATATATATATATATATATATATATATATATATATATATATATATATATATATATATATATATATATATATAAAATTTAGAAATTTTGAGAACTATTGAAAGGATACTCCAAAAGGTTTGTTTGTGCGGAGGGAGCAAAAATATTTTTTTCTCGCCCATTTTAGATCAATTTCATGGCCCGTTTCATAAGGCTCCATGGCCCGTACTATAAAGGCTACTGGAGATGATAGTCTATTGTTTAAAAAGGGAGCCCTGTGATAGAAAAAGGGATAGAGGCTCTGCTTGGAAACATGGGGCCCAGAAATCAATCTCAGCTACAGTAAGATTGCCTTGCTACTTAACCCAGTAAAAAAAAAAAAAAAAAAAAAATATCAACTGGAATGTCGATTTGACGTCTTACATGCCATCTATGATTCAGAGGTGTCTTTCTTATTTATGTTTTTTTAGCGTTTTTAGTGAAGCAATAATGATGCCCAAGCATTAAGAAGAGGGACTGAAAGGATGGCTACTCCCTTTTATTAATGGTTATCTCTGTCTGTTTCAAGGGGTTATTTAGGGTTTCAACATAGTTTTTCACTTTTTTATAAAATCTATTAGAATTTTTCTTCAACTTTGGTGGAAAATCCCAGATTTGAGAAAGCAAATACTACAAGTAGATTTTATCAAAGTTAAAGGGAGATATTACAAAATCTAGACCTTTTGCAGGGAGGGAGGCGGAAAGAGCATTTTTCAGACTAAATAACTGCTCAACGGAAAACGCAACATTTTCGCATGGTTCCCTTTTAAGGACATTCCTCTGCGATTCCTCTAGGGGAATTCGTGTAACCCCTCCCAGTCTAACTTCCCTAATCTATTACGATCTCGGACATTTTAATAAAAAAAATATTTCATTAATAAATGAAGGACTTAAGAAAAGTTCTCTAACTCGTTTGACGTCAACGCCAACAAGCATCTCCTCAAACTCAGCGTAAAATTTTGAACATTTTTTATTCCTAAATAATAAAACGAGGACTTATAGAAAAGATCTCGGACTCGTTTGGTACCAACGTCAATAAGCATCTCCTTATACTCAGGGTACGATTTTGGACATTTTATCTTCCGAAATAATAAAACGAGGACTTACAGAAAAGTTCTCGGACTCGTTTGGCGCCAACGCCAACAAGCATCTCCTCAAATTCAGGACCAGCAGCATGAAAATATGGAACTCCAGCTTCACCCGCAACAGCTCGTGCTAACAATGTTTTCCCAGTGCCGGGTGGGCCAACCAGCAATACGCCCCGTGGAATTTTTCCTCCAAGGGATGAAAACTTTTCAGGGTTCCGTAGAAACTCAACAATTTCTTTAAGTTCTGCTTTAGCTTCGTCTGCGCCTTTAACATCATCGAATGTCACATTTCGATCCTCAGGGTACACTTCACTGCTACTTCTCGAGGGCTTTGTAAACATGGAGCCTAAAACAAAGCAAGCAAGAAATGAATAAAACAGGAAGAGCCGATATTTTGTGAAGGAAGAATTCCAGGGATCCTCCTTTGAAAGGTACTTTGACGACCCACCTTCCCTAAGGAGTGAACGTTTGTGCTCCTATGTTGGGTCAACAATGACCCAACAAAACACGTAATAACTCTCATTAATTAAACGTAGAGTTTACCATATGTGCCGTACGTGAAGCTTTAGTACGTTCAACGTATAGTTTACAATTGCCTGTACTTGGTTTTGACAATTAGTCAAGTAATAGTAACAAGTTAGTCAATGTCATAGCAACACGCCGCATTTATAAGGCACATACCTGTACTGTCTCGCAAAGCCGAGATTTTTGAAGCTGAAATGAAAAAGAGTTTAATCAAATATATACTAATGATTTTGCACTGTCAAGGAAAATAACATTGACATTTCAATAACTTTGACATTAAAATAACATTGACATTTCAATAACTTTGACATTAAAATAACATTGACATTTCAATAACTTTGACATTAAAATAACATTGACATTTCAATAACTTTGACATTAAAATAACATTGACATTTCAATAACTTTGACATTAAAATAACATTGACATTTCAATAACTTTGACATTAATACAGCGTCAAAGGAAATAAAATTCCTCACAATAGGTTTTATTTAATAAAGTGATACGTGACTACTTTTTGTGCCTCATTATATGGAACAAAATGATCGTAGAGTTAAAGGAAGCCTCGTACGATAGTGACTCTAGAGATCAGATGCCATTTTCCAAACAAAACTAATTAGAAAGAACTCTACTACCTTTATATCCCCCAGCACCCCGACTGACAAACCTGGGACTGAATCAAAAATTAAAGATGGTTATTTCTATCACAAAAGATCCAAACAATGTGCCTCTGGGGGCAAAAATTATACAAATATCCTATTATAAAAATGCATATATATATAAGTCAACATCGTATCTAAATAAAGCAAAGAAACCTTGCAACTTTTTTTCACCAAATAAAAAAAAGATGAACAATTTCTGTATGATCTAAAGAATTGCAATTATTAAACAGAAAATTACGCAGACTAAACTGATCTGATCAGAGGCTGACGAGGACTAGAACCAAAACAAGCAGGGCGTGATATACATGGTCCCTGCTTAAGCTACCATGCAAATTAAAGAAAAAAAAATAGCTATTAAAATTCAACGAAAAGCAACTCCTAACGTACAGTTTGAGGAGTACAATTGGAATACAGTTTTTGGTAGTAGTGGGGGACAAACTTGAAAAAAGAACCGCGGGAGAAAATTCAGGAACAAGTAAGCTGAAAACATGCTTAAGAAAGCATGGCCGCTAACATGTTCAGTTTGACCACTGCATGGCCACTAACAGCTTAAGAAAGCATAGCCTTCCTTTGACAGAGTAGTTCTCTTTGGGAATAAACTGTCAAATTTTAACATACGAAAAGCGCACAGAAATTCATTAATTCATATAAATTTAACGGGGAGGGGGGGGGAGCAAACTGTAGTTTTCAACATCAAGCGGGGGGAAATTTGTCGCTTTTAATTTTTTTTTTATGAAAATACCGAAAAAAGCAATTTTCAATCAAAATACTTACAAGTAGGTATTCCTCAAAATCTATGGGGGGGGGGATCTAGGGGTAACATCTCCCCGCTCCCTAATTGACGCCATGAGACAGTATTTAGTCAATTTTACCCGACTTACGAGAGGGGTTGAGGAATAAAACTTTTAATGGTAATGTAACATGAAATAAAAAACCCACTCAACAATTTTTACAAAAAGAAAAAAAAATGAGCATGACCCTTGACGATATATGATTAGCAACAAAGGGTTTTTGGAGAATTGTATTTTCAATTGATTCATTCACGGAGATATTAATTTCAGAATTGGATTGCCAAGTGTCTCTAAGTCGTTTCCAGGATTACGATCAAATTAGAATTATTTAGGTTAATGACCGTTTGGTAAAAGTTGGCCTTTTATGCTAAAAAATGCCAAATAGCTAAACTGATAAATAGATAAACTTATAAGCTAGTGTAACATACTAGTTTCAAATTGAGTAAAATAAACCATTTGGCTCTATCACCGTAGGAGCCCTGCCACCCTAGGTGGCACTATACTACATAGTGGCCATTTTCAGTCTCCCAATTAATGTTTCTGTCTCCTCTTTTATTGAAATTATGTTCAGGAATCTTCCTAACTATTATACTTCTCATCATTATTTTTTTTCTTCCTTTTGTGTTGTTGTCTAATTTTGACCAGGAATTACCTGTTTCTGATCCCTTTTTTTTCTTTTGCAAGAGCTTTTAATGTATTCTAGCGTAAATTTTTGTTTCTTCTCTTTTCTCCTTTCTTCGTTTCTTCGTTTTTGTGTGTGTATTGTGTAATTTAGTGTATTGTTCACTATATTTGTCTCATTTTACTATTGATCCTAGCAACTGATATTTCTCAATCCTCTTTGTTCTTTCCACTTTCTCTCTTTTTGTTTTTTCTTTGTTTTTCTTTTGTTAAGAGTTTTTACGGTTTTCTTGTATAAATTATTGTTTTTTCTCTTTTTCTGTTTTCTTCTTCCTTTTTGTGTATTGTGTAATATAGCGTTTTGTTTATTTTATTTGCCATATCTTTTACAGATTCTTCCAATTGATATTTCTTCCTCCTCTTCTACTAAATTGCATTCACGGGTCTTTCTAACTTTTGTACTCCTCTCCCTTAATTTAACTTTATTCTTTCTTTCTTTCTTTTTTCATGGCCTAATGTCAACAGGGTCCTTTCTGTTTTCTACTCTTTCTCTTTCTCATTTTATTTCCACATTTACCTTTTATTGTGTAATTATTGTATTTGTCACGTTTCATTATTGATCCTCCAAATTGTTACTTCTCTCTCTTCTATCAAAACATCCTTCTATGTCTCTCTTCTCTTCTATTAAATTTTTCTCCTCTTCTATTAAATTGCATTCAGGGATTTTCCTAGCTTTTGTACTCTTCCCCCTTGATTTAATTTAATTCTTTCTTTCTATCTTTTATCATAGCCTTCTCTCAATTTGTTTTGTGCATTTTATAATTTAGTCTATTGTTTATTGAATTCATCTTGTCTTATCATTGCCTTGTGAGGATCCCCTACCAGCCATGCTTCATGGGGCACGTAAACGTTGGTGCTTGTAAAAGATTTATTTTCATTATGAATGGCAACTGATGACTAAAGTTTAACAAAAGAATTACCAGCTTATAAGCTAGTGTAACATACTAGTTTCAAATTATGCAGAAATAAACCCAAATAGTAAAAGTTGGCGTTATATACGAATAAAATGCGAATAAAATGACGGGAGAAACCCCCTACAAGCCATGTTTCATGGGGCACGTAAACGTTTAGTGCTTGTAAAAGATTTCTTTTCAACTATTAATAAATCGAGTCATAAATGACTGATTTTTTGCTTCGAATAACGAGGCAGTCTTAGCATAAGCTTTTCCTCCGATCTGTTTAGCTAAAACAAAATTTACTCTAGAAAACAGAGCAATATATTATTACAGTATCAAAGAGAAACTTGAAGAATGATCTAAAATCTAGTGCTTTTTGGAATTGAACCATTTGGGATGAATAGCTGATTCTGTTTTTAAGTATTTAAACCTCTCTATCTCTTGGAAATGTTCTCTTGAGTTCATAGGTACCAACAGGGGGCGGGTATAATGGCATTCCCTGGGAAGCTCGAATACTTAAAAAATCTATAAATAAGAAAATGAGAAATATTTCTAAGTAAAGTTATCTTTCTTGATTTAAAAAAGTATTTTTATCTATTTTTTAAAAACCTTGAATCAGTGTAAAAAGTGGAAATTGTCAGGTTGGCTTCTAAAATGCTGTGTTTTGTAATCTTAGATAGGTCTTGAAAAAAAACGTAAAAAAAAAAAATTTAAAATCTAGTCCTTTTATAAGGAAAACAATTATTGTAAACAATTTCTTTTTTTTAAGGAAAACAATATATAATATATTCGCAAATTTGATGGCAGGCCGTTAAGCCTCTACAAAACAAAAATCTTGATTTGCATTTCTTCTAAATTTGCATAAGGAGAAAATGTCACTTGAAAACAAGAGCTGTTCCTAGAAAAGCGGCTGTTAAACATCTGTCGTAAACGGGCATAAATAAAATAGAATTTAAAATAGCACAATAAATATCTTTTTTATGTTATTATTGTGCCAGTCTTAGGCTAGAAATCCCTTTTTAGTTCTATTATTTTTCAAATTTTCTTATTACTGCGCCTGTATTACTGTGAAATTATTTTCTTATATTTTAATTGTAATTTCCCACTTTAAAGAAAAACAACTATCGACAGAGCTTTAATTTATCAGAATCTTACTTACCGAGGACACGAAGAACGTAGAAAAGCAGTACAATGGACATGGCATAGTAGACAACCTGCAGATAAAAAATTGTCTTTTCTCTAGACTTGGAACCAGTTAAGCCCTTTGTCCCAACCATGTAACCTTCTCCAAAGGCTGATTTCAATTTTGCTTGTTCTTCTGGTGACAGGGAATTGGTGATTAATTCTAAAAAAGATATTCATTTCCTTTTAGCATTGCAACCGACAGCGGGTTTCAGCATCCGTCATATTGGGTCAAAAATTTTGAACTCAATTCCAGTATCAGTACGAGAATGTAGCAATAAGCGAGAGTTTTTAAAATTATTTAAAAAAATTAACGGCGCAGAGATGAAAATAATTTTTTCAGTAATAATAAACTTACTATTTACTAAAAAATTGCAAAACATAATCGTAAAGTTGAAATTTGTCAAAATTATTGGGTGCGAGGATTAAAAGTATGACGGATTTATATGTAAGTTATGACGGGTTTTCAAATATTTAAATAAATAACAAATAATTAGGTGATTTGTGTTTAATGTGTTGCCCGGAATTATTTTGTGTTTATTTTTTTTTGTATACTTATGTTGATGCTGTAGGCTTGTATTTACTTTGGCTTGATTTATTTTTATTTTGTCAGTGCTAATGTAAGTAACATTGTCAGTACTAGTTTTTATTTTCGTAGTGTATGTAACATTGTCAGTGCTTAAGTATGCCACCACGCATGCGCACTGGTTTGTCATATTTATGTATGTAATTGTTGCAAATCAACAAATTATCTATCTATCTAACTAACAAATAGATTTGGTATGTTAAATTAACATCACCTGAAAGGAAAGTAAAGAGCGATGCCGAAGCCCAAAACAGGTAGAAACAAGTTCATATAACTCAAACACAAATAACTAGAAACTACCATGAAAGAGTACACTTTTTTTCGAGACCTATCTAAGCCAACCTGATCATTTCCACTTTTACGCTGATTCAGATTTTTAAAACCTGGATAAGGATATTCCAGAGCCATTGCTGATGCTTAGCACGTCGAATGAACATTTCAGTTGCAGGGCCTATTTACAGAGATGAGCTCCTCCTCCATCCCAATCTATTTGAAGCCTCCATCTTTACACCCTCCCAAAAAATTACCATTTTCCTTAAGTCTTTTCTTACAACATCCTCCAAGCCCATTCGCGGGTTACCTGCTTCTCGTTTGGACCCAGACGGTTGCCCGACAAGAGCGATATTGGGCAATCTCTCATCCTTCATTCCCAGAACGTATTCTCAATATCTCAGCCTTTTTCTCTTTATAGCCCTAGAAAGCGGGATTGACCCACATTTTCGCACAGCGTACTGCTTGAGATACGATCGTTCCGTCGGGTACCAAAAACAATCCGTTGGCAGTTTCTCTGGAAATTATTTAGCAAATCCTCCTCCATTTTTCTGAACACCTATACTTCAGAACCATAATTTGTCGATACTTCCTGAGAGACGGGCATTAATTCAGGAGTTGCTAAAAATAAAGTGCCAAAGACGGTGAAAATGAAATCTGACTGTTCAAATTAATTATGCGGAAACTTAAACAACCATGTATATTTTATAAAATAGTAAAGATTGCAATATCAATTTTTAAGGAAAGACTTTGCCGTACATATCAAAAACATGGTTAAAAGTGCAAACACCAGTCTACAAACTTTAAACGGTATACGTAGGTTCAGTGCGAACACAGAGAGTATTAAGTATGCATACCTAACGTACGTCCGCCCCATTCTGGAATATCCGTGCCATGTTTTGGCACCCTCAGCACTTAGAACAGTGTATCTTTGTCAGGAGCTTGAATCGGTTCAGAAGCGAGTGGTATCGATCATCTTGGGCCGCCGTGACATCCCCTTAAAAAAGGCTCTAGAAGTGCTAGGACTGCCGTCACTCCAAAAACCAGTACGGAACTCTGATAATGAGTTTTGGAAAGTTCTTGCTTTCTAAATCTCAGCACCGTGACATTCTACCAGATCAATTTCTACCATCAAGAACAAGAAAGCAAGATAAGTTAGTTCCCGTTAAAGCAAGAACAAACCGATATGGTAATTCTTTCGTCCCGGTTTTCGTCGATATGTACAATAAGAGTTAATGTTTATACTTTGGTATATATTTACAAGTGTAGTTTGATTTTTTGAGTGTATTTTGAATATGTTGTGAAGAAACACAAATCAGCGATGGCTGCCAAGTTTTTGCTATTAAACCAGTCTACTACTCCTCCATGTGCAATTATTCAGTTTGCAACAGGTGCCAAAAATGAAAACAAGAAAACAAGAAACATGGATAAAAAAAAAAATTAAATAAATAAAAATAAAAAATAAAATATAAAAATAAATAAAATAAATAAATAAAATTTATTATTTTATATAAAAATTATTATTAATATTAAAAAAATTATATTTAAAAAATTACAATTATTATTATTATAAAAATTTATTATCATATAAAAATTAAATTATTAAAAAATAAATAAAATAAAATTTAAAAATAAAATAAAATGGACAAAAAAGCAAAAAATACGCTAAAAACTTATAATACAAAACCGCTAAAGAGGGTGTAGCTTTACTTTGCAGGGCATTTGTCTTTAGAAATCAGCATATTGTTAATTTGTAAATTTATACGGAAATAGTTAGACAAATATAATATATATATATATATATATATATATATATATATATATATATATATATATATATATATATATATATACATATATATATATATATATATATATATATATATATGTATATATATATATATGTATATATATATATATATATATATATATATATATATATATATATATATATATATATATATATATATATATATTTATATATACAAATATATAAATAGTTAGACAAATTATAAATTTATTTTATCAAATTTAATAAACTAATTTTCCTAATTTATTTTCGCAGTTCAACATAACAGCACCGATGAAAATGTGCTACTGTCCAAAAAAACACCATCATTTTGAAAAAACCGAAAGAAAAATCTTAGAAAACAGGCAGTTTGCAGGTATGAATAAGACTTACGACGGATCCAGGGGGGGCACTATTTTGATATCAATGGTACTTTAAGCATAGAATACAGCCAATACTTTCTTTCATTGTGCCCACAAATGAGTTTTTAAAATTGGGCATATTTTTGTCATACATGTGTCTAACTATTTCCATAGGCGGCTTTAATTAGTTAAAAGGTAATTGAGCAGTTTAACTCAATTGACCTGCTTTTTGTCCTTAAATTTTGTGTTGCTATTTTTGTATTCATATTCAATACCCCCCCCCCCTAAAAAAAAACAGGATGGCTGTTATGTTGGCAAGCAGACTAAGAATTTGTCACGTTTTTATTTTGTACATTTGCGCTATACATATACGCCAAATAATTTTCGTCCTATCGTTTCGAGAATACAATGCTTCCGAACTAACACAATTTCTTATAAAAGTGTAGCAGTGAGACACACTCAATTTATAAATATAAATTAGTTAAAAAAATAAGCTTCAAATTACCATCGTTCAAACAATTGTGTGCTTCAGAAGTCAATTAACATTAATTATTTGTTACTACCTTCAACTTAAAATGACAGATAACAAATCAACCTTTAATTACTTATAAAAATTCAGAGGCTAAAATTGCAGTCCCTTCCCCAATTGCCACAGATTGTTTTTCACTCAGTATTTTAGAAAATAAAACTATAACAAACAACCGACTATAATTAATTATACCCGCTTTTGTCACGCACCCAACTATGTTTAACCAACTGAAATTATTCAAATTCTTACTTGATAAGCCTTCTTGAGACTTTGCATTGACGGCATCTATTCCAGTTAGAGACTTCCTTTCTTGTGAAGAACGACGGAATCGAGAAAAGAATCTAGACGTTTTATCATTCTCTGCTTCTATAGTTCGAAGCGTCTTAAAATGTCGAACGGAGACGCCTACAAATTAGAATATTTATGACTATTTGATCACAGACGCCAAAGCATCCTACAGCTCTCAGCATAGATAGAAAAAAGAAAAGGGGCCAGACTAAATTTCCCGGCCAGATTCCTTCATTAATCGTACCACAAGCTAATTTTTTCAAATATTGGTCGTAATTTCATGATTTTAGCTTACAGGTCAAACTGCTTTTGTATGGTGTGGGAAAGAATGATGACAGCAAATTTGCCTAATTCTACTGAACTCTTCGAATTACGACTGTTATTTCAAAACTCAGTGTGACTCCATGTTAATGAGAAAGCTTGAAGGGTCTGGTCTCTACCCTTTTTTATATATCTGTGGTTCTCAGATGATCCTGGATTAGGGAGGGGGGAGTAAAGTGGAGACGCTTTTCTTGTCATCAGGATACCTACAAGAAAAGACTGATAGATCCCAACCAAACTTTATAGGAAATAAGTGGTAATGTCCAAGACAAAATTCGACCTCTGGGGAATGTAAGGACTTTTTTTTTCTTTTTTTTTTTTTTTTTTTTTTTTTTTTGATGATATCTACCATATAGAATTGCTGTCTTACCGACTAAAGTTAGTGAGAAGTAAGGACTAGAGCCCCAGCCTTTTATTTTGGGAATCAGAGCCCATATCCAACTCCTTTTTTGGGGGGAGGGGGGTTGCTAAATTCTTCTGATTAGGACATATCAACCAAACTTTACGGGAAGTAAGCGAGAGTATCCTAGTTCTCCTAAGTTTATTACAGACGCCGTGTAAAAGCCAATTAACCCTAGTAATAAAAACAAATTTTTCGGTTCTGTCAATCTTTTAAATAGTAAACACTTAAGATTTGGTAGACGAGAAATAAAGTTAGAACAAACGGATGATCAGGAAAATATTAACGTTACCGAATGCAGGTGGAGCCATAGGCCCTAACTGCAGTTGATTTTGGGAGAGCATGTTATAAAAAGGATGCCAAGTTCAAAATTTAAAAAGAAATCGACAAAATTACACAATATCCTTACACATAGAATTATAGGACATACCAAAAGGAACAATCAAACAACTTTAGCTTTCATTTTTTAGACACGCACTGTCCTTTCTGTAAGGTTGATTTTATCTATATAAAAATGTTATAGAAAAATATTTTATTTTTTATAGTATATAAAAATATTATAGCTAATAGATAACAAGAATCTTAGCAAAGCAATTAATTTGTTCAAAGAGAATATCCAAGGACGACAACAACTAAGCACTTTTAAACACATTTTAAACAGTATGGAGGACAACAACTAGAATCTGATACATTAGAATCTCGAATCATCACTTTAGAAGTTTCTGAAGTCTCAGAAATTATGTTGCGGAAATGTTAACGTCACCGAGTAGATTTACAAATGGTATGCTGTAAAGTGCTAGGGTTTAGCAGACAGCCATAGCAGCTGGTAGATCTGCCATTTCTTAATTAATTGCCTTAATCTGCCTTAATTAATATTCTTTCTTAATGGCTTATGTTTTAGTGAAAGTCTTGGCAGCAAGTGGATCTACCATCCCATTATCTTTAATACCTTCATGGCTAGGAATAGATAAGATAATATTTATTGCAAAAAGCTTGCGGGCCATAGCAACACAGAATACAGTCTACAAACAAAGCTCAGAAACAAAATACAACTTCAGAAACAAAAAAAAACACACGCCAAGGTTCAATATATTAACCAGCAAACACCAATCATAAGAACCATAACAAGACACCGTCAAACATGATTCCCTGTGCTTAATCCCTAAACAAAAAACTTACGCAGCTGTTTAATAGCCCATACGTTCCTCTCAGCCATCCACTCAATTAACCACCATTCACTCCTCAACACTCGTCCAAAACATTCCTTCCGCAATTCAGACAGCTCTCCCCACTCGGATACAAAATGAAATAAGTTCTCATTCACACATCCACACATAGGGCAAAAGTAGGGGCCAGCAACCAGCCTAAACTCTTCAAAAATTTCCTTCTCTCACCTGAATCAAAACTATCCCCTCTTACCAGCAACAAGTTCTTCAAATCCCCTTTATTCAACCGAAATTTTAAATAAACCTCCTCCCCTCAACAGTCTTTAGCTTGGGAGTAATATTTTACAGACATAATATGTTGCACAAAACATTAAAAACATAGAAATAATTTTGAATATGTTTCTACTCCAAGACTGAAATCTAAAAAAAAAGGATAAACAATTTTAACAAACCCCAAGCAAATCAGATTGCAAAATGGTCAAGCAATCAATACACAGGCTTTATCCTTAGCCATGGATATAATCTGTACCTAACCCACTATTGCAATGGTTACTTTGTGTTTAGATTTTCAGTCACATTTTTGGTTTCGTTACCAAAAGATGGCTTCTTGTTTCTTTTTTTCCTGTTCATGTTTGTTATTCTATTCTTGAGTACTTCCAAAGGTTATTTTCTCTTTTGTAGCATATATATTTTTTTAGCCGTGAGAATAAGTTGGCAGAGGTCTTTGCGAAAATAACTATTTTATTTTTTATCATTTATTGCCTGAAAATTTTTCTCATTATGTTTTGTTTTTCCTCGTTTTTTCCACTGTCTTTTTTTTTCGTGCTACTATTTCAAGCTTCTAACTTTTCTGATCTTTAAAAATGTACCATAAATCTCTAATATGATTCATTAATCATCAATTTTACGTGCGAAAGAAAAACAGCGTTCAACTCGAAACTGATGGAAAATTAACATTATCTCGTGTTTGTCTTTCACCTTTTTTTTTTTTTTTTGAACGTCATGTACAGCCAGTGCGGTCTCAGAAAATATTTAACATTTAGCCCCCAACCTTCGGCTATGTCTTATGCCTTTGGTAGGTAGTGTCCAAGTGGTCAGTGCTAATGATCAGGGACAGATCCAGCGGACAGGAGGGTGAAGACCGCAGCCCCCACCTATCAATTTGATAAATTCTTGGTGCTCTTGTCATATTCCCCCCCCCCCCAAGATTTTGCTCCAGATCCACCTTTGTTACTAATCTTGGACATAGGATCTTAAAGTACCTAAATCATATACAGGCTCTAATATGAATATATTCAAGCTAAGACAAGTGTTGTGAAGCAGAATAATTTTGTTTAAACAAGGCTAGGATGTTAGGAGGACTTTTTTGAAGTTTAAACGTTAAAAAACAGTTTAAACGTTAAAAACATTTAAAACAATTTTCCTAGATTGTTGTCAACCAATTCTAATTATCTACATTACATTTAGAAGTAGAGACCTATTCTCCATATTTATTAAATATACATTCTAATCAAAGTATTGGTCCAAGATTAGGCTCTGTCTACTGGGGATATTACCCTATCTATTAAATTAAATGAGTATGGTTAAAACGGGTATAGTAGTAGTCCCAAAGGCGCAATAGTAGTTATACCCCAAGGTACAATTTATATGCTACATGACTTTAATTAATGAACAACCCGACATCCCATGAGTTTTGATAGAACCAACTGTAAGAACCGTACTGGATAAATTACTTCTCTGCTAACACCTTATTGGATTGCTGGATAATTATCTTACTGGACAAATTAATTTATGTGCTACACAATTTTAATAATTAAGTCCGAATTTTTATCGAAGGGAGGGGAGGGGGTAAGAAACTACAATCCATACTTCTAAATACGACACAGAAAAGACGAACGAACTACCAGAAAAGTTATGAAGAGCTGATAGTACTGAAGTCAATTAGATATTAAATGGTTTAATAGATACATAAATAAATAATAATAAACAAGAAAATAATAATAATAAATAAGTAAACATTAAATAGACAAATAATAAGTAACTTGTACGTAATATTTCAAATTCAAATCAGATGGTTTCCCTTACGTAGAAGTAAAAGACCGAAACTAAAAGAAGGCGACAGTGAGTATAAGCTTAAAGGCTACCTTAGGGTTAAATTTTATCTGAGACGTTTCTTCGGGCTAATCTCAGCCTTTTTGTCTGCAGGTGTGTCACCACGAGAAATGTTTTTTAGCCTCAAGTTTGCAATTTAAAATTCCTTTATTTGCATCTACGCATGTTCTACAAAAACTTCTCTACAGCAAAGAAATTATACAACTCTGAATAGAATCAATTTCTATGTCTTCTCTTGTCTGTATCATATCCCAAATTTGGTAATTGACCAAAATAATTTCTTATATTTTTTCCATCTTCGATCATTTTGCCCCTCCCCCAAATACGAGAAAAAGTCAGTATAAATGCCGTAGTTTCATAAATAAATAAATTTTCAGACTAACTGAATAAAATATAAGAATACCAGTAGATAGACAGTGATTTGCAATTTGTTCCAATGCATTATTCAATAGGCTTGGACTGTTTATTCCTTTCTGTACACCTTGGCTGAGCTGAAAAAAACTTTTTTCTGAGACTTCAGAAGTTAAACAGGCTGATAAGAAGGATTCATCCCTTGCAGATGCAATGGTAGACAATACTGGACTTAATCTTTCCATAACTTCGTCAATATTCTTTTCATTATTCATGAGAAATGAAAGGCTATTCTTGACCTAGAATGGTGAACACTGTTAATTGTGCTACAGTAGTTAGCATTATTTATTCATTAATTTGCATTTAAATCAAGTGAAGTAAATGGTCAGTAAATAAATAGATAAATCGAAAATTAATATTAATTGAGCAACTTCCTTTTGTTTGAAATTACAGTCTTGTATCAATGAGCTAGAAAATCAAGTTTACAGACACAAATCAAGAAAAGCAACGATTTACAGAAAAACAAAACAGTCTAAAGAAACTGAATAGAATGAATTACATGAAGATAGCAAAACAATTGTAATATCAAGCATCAGCTGAATTCTAGAAAAAAGGAAAAGGTTAGCGATGAGAACATATTCAGATTTTCAAAATGAATTATATTTTAAAATTAAGTATTTCAAACAGCTCATCAATTTTAAATCTCGAGACTAATTAAATTTTGGGCACTTTTACAAGTTGGATGACTAATTTTCTACCAAAAGGGAACAAGTGCCTTAAAATCCAAAGTTAGATATGAGGTAATTATTTACGTATGGCTGTGTACACCTGTTCTTTGTCTGAGAGAAAGAGGGCTGAAGTGAAAACTGAGAATGTGAAGAGATACCTTGAAGAGAGAAGCAGATATGAAGAGAATATCTTCTGCTTGAAATTAGCCTACACTCTAATACCAATGAGCATAGGGAAACGGTAAGAAAATCCAGTCTATACACTCAAATCAAATAAAGCAGCGATTTACAGAAACGACAAAAACAGGCAAAAAAAGATAACAGGCAAAAACTTAATAGAATATATCAAATAAAGATAATAAAAATAACTGCAATATCAAGCATTTATTAAATTCTGGAAACGTGGAGAAGGTTAGGGTTGAGAATATTTTTTAACTTACAGGAAAAGTTATTCATTTTTGCCTCTTAAAAAGGGCAGTAAGACAGCGGTCTTACCAGTGGTCTACAGGTGGAACCAAACTGGTCTTACCATGAAAAAACAATAGGTACACCAACTAGTAAAAGTTGCGAACCCCTCACTGCCGATGATGATTATGAGCAAAAACATTTTTGTTTAAAACTCCCTTATACGTCTCAACACTGGTATCGGCCTATTTTTGGTATCAGTGTGTACCATACTACTGTAGTTGTCAACCCCTTTAAACTTTCAAACTGACCATCCATTTTTGGATGTATTTATATATTTTTCATGAAGGAATTTTTCTATCAAAAAATTGATGAATTATACTATCATCAGCTCATCAAGAACTATCAACTGCCGTCGAAAAAAAAAACCTATCTGTCTTAGTTCAAAAGTCGACTTTTTTGCCATAGGCCAAGTTTCTAAAGTCATCATTTAGAAAGTAGCAAAGGATAAACTCTAATTTCTTTAGCAATTAGAGATTTTTTAAAGTTTAAGAGACACTTCTGATATCATTTCTGTATTGGCTTATTTTTGGTTTCAGTGTGTACCTTACTACTGAAGGTGTCGACCCCTGAAACTTTCAAACTGGTATATCTCATGAAAGAATTTTTCTACCAAAAAATGGATGGCGTATACTTTGATCAGCTCATCAAGAGCTATTGACTGCCGTCAAAAACAAAAAAATATTACTAATAATTTCTATATTTCTATAATACTCTAATTTCTTCAGCAATGAGAGAACTTTTAAAGTTTAAGATGCACATCTGATACCATTTCTCTACTGCAATCCCGAGTGCGAAAAACCGAATGATAAACTGAGCTGAAATCACGAACAGAAATGGGTAGAAACACAAGCAAAAACCATCCTTTTTGGTCCCACGCAAGAGTTCTATGAAGCTTTCCAAAATGCAAAGTCATATTCATCAATCACACCTAAGGTCCACACTTCCCATAAAAATTCTAAGAATCAATAGATTGATTTAAAAGAAAATCAGAGGCTTAATGCCAGTCAGGATTTAAAATAAGAGCAAGAAGGACAATGTCCTTCTAAATATCAAAATTCATTAAGATCCGATCACCCACTTGTAAGTTAAAAATACCTCATTTTTTCTAATTTTTCCTCTCCTTTCAACCCCCCCCCCAGAAGATCAAATCGGGGAGAACAACTTTATCAAGTCAATTTCTGCAGGTCCCTGACACGCCTACCAATTTTCATCGTCCTAGTACATCCAGAAGCACCAAACTCACTAAAGCACTGGACCCCCCTAGCTCCCCCAAAGAGGGCGAATCCAGTCCGGTTACGTCAATTACGTATCTACAACATTTGCTTATTCTACAGACAAAGTTTCATCCCGATCTCTCCACTTTAAGCGTTTTCCAAGATTTCTGGTTTCCCCCTCCAACTCCCCCAATGTCACCGGATCCTGTCGAGATTTCAAATAAGAGCTCTGAAAAAACGATATCCTTCTAAATCTCAAATTTTATTATGAAAATCATTCATAAGTTAAAAATACCTCTTTTTAATTTTTTCAAATTAACTGTCCCCCACTCCCCCCCCCAGATGGTCGAATTGGGGAAACGACTATTTCTAATTTAATCTGGTCTGGTCCCTGATACGCCTGCCAAATTTTATCGTCCTAGCTTATCTGGAAGTGCCTAAACTAGCAAAACTAGGGCAGACAGACCAACAGACTGACAGAATTTATGATTGCTATATGTCACTTGGTTAATACCAAGTGCCATAAAAACATGACAAAACCAGATTGTTGCTCTTACAACACAATTAGCATGGATCTGAGATTAATGATATACAAGAAATTTGGAGAGGAGAAGTTAGCAAATTATGCAGTGAACGTATTGATTTACATAAGCCTATTGGTATATTAGGTATAATCAGGCTGATTGTATTTTTTTTTTCCCAACGAAATGGAAAGTATAGCTCTTAATCAGCAAAGTGCATCTAAAAAAAACTTGAACTGGACAAAAAAGCTTTTGATTCTAAAGGAATCATGGAAAAACTCACTAAAGGAATCACAGAAAAGCCATAAATGAATTTGTAATACATTCTAAATTTTACAGGAGTTAGCTGTTTAATAATTTAACCTCAAAGTTCTTGTATAGAATACAATTAAACAGTAAATTCCAAAATTATGCAATAACTTACCACTGCATCATTGATAGAATCTGTCAAACTTGTTGCATTGTTCTTTTCTTGGGAGAGCCTGATTCTACTTGATCTTGTAGATTTACCATTTAGGGCAGCTGCGTGTGATAGTGGAAGAAACTGGAATAGCTGCAATAAAAACAGCAGCATAACTCTACTAATGCAATATGCATATATATATATATATATATATATATATATATATATATCTATATATATAAAAATAAGTTGTCTGTCTGTGGATGTGTGGATGGATGTGTGGATGGATGTGTCAGGTGACGTCACCTGAAAAAACTGGATTAGGTGACGTCAAAACTGAAAAAACTAAAAAAAGGCAAAAACTACAAAAAAAACTAAAAACTAATAAAAAAAATAAAAAAGCTAAAAAACTAAAAAAACTATAAAGGTAAAAACCAATAAAAAACTAAAAAAAAAACTGAAAAAACTAAAAAAAGGCAAAAACTACAAAAAAAAACTAAAAACTAATAAAAAAAGTAAAAAAGCTAAAAAACTAAAAAAACTAAAAAAACTAAAAAAAGGTAAAAAACTAAAAAAAATAAAAAATAAAAAAAAACTAAAAAAAAGGAAAAAACTGAAAAATAAGCTAAAATAAAGGTAAAAACCAATAAAAAACTAAAAAAAAAAAGGAAAAAACTAATAAATGACGACACTCAAAGAGAAAGCGACCAGGACAAAAAACTAAAAAAAAGGCAAAAACTACAAAAAAACTAAAAACTAATAAAAAAAATAAAAAAGCTAAAAAACTAAAAAAACTAAAAAAAGGTAAAAAACTAAAAAAACTAAAAACTAAAAAAAAACTAAAAAAGGTAAAAACTAAAAGAACTAAAAAAGAAAAAAATAAATGACGACACTCAAAGAGAAAGCGACCAGGACAAAAGGAATGTTCGATTAGCAATCAACAAAGCACCGGGACACAGGGAGTATAAATGACGACCAGGACACAAGTAAAAAAAAAAATTAACAAAACTAAAAAGAAGGTAAAAACTACAAAAAAACTAAAAAGAAAAAAAAACTAAAAACTAATAAAAAAACTAAAAAATCTAAAAATCTAAATAAACTAAAAAAGAAAAAAAAAGGAAAAAAATAAAGGAGAAAAACAAAACTAAAAAACGAATGTATATACAGACCGGTACACCGGGATACAAATGACGACCGGGACACAGGGAATATAAATAACGACCGGGACACAGGGACACAACTACAACGGGGACACCGGGGGAAACAGGGGGATATAAATGACGACCGGGACAAAAAAAACTAAAAAGAAATAAAAACTAAAAACTAATAAAAAAAACTAAAAAATCTAAAAATCTAAATAAGCTAAAAAAGAAAAAAAAAGGAAAAAAATAAAGGAGAAAAACAAAACTAAAAAACGAATGTATATACAGACCGGGACACCGGGATACAAATGATGACCGGGACCCGGGACACAGGGAATATAAATGACGACCGGGACACAGGGACACAACTACAACGGGGACACCGGGGGAAACAGGGGGATAACCTGACAATCTATTTATATGCAAAGACAATGGGACAGCAAAGAATGTTGTATATTCGCAAGTTTTACGTAGTTAAAACCATATATATATATATATATATCTATATTCACAGGTGGGACATAGGGACACAACTACAATGGCGCGTAACTATTATGGCGCGTAACGACTTACGCGCGCGGGGGGGCTTGGGGGGGGCGCGAAGCGCCCCCACCAACTAGGTGTTGGGGTGGCGCGAAGCGCCACCCCAACAGCTAGTATATATATATATATATATATATATATATATATATATATATATATATATATATATATATATATATATATATATATATATATATATATATATATCTATATATATAAAAATAAGTTGTCTGTCTGTGGATGGATGGATGGATGTGTCAGGTGACGTCACCTGAAAAAACTGGATTAGGTGACGTCAAAACTGAAAAAACTAAAAAAAGGCAAAAACTACAAAAAAAACTAAAAACTAATAAAAAAAAATAAAAAAGCTAAAAAACTAAAAAAACTATAAAGGTAAAAACCAATAAAAAACTAAAAAAAAAACTGAAAAAACTAAAAAAAGGCAAAAACTACAAAAAAAAACTAAAAACTAATAAAAAAAGTAAAAAAGCTAAAAAACTAAAAAAACTAAAAAAACTAAAAAAAGGTAAAAAACTAAAAAAAATAAAAAATAAAAAAAAACTAAAAAAAAGGAAAAAACTGAAAAATAAGCTAAAATAAAGGTAAAAACCAATAAAAAACTAAAAAAAAAAGGAAAAAACTAATAAATGACGACACTCAAAGAGAAAGCGACCAGGACAAAAGGAATGTTCGATTAGCAATCAACAAAGCACCGGGACACAGGGAGTATAAATGACGACCAGGACATAAGTAAAAAAAAAAAAACTATCTATATATATAAAAACTAGCTGTTGGGGTGGCGCTTCGCGCCACCCCAACACCTAGTTGGTGGGGGCGCTTCGCGCCCCCCCCCAAGCCCCCCCGCGCGCGTAAGTCGTTACGCGCCATAATAGTTACGCGCCATTGTAGTTGTGTCCCTATGTCCCACCTGTGAATATAGATAGATATATATATATGGTTTTAACTACGTAAAACTTGCGAATATACAACATTCTTTGCTGTCCCATTGTCTTTGCATATAAATAGATTGTCAGGTTTACCGACTCTTGAACATGCAACATATAATGGTCCATGGGAAAACAATCTGTATTCAGATCTATACCTCATGATTCTAATGATTGCCCTTGAGCTCCCGGTCGTCATTTATATTCCCTGTGTCCCGGTCGTCATTTGTATCCCGGTGTACCGGAGTTGTGTCCCTGTGTCCCGGTCGTCATTTATATTCCCTGTGTCCCGGGTCCCGGTCGTCATTTGTATCCCGGTGTCCCGGTCTGTATATACATTCGTTTTTTAGTTTTGTTTTTCTCCTTTATTTTTTTCCTTTTTTTTTCTTTTTTAGCTTATTTAGATTTTTAGATTTTTTAGTTTTTTTATTAGTTTTTAGTTTTTTTTTCTTTTTAGTTTTTTTGTCCCGGTCGTCATTTATATCCCCCTGTTTCCCCGGGTCGTCATTTATACTCCCTGTGTCCCGGTGCTTTGTTGATTGCTAATCGAACATTCCTTTTGTCCTGGTCGCTTTCTCTTTGAGTGTCGTCATTTATTTTTTTCTTTTTTAGTTCTTTTAGTTTTTACCTTTTTTAGTTTTTTTTTGTTTTTAGTTTTTTTAGTTTTTTACCTTTTTTTAGTTTTTTTAGTTTTTTTTAGTTTTTTAGCTTTTTTATTTTTTTTTATTAGTTTTTAGTTTTTTTGTAGTTTTTGCCTTTTTTTTAGTTTTTTTAGTTTTTTAGCTTTTTTATTAGTTTTTAGTTTTTTTTGTAGTTTTTGCCTTTTTTTAGTTTTTTTAGTTTTTTAGCTTTTTTATTTTTTTTATTAGTTTTTAGTTTTTTTTGTAGTTTTTGCCTTTTTTTTCTCTTTGAGTGTCGTCATTTATTAGTTTTTTCCCTTTTTTTTTTAGTTTTTTATTGGTTTTTACCTTTATTTTAGCTTATTTTTCAGTTTTTTCCTTTTTTTTAGTTTTTTTTATTTTTTATTTTTTTTAGTTTTTTACCTTTTTTTAGTTTTTTTAGTTTTTTAGCTTTTTTACTTTTTTTATTAGTTTTTAGTTTTTTTTGTAGTTTTTGCCTTTTTTAGTTTTTTCAGTTTTTTTTTTAGTTTTTTATTGGTTTTTACCTTTATAGTTTTTTTAGTTTTTTAGCTTTTTTATTTTTTTTATTAGTTTTTAGTTTTTTTTGTAGTTTTTGCCTTTTTTTAGTTTTTTCAGTTTTGACGTCACCTGATCCAGTTTTTTCAGGTGACGTCACCTGACACATCCATCCATCCATCCATCCACAGACAACTTATTTTTATATATATAGATAGATAGAAGATAGATAGAAAGTTGTCTGTGGATCTGTGGATCGTGGATCAGGTGACGTCACCTGAAAAAACTGGATCAGGTGACGTCAAAACTGAAAAAACTAAAAAAAGGCAAAAACTACAAAAAAAACTAAAAACTAATAAAAAAAATAAAAAAGCTAAAAAACTAAAAAAACTAAAAAAAGGCAAAAACTACAAAAAAAACTAAAAACTAATAAAAAAGCTAAAAAACTAAAAAAACTAAAAAAAAAGGCAAAAACTACAAAAAAACTAAAAACTAATAAAAAAAATAAAAAAGCTAAAAAACTAAAAAAACTAAAAAAACTAAAAAAAGGTAAAAAACTAAAAAAACTAAAAACTAAAAAAAAACTAAAAAAGGTAAAAACTAAAAGAACTAAAAAAGAAAAAAATAAATGACGACACTCAAAGAGAAAGCGACCAGGACAAAAGGAATGTTCGATTAGCAATCAACAAAGCACCGGGACACAGGGAGTATAAATGACGACCAGGACACAAGTAAAAAAAAAAATTAACAAAACTAAAAAGAAGGTAAAAACTACAAAAAAACTAAAAAGAAAAAAAAACTAAAAACTAATAAAAAAACTAAAAAATCTAAAAATCTAAATAAACTAAAAAAGAAAAAAAAAGGAAAAAAATAAAGGAGAAAAACAAAACTAAAAAACGAATGTATATACAGACCGGTACACCGGGATACAAATGACGACCGGGACACAGGGAATATAAATAACGACCGGGACACAGGGACACAACTACAACGGGGACACCGGGGGAAACAGGGGGATATAAATGACGACCGGGACAAAAAAACTAAAAAGAAATAAAAACTAAAAACTAATAAAAAAAACTAAAAAATCTAAAAATCTAAATAAGCTAAAAAAGAAAAAAAAAGGAAAAAAATAAAGGAGAAAAACAAAACTAAAAAACGAATGTATATACAGACCGGGACACCGGGATACAAATGATGACCGGGACCCGGGACACAGGGAATATAAATGACGACCGGGACACAGGGACACAACTACAACGGGGACACCGGGGGAAACAGGGGGATGTAAATGACGACCGGGACACCGGGACAGGGAATGGTCGATTAGCAATCACCATCAACAAAGCTCAAGGGCAATCATTAGAATCATGAGGTATAGATCTGAATACAGATTGTTTTCCCATGGACCATTATATGTTGCATGTTCAAGAGTCGGTAAACCTGACAATCTATTTATATGCAAAGACAATGGGACAGCAAAGAATGTTGTATATTCGCAAGTTTTACGTAGTTAAAACCATATATATATATATATATCTATATTCACAGGTGGGACATAGGGACACAACTACAATGGCGCGTAACTATTATGGCGCGTAACGACTTATGCGCGCGGGGGGGCTTGGGGGGGCGCGAAGCGCCCCCACCAACTAGGTGTTGGGGTGGCGCGAAGCGCCACCCCAACAGCTAGTATATATATATATATATATATATATATATAAAAATAAGTTGTCTGTGTGTGGATCTGTGGATGGATCAGGTGACGTCATGTTTGTTCGCATATGACGTCTGAATTATTTCACACTAATACAAAAGAAGAAAAAAACTAAAAAAGGTAAAAACTACAAAAAAAATAAAAACTAATAAAAAAACTAAAAAAGCTAAAAAACTAAAAAAAACTAAAAAAAGGTAAAAATCTAATAACTAAAAAAAAAACTGAAAAAAATAAAAACAGGCAAAAACTACAAAAAAAAATAAAAACTAATAAAAAAACTAAAAAAGCTAAAAAACTAAAAAAAAACTAAAAAAAAAACTAAAAAAAGGTAAAAAACTAAAAAAAACTAAAAACTAAAAAAGAAAAAAAACTAAAAACAAGGAAAAAACTGAAAAATAAAAGAGAAAAAGAAAACTAAAAAAATATGAATAAATATATATAAAAATAAGTTGTTTGTGGGTTATGTCTGTCTGTCTGTCTGTCGAGTGACGTCGTGTTTGTCCGCATATGACGTCTGAATTATTTCACACTAATACAAAAGAAGAAAAAAAACTAAAAAAGGTAAAAACTACAAAAAAAACTAAAAAGAAAAAAAACTAAAAAAGCTAAAAAACTAAAAAAAACTAAAAAAAGGTAAAAAACTAAAAACTAAAAAAAACTGAAAAAACTAAAAAAAGGCAAAAACTAAAAAAAAACTAAAAACTAATAAAAAAACTAAAAAAGCTAAAAAACTAAAAAAACTAAAAAAACTAAAAAAAGGTAAAAAACTAAAAACTAAAAAAGAAAAAACTAAAAAAATGGAAAAAACTGAAAAATAAGAGAAAAAGAAAACTAAAAAAATATTAATAAATATAAAAAATATAAATATAAATATAATATAAATTAGCAATCAACAAAGCACCGAGACACAAATGACGACCGGGACACAGGGAGTATAAATGACGACCAGGACATAAGTAAAAAAAAAAAAACTAAAAAAATGGTAAAAACTACAAAAAAACTAAAAACTAATAAAAAAACTAAAAAATCTAAAAATCTAAATAAACTAAAAAAGAAAAAAAAGAAAAAAGGAAAAAAATAAAGGAGAAAAACAAAACTAAAAAACGAATGTATATACAGACCGGTACACCGGGATACAAATGACGACCGGGACACAGGGAATATAAATGACGACCGGGACACAGGGACACAACTACAATGGGGACGCCGGGGGGCACAGGGGGATATAAATGACGACCGGGACACCGGGACACAAGGAATATAAATGACGCCCGGGACACTCAAAGAGAAATCACAGACTGGAACACCGGGACACAAATGACGACCGGGACACAGGGAATATAAATGACGACCGGGACACAGGGACATAACTACAAAGGGGACGCCAGGGTGCACAGGGGGATATATAAATGACGATGGGGACTCAGGGAATGGTCGATTAGCAATCACCATCAACAAAGCTCAAGGGCAATCATTAGAATCATGAGGTATAGATCTGAATACGGATTGTTTTCCCATGGACCATTATATGTTGCATGTTCAAGAGTCGGTAAACCTGACAATCTATTTATATGCACAGACAATGGGACAGCAAAGAATGTTGTATATTCGCAAGTTTTACGTAGTTAAAAACATATATATATATATATATATATATATATATATATATATATATATATATATATATATATATATATATATATATATCTATATTCACAGGTGGGACATAGGGACACAACTACAATGGCGCGTAACGACTTACGCGCGCGGAGGGGCTTGGGGGGCGCGAAGCGCCCCCACCAACTAGGTGTTGGGGTGGCGCGAAGCGCCACCCCAACAGCTAGTATATATATATATATATATATAAAAATAAGTTGTTTGTGTGTCTGTTGAGTGACGTCATGTCATCATGAAGTTAGTTTTCGTCATGTTTGTTATGACGATGACGTCATTAAAGGTATTTAAGAAAATCCTTCAAAGACAAATTTTTAATTGTAAGAAGATCGTGGACGGAAAAATGTTTAATTGTAAAATGACTGTAGAACCTACAATGGCAACAGCAAATGACGACCAGGAAACAAATGACGACCAGGACACAGGGAATATAAATGACGACCGCGACACTCGAAGAGAAATTACAGACTGGGACACCGGGACACCAATGACGACCGGGACACAGGGAATATAAATGACGACCGGGACACAGGGACTGTAGTATATATATATATATATATATATATATATATATATATATATATATATATATATATATATATATATATATATATATATATATATATATGTATATATATATACTAGTCAGCTGTATCAGTCGAATAATGTTGAAGAAATACTTGTATGCAAGAATACATTCTTTGGTATTGTTCGCTGCAAAATCAAAGCTGACTTGCTATGAAACACACAATCAATATCTAGCATTTTTATTCCCAGAGAAATAATTTTATTTCCAAGACCTATGTGCTTTTCAATGTCAAAGAAGCTATTTGAAGTCTCACAAGTATCTCTACAAGAGTTTTGGATAGAACAAAACAAAAATATATTGTCTTGGACATGCTTAGAGCTATCTTTGTGTGTGAAAAAAGAAAATAATCATCCCAAAATTGTTGATTTTTAAACCCCACAAGGCTCCCCTACTTCCTGGAGAGATTATAATGACTTTCACGCATAGGGTAAAGCACTTTCATTCTACTATTGAAGACCTGAAGAGTCATTTGGACTACTTCAAGCTGGGGAAAACAAAACCTACACCTATCTAGGAAACTGTTCTGCAGCCATCAAAACCAACCTCTTCAGTTATACTTAAGCAACCTCTTTAAAATATGTACAAGCAGGAAATTAGAAAGAACTACCTTAAAATATTCAATGGATCTTGCTCCCCTCATATCATAAGAGTTTTATAGTTAAAGCCATCCAAGCCAATCAGTTCTGCTGCACTATCAGCCTCTATAAGGGTTGACAATCTGGAGGTTAGTAGGAACTATCTCGAAAGATTCAATGAGTCTTGCTGCTCTCATCTTGCAGAGATTTTCAGCCAAACTACAGGCTAATTGCAAAATTTTCTATCTGTTTAGTTTTAAGCTCTGGTTCTGAACTGATTGCTCAATGGCAACCACCTCCTTAGGTTTTTACACCCCTCCTATATTTTAAAAAACAACTTTCTATGGTAATTTCATAGAAAAATGCCTTTTTTTTATTTTGGTATTTTTTCTGAAAAATTGAAAACAACAAAAATTACCCACCTTAGATTCTGAAAAGTAAATCCCCTCCCCTACATCTCCTCTCCTTTGATGGGGCCAGATATGCATCTCCAAACTAAACATTATTGTCAATATTTTTGGTTTATTCTCTCTTGTTACAGGCTCTATTTTTCTTCATTTTTTTACTAGTCTGTGTTTTTCTGTACTGGGTCTGATTGTGCCCTCACTTCCACATTGTTTAGACCTGGAGCTCAAAATCAAAATGGCTCCAATTAGAAACCAAGAGGCCATAGTATTTAGAAATGTGAAGTATATACATACCTGCACAAGAATAAATACAAGTTTACCTTACCTTAGACCCTCTTATGCTGCCAGAGGCACCCAGGGCATCCACAAAAAGCCACCAGTTGTCCTGCATGTGCACTGTTGCCAAAACATCTTCCCGCTGGGGTTGTATTGTTGTGAGAATGTTGGACAGGTCCTGTCTATGTCTGCAATTCGTTGCTGAATGATGTCAGTAACAATGTGCTGGCCTGAGATGGATCAGACTTTCTGGTTTGTGACGTGATTTCTCCAGTCAATATTCAGAATCACCTGAAGGGAATTGTTTCCAAAGGCAAAACCCATCTCTCTCGTTTTTGACTTAAATTCCAGAACTCACTGTTGTAGAGGAGTGCAAAAAGGACATACCCATTAAATAGCCTCATTTTTGATTTTGTAGAGAACTTTTTTGATCACAAAACTAGTTTTAGTCCATTAAAAGCTCCACTGGCTTGCCCTATCCTCAACTTCCTGCTCACTTGACCCTGAATTTTCCACTGTGTTACCAAGGTAACTGTACAACCTGCTTGACAGTGGAATCTCCATGCTCTATGTTTAGGGGGGAATCAGTTGTTGCCATGCTCTTTGTCTTCTCTGTGTAGATTTTGAGGCCAAGTCAGCCAGCATTTGCATGGATAGTATTAATGAGACCCTTGAGTTTGGTCTTGTTACTTTCCATTAAGGCAATATTGTCAGAAAAATCCTGATTGGCTAGCTGTTTGCCTCCTCCAATTTTGATGCTGAATACTGTACAATCAAGGAATGTGTAATTGACAGCAAGGACAAAGAGGAATAGAGAAAGAATATAGCCCTGTTTTGCACTAGATATGATATGGAAATATCTAGAATTTCCTTCTTGAGTTTGAATGCAGCAGCATTCTGTGTTTTCATTTTATGCAACAATTAAGGCCACTATTTTATCAGGAATTTCATAGTATTACAGGATTTTCCTTGGTAAACGGAGTCAAAGGCTTTCTTAAATTGCATGAGAATCAGGTTCATTCTTTTTTCTCACCATTCATTGCACTCCTCAATTATAATCCACAGTGTGTAGATAAGATCCATGCAAGAATGGGATGGCCAGAAACCATCCTGTTTTTTATGGTTGTTTAATAAATACAAGGAATGATATTAAAATCATAAGACTAATAAGTCAATAATAATAAACACATTTCTTTTTCAAACTTGTTTTCAAAATGTACTAAAAAATGAAAAATGTAGTTTCTTTCTTGAAAATCTATGAAAATAAGTGAAAAGAAGCTTGATCTTCGTTTTTAAACCTCAGATAATTTTATGTCTTTAACTTGTCTTTCACTGACTTGTTTCATTTATGCATTTATAGCTTATATCATTTTGATATCTATGTTAAGTAAAACCCAATTAGCCAATTGTGTTTCATTATATTCATAAATTCTTGAGAAAAAACTATCTTCCTCTTTTATTCCATTTTGAAAACAAGCTTTAATCTCTCTTTATTACTATTTATTATTTTGATTAATTGTTTGGCTCAAAGATGAATACACCAATTGATACACTTTTTGTTACTCTTTCTGTATATACTAATCATTATTATCCCAAATGTATATTTTTTCAGAAGAGGCCATGCATAAGATTGTTACCATCCCTTTTTTTCAATAGCCCAGATAAGGTAATTTAATAGCTTTAAGCCTTCCTTTGTAAGTTTTATTTCAGAGACCCTTTACTAGTTGTGTTGTAGATCCAAGCTATGTAGACTTTCTACGAGCAAACTATATCTCAGATGTTCCATTTCCAATTGTTTCCTCAGCAACAATCCTAGGCATAACATTTACAAGTGACTGCTTGTTTAAGCTGAATGTAGACAATATTATGCACAAAGGTCACAACTGAATCCAGAGTTTAACAAGCATGTGCAGGTTAGGCTTCTCTGATTGTCAGCTCCCCCTAGTGTGCACAACCTACTTCAGGCCTTGAGTATTCCTGTTCTGTTTGGCGTCCCCAAACTCAGAACACAACTTACATGGCAGCTGAACCAGAAGATGTTCAAAACGCGCTACTAAGATAATACTTATTTCAGCAACTATGAAAGTGCACTTGAGCTGTTGAATTTGCTCACCTTATTTGATTGAAGACACGAGCTAATAATGAAATTTGGGAAATAACTATTAATAAACAAGAACCATCAATCCACACTTCCACCATCTACATGAATCAGCAGACATACTAGGCATAACAACAAATTAGAACCAGTCAAGTGACATATGAACAGATTTGCAAACTTCTTTGTACCATATTTCCTAAGTGTACTTAACAAGTGAATTAAAAGTTGTGCCATATTTTGTAAGTGTAGCTACCAAGTAACCATTTTCTGATTGTAGAAGTAGCATAATTTAGGGTTCATTTTTGGCTGCTACAACAGCTATTTCATTAAATGAATACAAGATACAAAATTAAGGAACTGAATATTTTTCTAAGGTTAAGATGGGTAGGTCCTTTTTCTATGCTATGCTTGTGTAAGTTTGTCAGTCTTAGAAATATCCTAGCCAAGTATTAGAGATAGGACCTTGAAAACACCTTCCTACAATGTGATTTCAGTTCTGAATTTATTTACAAAGCATGAATAACCACCAGCATATATAAGGGGCATTTATCTATCTAAGAAAGTAGTTGACTTAGGTGAGCAAAACTTTCAAGAATAGATCTTGAACCTTAGAGTTCCCCTGTAAAGGTATTTTGAAGTACAAACCTCTATCTCTTCCAGCACAGACCTTTGATAATCTTTCCCTTATAAATATAATGGAAACTGAATTATAAAACAGAAACCTTGATAAATTTATCACCTGTTCAAATGTGACATGAGGAAAGTGGTTTGACCCTTATACTTTTGCCCTGGTTATAAGGTAATAAAATTTGTAGATCTGTATCTCAAATTGACAGATATCTACCACTACCTGACCACTTTTGAAGGACACATACTAAACAGAGAAAAGTAGAATTATTAGATTCTTATTTTATGCTCTTTTGAACTATCATGGTTGCATTTTTAACAACACTCTTCATAAACCCTGATGGTCCCAAACATAGCTCTGATATTTCTCCATGAACCAAATTTAGTGATAGTTATGTAATAGGTACTTTGTTCCAATGGGTTTCTGCAATCTCAGCTGGATGACATTTATACCTGTTGGTAAAGGTTAAGAATAGCAGCTCTCCAGAAGGGGACATGTTAGAAGAAAAGGAGGGATATTTTTTAATTGCTAGACTTTATGCTCTTTAGCTAAGATTGCTTTAGCTTTAGATTGCTAGACTTATGACTTTTAGCTAAGATATACATCAAAAGAATCAGATTTTCATGCTGATTTTAAATATATAAGTTTCATCAAATTTAGTCTTTGTCATCAAAAGTTACGAGCCTGAAAAAATTTGCCTTATTCTAGAAATGGGGAAAACACCCCATAAAATTCACAGAATCTTAACAAAAATCACAACATTGCATTCAGTGTATCAGAGAACCCTATAGAAAAATTTTCAAGGTCCTATCTACAAAAATGTGGAATTTTGTATTTTTTGCCAGAAGACAAATCATGGGTGTGTGTTTATTTGTTTTTTTTCTAGGGGCCATCATATCAACCAAGTGGTCCTAGAATGTTGCAAGAGGGCTCATTCTAATGGAAATGAAAAGTTCTAGTGCCCTTTTTAAGTGACCAAAAAATTGGAGGGCATCTAGGCCCCCTCCCATGCTCATTTTTTCTCCAAAGTCAATAGATGAAAATTTTGAGATAGCCATTTTGTTCTGCATAGTCAAAAACCATAATAACTATGTCTTTGGGAATGACTTACTCCCCCACAGTCCCTGGGGGAAGGGCTGCAAGTTATAAACTTCAACCAGTGTTTACATATAATAATGGTTATTGGGAAGTGTACAGTCGTTTTCAGGGGATTTTTTGGGGGGGTGGGGTTGAGGGGAGGGAGCTATGTGGGAGGATCTTTCCTTGGAGAATTATGTCATGGGGGAACAGAAATTCAATGAAAAGGGCACAGGATTTTCTAAAATTACTATAAAAAAACAATGAAAAAATAAACATGGAAAAGGTTTTTCAATTGAAAGTAAAGAGTAGCATTGAAACTTAAAATGAACAGAGATTATTACGCATATGAGGGGTTCTAAAAATACTTTAGCATAAAGAGCAAGGTATTTAGGAGGAGATAAATACCTTGCTCTTTATGCTAAAGTATTTTTAGTAATTTCAACTATTTATTCTATGGCCTTACTGATTCAGGGGTCATTCTTAAAGAATTGGGACAAAACTTACAATTTAGTGTTAAGAACAAGGTATTAAAGAGGGTACAAACCCCCTCATATACATAATAAAAATTAAAGAATATAAAAGTTTGTTACATAAGTTAATTCTTAAGTTATGTATATTTTTTTACTAATACAAAAAATCATTAAAAATTAAAACTTATAGTTGCCTTTTTATGTAACCAAAAAATTGTATGGCAACTAGGCCTCCTTTGCTATCCCTTATTTCTCAAAATTGTCTGATCAAAACAAAGAGAAAGTCATTTAGCCAAAAAAGGAATTAATATGCAAATTTCATTTTAATAATTTATGTGTGGAGAGCCAAAATCAAACATGCATTAATTCAAAAATGTTCAGAAATTACATTAAAAAACTAGTTTTTTTAACTGAAAGTAAGGAGCAACATTAAAACTTAAAACAAACAGAAATTACTCTGTATGTGAAATGGGTTGTCCCCTCTGCAATCCCTCACTCTTTACACTAAAGTTTCACTCTTTGCCACAATTCTGCTTTTTAAAACAATTAAAAACTTTAGCATAAAGAGTAAGGGATCGTGGAGGGGACAACCCATTTCATATAGAGAGTAATTTCTGTTTGTTTTAAGTTTTAATGTTGCTCCTTACTTTCAGTTAAAAAAAACTAGTTTTTTTTATGTAATCTCCTTCCAAAGAGCCACTGTTATTAACATTTACTAGTCTAACCTGTCTTCAGTGCAATCTTTTAAGCCCTGGAAATAATAGAATGGTAGAGAATGGCTAGTAGCTTCAAAGCCTGTTCTGAGTACATATTTTAGATTCTGGAATTGTTTCTGGAAGTCTAAATTAGTTAACTCAGTTGCTTTTCATGGTTTCTAGAGCCCTTCAACAAAAACTTTACCAAACTAAACCTGCATCTACTTTCTAGGACCTAGAATTTAACAATAATTATTAGCCTATAATTAGAAAGAGTATTGAATGAAAAATCTAATTTAGGGTTATATAGACAAATTAACTTTGGTAAAATTCTAGTTGATTGACTTATTGCTATATCAGAAAGGGGTTAGGTTAGGAAAATGAAATTTTCAAAGATGGATCTACAGGCTAAAGTATGTCCTGGGAAGGTGTTTTGAAGTACCTGCCTCTACTCCTTCTCTCTCTAGAGGGCCCTGACCTTTGACAACCTTTAAAAATATGTATGTTATAAAAGTTAAACCAAACAAAATAGATCTTCTGCTTGAATGAAGTACAACGAAATTGTTTTCAGCTTCACAACTTTGCTCCCAATTTAGGCTATAAGGTTTTAAAGATATGCAAATACATTTCCTAAATTTGGAAAAGAAAACATTGATACTCAAATGATAGTTGCATTTTCAGAACTAAAGGCAGAGAAAAGGCAACTGGTAACTGAAATTTAAGGTAAAATATTGTTTTGTCATAATTTCAATAGGCATAGGCCTGTCATGTAGGCAAATTTGTGGCCTCTCTTTTTCCTCTTTTTATCTTCATTTTTTCCTGTGTGATTTCTGTCCTATCAACCTAAGCTATTAGACTAGGCTATATCTTTATCCCTATTACATAACAGTATTTTCTAAAATGGTAGCTATTAGATTAGCCTAATATTTTACATACACTAACTGAAAAGACAAGAAATTTCGTAGGATTTTATAATATATATAGTATTTTCTACATTACTAATTCTTCAAGCTAAACCTAGACTGGACACAGGTCAGCATCCTAGGCCTACTTAAGATTGGTTTGCATGGACTAACCAACTAGCCTATTAAAAGTAAACATACACTGTCAGCAATTTATTTTTCTTTGATCAAATAATTCCTAAACTTACTTGCTGACTACAACAGGAGGCAACAGAGAACATTTCAAAAGCTAAAATTTAGGCTTATAAATTTGTGATAATCTATCTGATTAAGTTCAGCAGCGCTGTCTATTCTGCGATAAAATTTTAATGGAAACGGAAGGTGTAATAGTTGGCGTCATTTGGCGAGGGGGCTGGCCAGGGCCAGTGAAATAGTTAAACTTAATCAGTGGTGTCATTTGGGGAGTGGGTTGTCTGGGGTCATAGCCCCCCTTTAGGATGAGTCCCAAATCAAAAGTCACAACTTCTACTGATTCGATTTGAACTGTGGAAAAAAATTAATAAAGAAGTGTCCTCAATTAAAATAAAACTGTTTCTAATAGAGCTGTACTTGACGAAAATCTATTGTGAGCTTCAGTCCCAAATATATTTATTTATTATTTCTATTTCATATTTCACGACACATTTTTATTGCTTTGTTGTTAGAGCCACGGTGACCGACATTCATTAGAATAATCTAATCGACCCAGGATCTGTAATAAAATTATACATGTCGGTTACGGTACATGATTCTGGTCACAAAGATATTCTAAAAAATTCTCAAAATTTTGATTCTTCAGGCGAAAGACCAAAGCGTGAACAGCACATAGCTTCGCGACTGCATAATTTTGTAAGCACGTTGACTTCGGGAAAAAGTGATCTTGCTGAATTGAGAGGATCAACTAAAGATGCTTTGAGAAGGAATTATTTTCTTTTGATAGACAGATTGTACTCCAAGCTTAAAAGACACTTCAAGAATGCCTTTTCAGTATTAGAGTCAATCTCTATTTTAGATTAATTAGAAAAAAAAAAAAAAATTTTTATGGATGTAAAAAGCGAAGTTAAAACTTAAAACGGACAAAAATTATTACTTCACAGTCTATCTAACATATATTAATAAAGCTAGTACAAATAAACCAAATAATTGTCCCTATGTTTGTAGGATTATAGGAAACTAGTACTTTACTGAAAACACAAAAACCAAGTATAAAAACAAGAATGTTGGTTTAGTTAAAACTGAGTACGTAGCCTGTGAACAACAAACTGATCTATAAAGCTTTTCATAGTCTCACACCTGCTGTAATATCAGTAATTTTCTGTATACAATTGAAATTACTTTAAGAACATAAACAACAAAATAAATACTTATTTAATAGCTAAAAAGTCATTGAACAGCATAAAAAAATACCGGATTGATTTATCCAGTAATATTTTGGTTTCACTAACTTTAATGCCATTAGTGAGTAATAAACAATCTTATATTGTAAGAAATACGCTTTAGTATTACCTAAACTGAAGAACAAATAAGCCATAATATGAAGTCTGGAAATCTGGCTATTTCTCTCTATACAACAGATAATTTCAAGCTGTTATAAAAATTTCAAAGCTAGTCTATAGTCCTAATACTATCAAGACAGTTTCACTCTGAACTTGTCAAAAACTAATCATGACATGCCCTTTTCAGAAGCAAACAAAAGCCAATCATTGGACCGAATTCTGCAGAAATGTTACCAAATTAAATGGAAATGAAAATTAAGCAACAATCCTAAAATGCTTTATTTTTATACTGTTAAAAGTGTCCTTAATCCGTTTGTTTTTACTTTACCAAAACTCCCCTATTGTTTTGTGTTTTCAGTAAAGCGCTAATTTTTTACAACATAGGGAAATATAATTGTTTGGTTTATTCGTGCTAGTTTTATTGATGTATGTCAGATGGACAATAAAGCAATAATTTTTGTTAGTTTTAAGTTCCAACTTGGCTCTTCACTTCCTTCAAAAAACTTAGTTCTTTTATAATTAATCTCTATCCGTTTTCAATTTAAATATAATGTAGATGCAACACAGCAATGACCTTTTTTCAGGGGGCGGCAGCCCCTCATATACGGAATAATTTCTGTTAATTTTAAGCTTTAATGTTGCTCTTTACTTTCAGTTGAAAAAAAAACTATCTAAAGTTCTTATTGGTTTTTTAACAATCCTGAGAAATTTATGCTACACACAATGATGTATACGATTTTTGAAGGTGGACTACCTCGACCGTTAGGAAAGAGTAACTATTTTTCTAAAGAAGATTTTTAAGGTTTTCAAAACCTCAGCAAAATGTTGGTATGTCTAAATTATTTCACTAAACATCTCCCCCGCACCCCAGAAAAAGACCAACAAACTTTACCCATACAGGTGCGAAATAGCAATAAACAAGAACAAGTTAGAAAATAATCTGACAACTAGAAAGATATCACAGAAAAAGAAAATGCAAATAGGCTCGTAGTGCTATGATTTCTCTATATACACTACAAATAGTTTTATTCTGTTTATTAAATAAAAAAACAAGTTTTTTTAACTGAAAGTAAGGAGCGACATTAAAACTTAAAACGAACAGAAATTACTTCGTATATGAAAGAGGCTGCTTCCTCATCAACGCCCCGCTCTTTACGCTAAAGTTTGACTCTGTCTCTCAATTCTTCTTTTTAAAACAGTAAAAAACTTTAGCGTAAAGAGCGGGGCGTTGATGAGGAAGCAGCCTCTTTCATATACGAAGTAATTTCTGTTCGTTTTAAGTTTTAATGTCGCTCCTTACTTTCAGTTAAAAAAAACTTGTTTTTTTATTTAATTTCTGAACGTTTTTGAATCAATGCATGTTTTGATTTTGGCTCTCCGCAGAGGAATAATTAAAACGAAATTTGCATTTTTTTTTTTTGGCTAAATGGCTTTCTCATAATTTTGATCGAATGATTTTGAGAAAAAAAGAGCGGGGGAGGAAGCCTAGTTGCCCTCCAATTTTTTGGTTAATTAAAAAGGCAACTAGAACTTTTAATTTTTTACGAATATTTTTATTAGTAAAAGATTTATGTAACTTATAAATTAGCTTACGTAAAGAACTTTTGTATTCTCATATTTTTATTACATATATGAGGGGGTTCGCTCCCTTGTCAGATCCTCGCTCTTTACACTAAAGCTTAAATTTTGTCCCAATTCATTAAGAATGACCCCAGAATCACAAAAGCCGTAGAATAAATAGTTGAAATTACTAAAAATACTTTAACGTAAAGAGGAGGTATTAGGAGGAGGTGAGCCCCTCAAATGGGTAATAATTTCTGTTTGTTTTAAGTATTAATGCTGTTCCTTACTTCCAGCTGAAAGAACTTTTTCATATTTATTTTTTCATTGTGTTTTTAAATAATGCTAGTAAATCCTGCGCTCCCTTCATGGAGATTTTCTTCCCCCATGACAAATTATCGATGGAAAGTTCCCCCAGCATATTCCCCTCTTCTCAACCCCTCCCCCAACCAAAAAAAAATCCTCCTGAAAACGCCTGTACACTTCCCAATAACCATTACTATATGTAAGCATTGGTCAAAGTTTGTAACTTGTTGCCCCTCCCATGGGGACTGTGGGGGAGTAAGTCGTCCCCAAAGACATAGTTATAAGGTTTTTCGACTACGCTGAATAAAATGGCTATCTCAGAATTTTGATCCGTTGACTTTGGTAAAATAATTAGCGTGGGAGGGGGACAAGGTGCCCTCCAATTTTTTGGTCACTTAAAAAGGGCACTAGAACTTTTCATTTCCGTTAGAATGAGCCCTCTTGCAACATTCTAGGACAACTGGGTCGATACGATCACCCCTGGGAAAAAAAAACAAAAAAAAAACAAATAAACACGCATCCGTGATCTGCCTTCTGGCAAAAAATACAAAATTCCACATTTTTGTAGATAGGAGCTTGAAACTTCTACAGTAGGGTTCTCTGATACGCTGAATCTGATGGTGTGATTTTCGTTAAGATTCTATGACTTCTAGGGGGCGTTTCCCCCTATTTACTAAAATAACGCAAATTTTCTCTGGCTCGTAACTTTTGATGGGTAAGACTAAACTTGATGACACTTATATATTTAAAATCAGCATTAAAATGCGATTCTTTTGATGTAGGTATTGGTATCAAAATTCCATTTTTTAGAGTTTTGGTTACTATTGAGCCGGGTCGCTCCTTACTACAGTTCGTTACCACGAACTGTTTGATTAAATAGTAAAAAATGAAATAATACAAATAAATAGATATAACAATAAATAATTCCTCTTTGACGATACAACTTTGAGTGGTTCCTGAGTCATATGGCTATATCTCTCCAACCCCTAAGTGGCAAGGGGTTAAGGTCCGGGACGTAAACTTTTCCAAAAATAGTGTATGGAATATTTCACAATTCAAAAAAAAAAAAAAAAAAATGTTGAATTAGCTGAACAATAATCCTATATAAGGCACAAAACCATGATTAAAAAAAAAATGCCTGATTAAGAAACTGAACCCTTACCATTCTGATTACATGTCTAACGCGCTAGTAACTGAACTACGGCGGCTGATGATCGAATTCGATCTATTTGTTCTTGTAGGACCATAACTATGTAACTTACAGCTCTTTTCTCGTAGACTATGGAGAGTTATGTCATCACCAAAAGCATAGTTATTGGAACTTATTCAGCAAATACATTGGCAATTGGCTATTAGAAAACACTGAGTTAATGAAAGGGTCTATTATAAAGACTGGTAGTATTAAGATATGTTTGGCAAAGCTGAACTTTCGCAAACAGAAGGAGGGAAGAGGGTACGCCAAGGAATAGGCATTTGGAATTGCGGAATTCAATTATTTGTTATTCTATGAATTTCTTCCTCTTAAGAACATTCGATATTTTAAAAATCCTTTTGCAAGCCTCAAATTCGGCTGACCGTGTTAAAGAGTTCATAGTGAACTCCCCCAACGGACTAATGAGACTTACTAAGGGGACTAGGAGGAGGAGTATAGGGGAGGGTTCTTGTAAATCTCCATTTAAGGATTGGGCCGTAAATAATTACAATGGTACCGTTTTATACTTATAAGCTTTTCCACTTAAGAAGTGGCACCAAAAGTGCCGTTTTTAGTGCTATATGGCACTTACAAATGGTAGAACTGACAAGAAGCACGTATATATGCACAATAACTTTTAAATGAGTTATTAACATCTCTCTAAAAATTTCTGGTGGCCCATTAGTCCCAGCTTTTCTACTTGAGACATGGCACCAACAGTATCATTTTAAGTGTCATTTGGCACATGCAGGTGGTGGAATTTAAAGTGAGCTATTAAACTACAATGTTTTGAGAGCCCGCTAGCCCCACTCCTTGAGAAATGGCACAGAAAGTTACATTTTTGTACCATATGGCGGAATTTATAAGAGGCACGTAGATGTGAGAAATAGATTTTGAATGAGCCATTAAGCATCTCGTTACAATGTTCTAGTAATCCGCTAGCCCTGGGAAAAAAAAAATCGTGAGATAGATAAGTGCTACCCTTGCAAAAAGTGGCTTTCCTTGTTGTTCAAGGTTGGGGACTGTAAATTCCCTGAATATGGTTTTCAACTATACTGATTCCAATGGTAAACTTGTCATCTTGATCTGACGCCACTTTCGAGGGGTTTCAGGCTTTTTTCGAAACCACCATAAATTTCTTTTCGAAATATACTTTTACTTTTAAGACGAACCGAAATAATAGTTACCATTCCTGAATCAATGTCAGATGGCAATTTTTTTCACAAGCCAGTTTTTTTCTAAACACGTTTTTTAACTTATGGTTACTATGGGCTGTTGTTCGCTCTTTACTAGGTTGCAGCTACCTCCACAACCATGATGTTGATTCACTACACTTTCTCAATACTAGCCGACTAGCTACCGTAGCAGCCCATTACACAGAAGCTTATATTGACACAACCCCGGTGGCCTTGAAAATGGATCTCGTGAGAAAATATATTGCCTCTAGCCAATAAGCCAAAAGATCTCGTTGAACTTCACAATCGTATGAAGGCAATAGCGCATTCCGAAGTTTTCAAAATTGTACAAATCTTGATTACTCTGCTTATCACAACGGCTAGTAATGAGAGATTCTTTTTTATACTTAGCCTGATTAAAACCTATTTAAGGTCAACGATGGGCGAGTAAAGGGTCAGTGATCTGATATTAATGTTTAGCGAAACGACTCTTGTGAAATAATTGGATTTCTATGCTATGGTTGATATCTTTATGAAAATGAGACCTCGGCAATTTGAAGTGTTGGAATAAAACTGAAAATTACTTTCCAACTTAAGTTCTGTTGATAAAAAAAGAAAGAAAAAAAAGCTTATTATTATTAGTCAATTTTAAGACAGGCCTATGTTAACCACTGCGAAGAAAGATTATTCTTAAACAACTGTGAGCCAACCACATTAGGGGACCCATAGAGGTTGCTTAGCCCCCCCCCCTCTCTAGTTCAAAATGAAATGACACCGCTAAACTTAATTTCGTTAATCTGATGGGAAAATATCATTACAAGCATAAAAAATAGACATAGCAAAACTTTAATAGGTAAACCAAATAATTTAACACTTGGCAAATTTCTGACACCATAACAGCTCAAGCTATTTTGGTGTCAGGAAAACCATGTGAAATCAGGGTCAGCATATAAGTAGTGTTGGGTTGGTATTTAAGTACTGGCATTCAGAGGCATCCCAAAGTAGCAGGACCCAGATTCAGATATTGTGCGGATGTCGTCCAGGCTTTCGGTTTCTGGCAGTCAGGCAGAGAGACACCCACCTTAGGGATCTAAATTAGGGCTCGATCAATATTATCTTGCCGATATGAGGGCCAGTGTCACTATTGGACATCGGGAAAAAATACGAGTTATCGGCCGATATTTTTTTTTGTATGTGCGACTTGTCCAGAAGAGGGCACCACATTTCCTCAGGTAAGTTTTCTTGGGGGCGGAGCCACCAGCTAAGTCTGGTCCTGGTGGAGAGAGCAGCAAAGGTGAATCCAATGAAGTTAAACTCTATTTGTTGTCAAAAAACACCTGGTGTAGCAACGTTCTAAATGTATGGTGGCTTGAATAACGTATATCTTCTACCAAAACCACTAATAAGATTACATTGAACCATACATTTCTGTTTAATGAATGTTCACTTACGTGGGCGAAAGATCCAAGACTCAATCGGATAAAACCATGACATCCAGTGAGGGGCACAGCTAAGGGGAAGAAAGGGTGTTGTGAGGTGGGGAGAGGGGAGTTCCAAGGTGCCGCCTCTGCTTGCCAACAACTTGGAAAATTTACCTATTTACCTTGGAAATTTAGCTTGTGTGTCTGCATTTGTTGGCATACTGGACGATTTCATCAACGCATTCTTTAAATCCATCCTCCAAACTTAAAACCCTAGCTGGACCCCGTATCCAGTGTCCCTCGCACGGACTCGTTTGCAATAGACCATATATGAATGTAAAGCATAGTTTTTACATTAATATGTGAATGATTAAGATTCTGAATGATTAAATGATTAAAAGTCCCGCTATTGAAATTTTGGTTTTGAATAAGCAATTTAAATAAATATCTTACACTTCTTTCAATCATATTTCGAGGTATTTGCGTTTACGTAACTATACCCGCTAATTTTCGGACAGTGAATTATTGAGGCTGTTTGTTGGTGTCTAATAGACCAGAGAGAAACATGTAAGTACGAATGTGGGCAGAGAATGGGAGATTTAAACTTTAGGTAGAGTTTTTTCCCGGGTGGAAATTTATCCTCTAATTATATCATATCGATACGATACTGATATATCGGTATCGGGCCCAAAAATCCATATCGGTCAGACCCAAATCTAAATGCCCATGAGCGCACACTCGCCAAAATTTGTCTTTATTAAAAATTAATCATTTACAGAATTTTCAGCATCTTTCAATTTATTCCATAATCTTAAAAGTTGCTAATTTATTTGTCAATTCTATTACAAAAAAAATTGTTTAATTTGTAGAAAGAGTCGGAGCAAATATTATTCAGGGATACGTAAAACTTTTACCATTCCATTCCTTTGTGTTACCAGAAGAGTTTGAGTCAACGCTATAGCGTTGCATTTAGTTAAGCCCATAAGGCTTTAATGATTTTTTTTCAGAGGCACTTGATATAGAAGGGGTGGTTGTATAAACTTCGGAGAGGGCTCATTCGATTGGAATCTGAAGCTCTAGTGCCATTTCTAACAGTTAAAAGTAATTGGAGATAAACTAGCCCCACCCCACGCCTTTTTTTCCCCAAATGCCTCCAAAATTTTGAGACAGCCATTTTGTTCACAATATTCCAAAGATCATATATCAATGCCTCTGGGGTTAACAAAACCCTGGAGAGCCTGAGGACGATCAGAAGGCAACCAGCCCCCCCTTCATAACCTCTTTTCTCCAAATGCCGCCAGTCACAATTTTGAGATAGCCAATTTGTTCAAAATAGTCCAAATGCAAATAGCTATGCTTCCTGGGATGAAACCCCGGTAATCGCCAATGACGCAATAGGCTTTAGGATTTACAGTTAGGGAGGGGGACAGTAGCAAAACTCTTATTTGCAGTGATTTTTGTTCGTTTTGAGCTTGATTAGTATATATTGTTTGTTTTTGGCTATGATTGTTTATTTATTTCCTGTTCGTTTTGAGTTTGAATTATTATAGGAATTTATTTCTGCTGATCTTGAGTTTAATACGACTTTTATTTTTCTTTGATAAACTTCATTTTTGTATTTTTTTTTGTATTTTTATTTTTTTTAATGAATAATATTAAAAGAAAACCGTATCGGAAAAGTTGCTAAATACCCGAAGTAAACTATACTGTACCTACATTTATAAAAGATACTCAGTATAAAACTATATTTTATATAAATATACCATTGTAATATAATATACTATATGCTACTGAAGATGGCTAATAGATTACAGCAAATATAATATAATACAGAAACCTTTGTTATTGTACTTTGCTATTAAATGCCCCATTTGGGGTCCAAATGCCCCATTTGCGCTTTCACATTTGTTGATCTCCATTAAAATTTTGTCACTTTAAGTTAACGCCTTTTGAATTAACGCAACTAAAATCATAGAATAGTTGCCTAGCTAGGCAGTATCAACTTAAAAGGCGTCATACGCAACAGAAAATTCAAAGCAGAGCGAAAAAAGCTAAAAAACATACTCAGCTTTTGACTTTTTTGCCATTGCAATTTGAGATTCGCGTTGCTACACTTATTAAAAACTAAATTTTAATTAGAGCATAAAGGTGATATTAGAGCAAAGATCGTCCTTGTCGGCCAACCAAATAGGGCCAAACAAAAACAGGTCCCCGAATCGGGTGGGAGAAAATCATAAGGAAAGATCTATAGGAGATGGGAGCTTCTTGGCAGGATGCAAAGAAGAAGGCTTTGGATAGATTAGGATGGAGGAGCGTCCGTAACTATGTTGGCCTCAGGCAGCTTGGTGCTGCTGTGAGTTGTTAGTAGTAGTAGTAGCAAAGGTGAGAGTGAAAGGAAGCAAACTAGAAATGCAGTGAGAAATGCTTTTGTTTTTAGTAGTATGTTTGAATTCTATATTTTATTACATTGTATAATTAACTTGTTTATTATTTTGTGTTGAAATTAGACTTTGCCCAGTTTATATAAAAATAATTTTTTATTAAAACGGTCACAGTGACTCACCAAGGGATACAATTGACAACGAAAAGTATAGGGGAACAGGGACGCGTTAGCGCTTTTGACTGCTATTAACGGCAAATTATTTGCACGAGGAGGACTTTTTTAACCATTCAACGGCTTAAAAGCATCCGTGCTTTTATGCGGGGGTCACTATAGAAAAAAATATTGCAAAATGGAATTGGCTGAGAATGCTGGACTGAGCCGAGGCAATGGATAGATACTATTCGGAAAGTGATTGGAGACGGCGGGCACCCCCTCCCCGCCTATCCTGAAGAGAAGAGCTTGAATGCTATGCTGCGGACATGGGCTAGATGGGATCCCATGTGAAAATGAATATATTATTGACTTTTAATTCTTTTTAAAACGAATTAAAAGAATTCTAATCTAAGAATCTTCAATTTTGAACCATATTTAAACGTTTTATCAAACTTCCTCTGTTTAGGTGATTTTCAAAAAAAAAAAAAAAAATATCTCAAAGACCATCAAATATCTTTTTACAAGTAACGCTATATTGGTTGTTTTGAATGAAAAAAGGGGATGAAGAATTTTCCCCGGGATGAAGAATTTTAAGTACCAAGGATAAAGAATTTTAACCAATAGAATGAAGTATGAGCGCCAAAATACATAATTCCAAGATTAAAAAAGATAAAGAATTGGAAAAAAATTAAGCTCATCTCCAAATGCATTAGATTTTGGCCATTAATGGCGGTCATGCTGGCATTGGCATTTTTGAGTACTACTACCGACCCGTTGTTTGTATAAGGAGGATTTTTTCAGGCATCCCATATATGTTAAAACAATTTTGATATCAAATAATTTTAAAGAACAAAAAAAAAAGCCTTTTTGAAAAACATAAGAACTTCGAGTTCTTGAGAACCCATTATGATACAAAGAAACGAATTGGCCCGATAAATCAGAAAGCTTCAAGATGGTCATATTAAGACTATTCAACTGTCCAAAATGTCAAGTATAGTGCGTTTACGTGTCAAAAACCTTACAAGCATCATGTTTACCGGAGCCTATTCACCAGTCCGAAGTTCTGGGTAAAAAATTACCGGATCCAAGTTGTTGTGGAAGTTATTTAACTCGTTTTGAAATTAAAATTGTTCATTAATTAATTATGAATATGTTACTTTATTCTACCATTAATAGTAATTTCGATTATGAAGGTTATTGGACATGCAGTCTTAATATCAAACATTGAACGGGCCACTGGATCATAGACAGGAAAGCATTGAGGCCCTTTAATTAGTCAAGTAAGTACAAGTAGATTGTTGTGGAAAGCCCATTCTGGCATGTTTCTTTTCTTATCTACACACCAACAGGGGCACCAATTGAGGAAGGGAGACAGATGGAAGCAATTGGCCTCCCTCTCAAATTAAAAATACATTTTTTGGTATTTTTATTAGAAAAACTCTCTTCCCACCCCCAGAATAAATTCTTGTAGAATAGGCCTTATTCTAAGATACGTAAGCACTAATGATATTCTTCTATTATAAAACCTAAAGTCAAAGTTCTATAAAAATTCGGAAGAAATCAAAAAATTTTACAGATAGATTTAAAAGAAACAATACTTTTTACAGTCCGAAAAATTATTGAAAGCAATAAAATATTACCAGATTGCACATAAAAAATATTTAAAACGCTTAGTAGAGAAATCACCAACTATCAGAGTTCCAAATCCCTGAAAAATTTACGACAAAAATAGGCGCCTATACCTAATGGCTGATCAGTTGGATATAAGCCACGTAGTCCACGAACACTTTCATAGGCTGAGCTGTACTGCCGATCATAAGCATCTGAAATATAATAAGTGATAATATACCACATCAATATGGTACTTCGTCACAATTTTAGTTAACATACTAAGGACATCAAACAAAAAATTTTTGTCCCCAGAATCCCTCTCAGATCCATTCATGCCTGAAAACTGCAATTTTCCAGGTTTTTCTTTTGGTTATTCCAACATTCTGAACTTTAAAGGCAGTACCATGTTTTGTCAGCGTTGCCACATTGAAAGTAAAATTAAATAAACAAAACTAATATTAAAAGTTGAAAATATTTTCTTCTTCTAAAATTGAAACATTAACTGTTGATTCACAGAGACAACCACAAACCTTCACAGAAAACCTACACAATCTTACTCTGTTTCGCCTTCTTTTTTTTTTGCGCTTGCTACTAACAAAAAAAATCACATCTACAACATATAAACACCTTTTTCATTAAAAGTTGAATTCCCGATCATTTCCTATCTATCTATCTATCTATATATATATATATATATATATATATATATATATATATATATATATATATATATATATATATATATATATATATATATATATATATATATATATATATATATATAGACAGCCACATGCCTTCAAAGAAAAGCCAGAAAAGCCAAACCTTCCTAATCTGTTTCGTCCCGTATTTTTTTTTTTTTTTTTTGGCTATTTACCATTTTCATTTTTAATTTGACGCCTGCTACTAACGAAAATCGAATTTTCTATATTTTCCTAAAAAAAATTTTCACATTAAACCAATTCCGAAATCGGATTTAATTTTTTCTGTCTTTGGTACTTTAGTGGTTGTAAAGCAGCATTACCATCAAAACTTTGTTAAAATATACAAATTTATCCAGTTAAAAAAAAAAATTTTTTATCATATTTCCTACCAAAATTGTCATGTCTGAGATATGGCTTTTTTTTGGCTGAGAAAGGGCTGAAGAAAAAACCAACAGAACAAACAAGGAAAGTAAATGTGAAAAAAAAACAACAAAAAACTAAAAAAATAAAAGATAAATAAAATTCAATAAAAGCAAAAAATTATATGAATTAAAACCAGATACCTAACAACCATAAAGCGAGTCAATCACTAATATCGGCAGTTTTGCATAACATCCAAAAAAATATGAACTACCATCGACGGATACTAGCGAACAACAAATCCAAACAAAAACAAGTTAGAAAGAATAGGAAATTTTTCCTTTTTTTTTCAAGACAGTGGAATTCAATTCAGTGAATATTTCGGCCCTATGGCCAAGAGCCGTCTTCAGCACAACACGGGAATATATATATATATATATATATATATATATATATATATATATATATATATATATATATATATATATATATATATATATATATATATATATATATATATAGCATCCTTACTTCAACGAAGTTCAACCAGGACCCATGGTTCAGTCCTGTGGTCTTCGTCGCTACTTATAACAACTAATCCGTCGATGGTAGTTCATAATGTTTTGGATTCTATGCAAATCGCAGATATTGGTGAGTGACTCGCTTTATCGTTGTTAGGTATTTAGTTTTTATTCTTATAGTTTTTGGGTTTTACTGAATTTTGTTCATCTTTTAGGTTTTTTTTGCAATGAATTTTTTTTTTCACATTGACATTCCACTTTTGTTTTGCTGGTTTTTTCTTCGACACTTTCCTTGAATATATTATTTCGTTTCGCGCTGAGGAAGAGAGGCGGTTGTCCTCTCAAACTATTCGCTTGGTTTGTTTATTCAGCATTCTCGTTTGGCCTTAAAAAACCCCATTTTTGATTGGTTCCTTTTTTTTAAATTAGGGTACCCCTTTCAGGATTTATATATTTCCAAGTTATTTTCCTTAAGCTTTATTTTGATCCTGCTATGATAACTCAAACACCAACCCCCAAAATATGAAAAAAAAATTAACAGAAATAAAAATTCAAAAGTAAATACCACAGGATATTCTGTACCATATATTCTACCTACATTTTAGAATACAGGTAGAATATTAAAAAATCTCTTCCTTTCTTCACTCGTTTTATTTGTCATACCTTACCTTTGGCTGTTCAATTTTGCATGAGGGGGTATTTTCTGAGGGGAGGGGAATATAGAACCATTTTCAGTGTGAATCAGTCTAGAGCCAGAGCGTGCAATGTAATAGATTGAGTTACAAGAAGTCATGTTACTGCAGCTGAACTGCATTGTGGTACAAACAAAAATTTATTATCCTTTTTCTTAATATTATTATTACCTTTTTTATTATTATTTTAACTCTTCAATCCCTTTGATTTATTTAATTTTTTCCATAATCTAAAGGTCTATAATGTAATCCTCATTAAATATTAAATTTCTTTTTACCTGCTCCATTTGTAGTTTTACGTTGTTGTTTTTTTGTCTTTATTATACACGAATGCTTTCATATTCAAGCAACATTTCCAAGAAAAAGATATTTTTATGTTTTATTAATAAATGCCCGCTATCTTCTAATTAGTTTACCTTCTACATAGATATCCCTTAACACATATACTTGACTACCATTATGGAACTGGATACTAGGCTGTAATTTGTATAACAAAGCCCTAACAAAGCACTTTTCTGTGGTAACGGAACCTATCTCGACAAATAGGGTACAACACGTGCCTAGGCACGTCTAGGCAGTCGAGCCAGATAAATGTGTGAACGCCACTTAAAGCGAAATATGTAACAGCCACTAGGCTGTAATTTGTATAACAAAGCCCTAACAAAGCACTTTTCTGTGGTAACGGAACCTATCTCGACAAATAGGGTACAACACGTGCCTAGGCACGTCTAGGCAGTCGATCCAGATAAACGTGTGAACGCCACTTAAAGCGAAATGTGGTAAATTTATGGAAGGAAAACAAGCTTTGGTGGAGTTCCAATAACCGACGTGGATCGAGAAATCCATTTGAAAATTTTCAAACAACAGAATTTATACTAAACAATTGTCTTTTTTTGCGACAAGTCATCTCGGATAGATCACTTGAAAAAAAATTGTAGGTACAAGTTTTAGGTTAAACAACGAGGGTTTAACCGGACGAGAATTTCAGCAAGAACATTTCCAAAAATACGAAATTATGATAGCAAACGATAAACCGACCCTATCCAAGAGAAGGTAAAAGACAATCTCTTAAAAACTGCAATAGAACTTATCAAAAGGAATCTAAAAAAGATAGCTTTGGCACAATGTAAAGTTTAGAAGAAAATCGAAAGAAATTTAATAAAATGATTATAATATGGCTTAATAATTTGTAGTGGTTTATTAACCCCGAGTTAATTCATCTGCCTTTTTTTCTGAGGCGGAACGACTCAAGCAAGTGGCGGCAATTCCGAAAAGTGTATGTGTGGGGGTGGGGCGAAATATTTTTTAAAACCTAAGGGGGCATTCCATTTTTTTCTCAATTTAAATGCAGAAAAAGGTATTTTTCAATGAAATACCCTGAAAGGCTGCTAAAATCTAGGCGGAAGAAGGAAATCTGTGAGGTCACCCCCCCTCCCCAAAATTGGCACCCCTGAATCACGCAAGACGGATACAGCAAAAATATTGTTATTAAATTGGTTCATTCCATTCATTAAAACAGACAATATTAGAAACACAGCATAGAGTAGAAAAACTTTTTTGTTGATATGATTCTATTAAAATATCTCAAGATAGTATTTACAGCGTCAGAACGTGTTAATTTGTAATACATAACAGGTAAGTTCTGGCAGAAAATTAAAAACAAAAAAATATGCTTCGATCGTTCAACTGACAGCAGGGAAATACAATACCAAATCTTTAACAGAGTATATATATCTTGAAGTTTTTTTTCTTAATTCATTGAAAGTTACTTTTGATAAATTTGCTGAGATAGCCAGAAATGTCGCTTTTCACACAGCAAAGTTGCTTAATCATTTCCGCTAAAAAATTATACCCTTCAAAACTTTGCTAAAAGAGCAAAAAAAGAAGAGACATACCCAAATCAATATGCTCCCTCCCAAGAGCCTTCATTTCCAGAAAGAGGATATCACGATAGAGTCCTATAAGCCGTCCTCGTCTGCTACTTTTCTCATCAATCAATTTGCGTATGGCAGCCGCCACTTCACCAGATTGCCCAAGAGCCAATATTTCTGAAACTAACCTGTAAAAGTCATGACTCATCAACAGACGAACGAAATTAATGATAAACAATAATTTTACTTCTTATAATCGTTAAATGTCTGTAAGTCCAATTACCACAAATTACCAGTCTGAAAGTAACCACCTAATGTTTGAAGCTTTCCCGAGGCAAACCAATAATAACTGAAGCTTAGTAGGTTTGATCCTCACAAGAGGTTATACTTTATTTTCTTTTTTTACGCCTGAAGCCAAGCAAGTATTCTTTATTATAGAGATCGTATACAGTCAATACCGTTGTTGATGCTATGAAGAATACAAAGACACTGCTCAAAATATAATTTTTTTTCAGTAAGCAAATTACTCTGGCCTTTGGTGCTTTAGGAAACAGTAGCCCTACTCTAATTTGAGGTAATATTCTATTCGTTGTGAGTTACACTTAAACATTAATTTTAGCTTCTGTTCGTTTTCGGAAAATTTATTCATTAATAAATATTTAAGAAAATTTATTAATTTTTTAACATTAAGAAAATTTATTCATTAATAGAAATATATGTTATCTATTTGTGATTATTCATTTTAATTTCTTTTTACTTTAATATATGATTTTATTTCTGCTCGTTTTAGGTTTTAGCATGGCTCTTAAATTTTTTTTGCAAAACTTTTTTTTTATTATTACAGTCAGAGTCCGAGTCAGTCCAGTTTGTTTTTGATCGTCGCATATACCCTGTTTTGCCCATGGCTGGCAAATTGAGTCAAAACTTTCTTAAAGTTTTTTTTAAAGGGCGGTGGGAGGGGGAGGGTAAAGGGACTTTGAACTTTGTGTTTGGGGAATGGTGTTTTGGGGCATTGGAATTCTCCGTTAGCGAGAATTATACAACGGAGATCATGGCTCGTAAAGTTAGGGCCAAATACCTGATTGAGTTCATCTATCAAAAATGTATTAATTAACGAGAGATGGAAGATTTGAAAAAGAAAAGAATTAAATTTCCCGCCCAAATAATATGTTACTGCGAGGTAATAGAAATGTTGTTAAAGATTGGTACCGTGGAAAAGAGTTATGGTCAAAGGTTTCCTTGCCTATCTATTGAGAAAAAATTATTGATTCTTTTCCGGAAAAAGTAATAGGAGACAAGAATGTTTTTATACTCTTATCTGTTTCTCCAAACATTGTAATATCTTAAGTCACCCTAGTTTGCATTTTAAAATAACTTTTCTAAAAAGAATCAGTGGTAGGTATAATTTAACCCCCCCCCCCGTCCAAAATAATCATGAGTTAAAATTACATAATGTGATAGGGAAGTGCCCAGAATTTATTTGTGAAACGAATAAATTTCTGGACGAAATATTCAGGAGGTGGGGAAGTATTTTCTTTTACAGTTAGCATGCAGAATTTTCTGAAATACATTTTAGAATTAAGTTGGTTAAATTGGCTTATAAGAAATCCTTTAAAATGATATTCTTGATTTATATTAATCAAGATATTATATTTTATATTTTCATGATTTTTGGCAAATAGCCCAGAGAAAGTTCAAGTGCAATCTTTTCAATGCAGTTTTTTTTTTACAAAGAATGTTTGAATGATCGCTTTGTCGACTTCTATTTTCTTTTTTTGGAAAATTTGCACGTTTCGGATAAATTCCAGTAAAATGTCATATTGTTTGCTATTTTTCTTCGCATTTTATTGCAAAACCAAATAAAAGGTCATATTGTTTCCTATTTTTTTTAGTACCTTTTTTACGGAAAGGGTAAGTAAGTTGGCTATTTCAAAATAAGTGTCTATAGTATTGGAATAATTATATTTTCCTTTTCTAGGCTATTTTCTGGGGCACCATTGGAGAACCCTATTTCATATTTTTAAAATGTTACGACAAAGTGAATATAAGATCCACTAATCTAATTGTATGATCCAATTTCCGTTCAAAACTATGAATCGGACAACCTATTTTATGTCCCAGTGCAGCCCTTTAATCACTTATGACTCTTTCAAAGGGAACTAGAACTTTAAATTTCCAATCGAATGAGCCCCCCTTCAAATTTTCTACAACAACCCCACGTTTCAGAGCCATACTTGACCATTTTCATTATTTTAGCTTCTAATATTCTAATCTTGGTTTACAGACTTATATTCCTGTACCTCCAAAATTTTTTCACAGTAACAGCTATAGCTGCAACCAAGTAAAGAGCTGACCATGACCCATAGTAATCAAAAGGTGAAAAACACGTTTTTTTTTAAAGCCTAGTAATTGAAAACTACCATTTATTCAGGAATTGTAATTATTATTTCGATAAATATAGTTGTAATAAGTTATAAACATAATATTATACTATAATATTGTAAATAATAGGAAATTTTGTCTTTATGTGTCTTTGGTAAATGTTAATCTTCAATTAGTTCGCTTTGATGGATTCTATGAGAAAGAACCACGACAATCACAAAGAGTTATTACTTCAGTTTTTACTATTAGCGCTCGATCGATCTTCACTCGATGATTTTTTTTTTCAATAGGCTTAATTATATTTGATTTTATTCGGCAAACTTTCTGCATATTTATGCTAACAAACTGTTCTGTATTAAAAATGAAATTAAGTTTTAAAGTGCTTTTTTTAAGTATTCAGAAAACGGATCAGTCATTTTAAGGAACTCAAATTCAGAAAAATTCATCTGAACTACTCCAAGTATATTTTTTACATCATTCGTATGAAATACTGTTGGAAGCCAAACAGCCCAAGAAACAGCCCAATTGGCTCACAATTGTAAAGCAAGGAATGGTTAAATGCAGAGAATTACAGATTAACAGTAGAATCAATAGGAATTTGGCTTTCCTAAATACCAACAAGGGCTGATTTGACAACACTGCTGGAATTTTCGTATGAAATACTGTTGGAAGCCAAACAGCCCAAGAAACTAATATTGGCTCACAATTGTAAAGCAAGGAATGGTTAAATGCAGAGAATTACAAATTAACAGTAGAATCAATAGGAATTTGGCTTTCCTAAATACCAACAAGGGCTGATTTGACAACACTACTGGAATTTTCTAGAATTTCTATACGAAATTCTTTTTAATTGTCTTAATTTCTCTTTACCGACTCAATTTTACATATGGAGATGTAAAGGGCAGTTGTCCGGGGGTAAATTTTCATCGGATTGAATTGTTTAAAGGATCTTTTCATGGGAGATTTTCCCGAGTGTGTGTGGGGGGGGGGGGGCGGGTTTTCCGGGTATTATTTTAAACAATCAGAAATTAAATAAAAAAAAAACTTTTTCAACTGAAAGTAAGTAGCAACATTAAAAGTAAAAACGAACAGAAATTATTACGTATATGAGGGGGGTTGCCTACTCCTCAATATCTCGCTTTTTACGCTAGAAAAACAGTTTCTTAATAATATTTGTAAATCAGTGGGGATTATCATCTATATATATATATATATATATATATATATATATATATATATTATATATATATATATATATATATATATATATATATATATATATATATATATATATATATATATATATATATATATTATATATATAATATATATATATATATATATATATATAATATATATATATATATATATATATATATATTATATATATATATATATATATATATATATATATATATATAATATATATATATATATAATATATATATATATATATATATATATATATATATATTATATATATATATATATATATATATATATATTATAATATATATATATTATATATATATATATATATATATATAATATATATATATATATATATATATATATATATATATATATATAATATATAATATATATATATATATATATATATATATATATATATATATATATATATATATATATATATATATATATATATATATATATATATATATATATATATATATAATATATATATATATATATATATATATAATATATATATATATATATATATATATATATATATATATATATATATATATATATATATATATATATATATATATATATATATATAATATATATATATATATATATATATACTATAGGCCTTTAGAAGATGCAAACTATTTCAAACTGTCGTGTCTTAGAGTATTGAAATTACAGCGATATTACCCCCTTCATTAAAAAAAAAAATAAATAAATAAAGTGAAGATGACTTTTAATGAAACATTATTTTTGCGGCCTTGGGTCGTCTAAAAGATTTTTCTGCGAAAAAGTTCTGAATTTCCGAACCATTAAACATGTATTGATGATAGATAAAAAAAAATGAAGTTAATAAGATTTTATCCCTTTTCTCAAAGCCAATAAAGTAATATTCGTTTTTTATATATTTTTTTAAGGAATTACAATAATTAGTCGAATTGTAATCCAATCGTCTAGTGCTTACAATATATAATCCTCCTTTTTAAGGGATATCTTCTGTTTTTGGTGATATTCTTATAGAGGGTTATGCACCACTGAGAAGGCTTGTTAAAACCATCCCTATAATTTTCTAAAAATGCGGTTTATAAAATTTTCTCCCTCTTTTCAAAGTAAATAAGATATCAAGGGTAAATGAGAAAAAATCGTCAATTTCTGAAGTCGTAGCTAATAAGAAGTATTAATAAATCCTCCTCCCCATTCCCACTTCCAAAAAAGACAAGGTTGATCTGTAGCACTATAAGAAAAGATAAATTAAATATAAAAAACAAAAACAAGTGACTCAAAGTATTAGATTGCCTGTCAAAATCAAAACGAAAGACATGAGAAAAAATCGTCAATTTCTGAAGTCGTAGCTAATAAGAAGTATTAACAAATCCTCCTCCCCATTCCCACTTCCAAAAAAAAACAAGGTTGAGCTGTAGCACTATAAGAAAAGATAAATTAAATACAAAAAACAAAAACAAAAACAAGTGACTCAAAGTATTAGAGTGCCTGTCAAAATCGAAACGAAAGACATGAGAAAAAATCGTCAATTTCTGAAGTCGTAGCTAATAAGAAGTATTGATAAATCCTCCTCCCCATTCCCACTTCCGAAAAAGACAAGGTTGAGCTGTAGCACTATAAGAAAAGATAAATTAAATACAAAGAAAAAAACAAAAACAAGTGACTCAAAGTATTAGATTGCCTGTCAAAATCAAAACGAAAGACATGAGAAAAAATCGTCAATTTCTGAAGTCGTAGCTAATAAGAAGTATTGATAAATCCTCCTCCCCATTCCCACTTCCGAAAAAGACAAGGTTGAGCTGTAGCACTATAAGAAAAGATAAATTAAATACAAAGAAAAAAACAAAAACAAGTGACTCAAAGTATTAGATTGCCTGTCAAAATCAAGACGAAAGACATGAGAAAAAATCGTCAATTTCTGAAGTCGTAGCTAATAAGAAGTATTGATAAATCCTCCTCCCCATTCCCACTTCCGAAAAAGACAAGGTTGAGCTGTAGCACTATAAGAAAAGATAAATTAAATACAAAGAAAAAAAACAAAAACAAGTGACTCAAAGTATTAGATTGCCTGTCAAAATCAAAACGAAAGACATGAGAAAAAATCGTCAATTTCTGAAGTCGTAGCTAATAAGAAGTATTGATAAATCCTCCTCCCATTCCCACTCCGAAAAAGACAAGGTTGAGCTGTAGCACTATAAGAAAAGATAAATTAAATACAAAGAAAAAAACAAAAACAAGTGACTCAAAGTATTAGATTGCCTGTCAAAATCAGACGAAAGACATGAGAAAAAATCGTCAATTTCTGAAGTCGTAGCTAATAAGAAGTATTGATAAATCCTCCTCCCCATTCCCACTTCCGAAAAAGACAAGGTTGAGCTGTAGCACTATAAGAAAAGATAAATTAAATACAAAGAAAAAAACAAAAACAAGTGACTCAAAGTATTAGATTGCCTGTCAAAATCAAGACGAAAGGACATGAGAAAAAATCGTCAATTTCTGAAGTCGTAGCTAATAAGAAGTATTGATAAATCCTCCTCCCCATTCCCACTTCCGAAAAAGACAAGGTTGAGCTGTAGCACTATAAGAAAAGATAAATTAAATACAAAGAAAAAAACAAAAACAAGTGACTCAAAGTATTAGATTGCCTGTCAAAATCAAAACGAAAGACATTTAGCGTCTTTACAGTTTGAGATGTGTTTTAAGGGAGGGACCAAAATATTTCTTAAGGGGCCAAAAGGTTCCCAAATGTCTTAGACCATGACATATTAGTTTTCCATCACAGAATCTATATTTCCCTGCATTCTGATCTCGGCAAAAATTGGTATTTTATGGCACAAAGCGGTAACAAACGCCCCTTTGACTTGGCGTAACCACCTTCAACAATTACTGACTTTTTTTGGGGGGGGAGAGGGGAGAGTAGTGGTGTATTTGGAATTTTCTTTCGAAGGTGGAGCACCAGCTAAAAGCTACCGGAAGTCCAGAAACTTAACAAATTATCTCAACGTTACCACGTATAGCTTATACGGTCATTTGAAAAATATTTTAGCATTTTGTTTTAAAATGATGATCCGTTTTACGGAATAAAAACTTTTGAATTGAAAATGAGTTCTACTGTTTCGGTTAGTGCTTCGATTCCATCGTTGTCACGGGATTCACACACAAAAAAAAACACTTTATAAAACATATCAAAATGTATTTATACACATTTGTGATGCATTTTTACGAGTCACACAAACATTATGGGTGGGGAGGGGTCAAATCCCCTACCCTCCTGGATACAGCTTTGTTGTTAGCTTGACCTGGATACAGCTTGATTTTCTTCAAATAAAATTTTCTTTCAAAATGTACCTGTTTTCGAAGAATTAGAAAGTTATCTGTCTCTGAACTTAACTAGACTTTTATCTTAAATAGGACTGGTAGCGTCATAAATCAGTAGCAATAACAAAAACATTAACAAAAACAATAACAACAACATTAACAAAAAAGACGAGTTCAATAAAAAAAAGGAACTCAAAAGATGGAGTTTGGACTAGTAAAAGCTGCTACAAAGATCCATTAAATATTTAAACGTAATCATTTGAAATCAAATATGTGAATAATCACCTCATTCAATAATTTCTTCAAATTTTGTAGAAAACATTCTCTGTCTACTTTACATTTTCTTTGTGAAAATTATTCATAATAGACCTTTATAAATACCCTCTTATAAATACTCTAAGAATTATAAATACTTTATAACTCTCAAACGCCTTTGAAATTTAAGCTAATTTTTAACAAGGATCACATTTTGTTGTGCTCTAAAATTCGAAAATAATAATAATATAATAAATATAATTATTATAATTATATAATAATAATATTAGGCTAAGAGCAGCCATTGTAGTACAATAATATGAATACTATTCTTATAAAAGACTCGAAGTACATTGAATGATATTCAATTTTACTAAAACCAATATCAATTGGACTTTCCAAGTATTTCCTAGTTCATTTTCACAATGATCTATGATTCTTTTTCAAATGACGGCAAAATCAAGAATCTGTACAACAGTGAGCTTCAATGTATTTTCATTTCTCCCAAAATTTAGAACATATAGATGGCACATTTACGCAAATTGTTCAAAACAAAGAAAGACACAAAAAAGGACGAATGTGAGAGCTAGAGCGAGCAAGAAGAGTATGGCCGGTATTCGTACCGGCCAGCCTGTAGGCCATAAATTGCTGGGAACAGGCAGCTCGAGCATTTGCACTTCCCACGAGCCAAATGGGTTTGTATTTTCTTTAGATTTTTTTTTTTTATGTCTTCAAAAAGAAAGAAAAAAGCACTAGCTAGAAGCAAAAATATGAATTGCACGAGAAAAATGAAGAAGTAATGAAATAATATTAACACTAGCCTTAAAGGCCAAAAACGATGAGCGGTCAATGTCCATAGAAGAGATCTCAACGACTTCGATGTCGAAAAGCGACCTCAGAAAAAAAAAAAAAAAAAAAAAAAACAACAGTAAAACAAGGGAAAATTCAATTAATAACAAATCCAAGTATTAAACAGAAATAAAATCCATTAATCACAGCTACACTTAATGAAATAATGTAAGAATTTGTCATTACAGCAGTTAGTTTTTGCGTCAAAGTATTGATTGACTCTTAACTTTGAACAGCTTTTGATTTCAATTAAAGTTGATTTAAGAATGTTTCAAGAACTTTATTAAATACCAGATGCTCAGATTGGTTCCTGAAAGGCATATTTCAAGGTAGCCAAGGCCGTATCCAGAATATTTGTTTCAAGGGGTTATTTTTGTTCGGTAACGAGAAACTTTGCAGAATAAACAAAAATTTGTTTATATGCATTTTTGTAACTTTTTTACAAGTCAGACAGAAATTTCGGGCAGGGGGTAGACCGGTACCACCCCTCCCCCCTCTAGATATGGCCTTGAAGGTAGCTATATGTAAAGTTCTGAAAATCAAAACTGATTAACACGTGCACATGATTATTGTTACGTAATTAATTAACTCCCTTGATTAAAACAAACTATGTAAGCTTTATAATACTTGCATGTTAATGTGTCATCGCTGCTACGTCTAAAGGTCAAATTTGATATTTCCATACGTCTGAGCATATTGCCTTAAATTATTTGCCCATCAGATGCCCATCGCAAAATTTTATCGGATTTACAAGAATAAAAAAACCAGCCGGCCAAAAACACGCAGAGGTGTCCTCACTTCGACAAGGGATTCCTCTAGATATATAATGTAGATGGAGAAGATGTAAATGAGTGTTTTTGTGAGTGTATTTACTACTACTACTACTAATAACTCCCCTCAGCACCAAGCCACCTGAGGCCAACACAACTACCCATGCTCCTCCTCCATCCTAATCGGTTTAAAGCTTCCCTCTTTACACTTTCCAAGGAAGTTCTCATTTCCTTTAAACCTTTCTTTATGATATCCCCAGCCAAGAACGATCTGCTTTCCATTTAGCCCTAGACGGTTGATCGAAAAGAATAGTCTTTGGTAATTTGTAATCCTTCATCTACAGAACTTTCCCTAGCCATCTCATCCTTTCTCTCATTATAGCCGTAGAAAGCGGGATTGAGCCATACTTTTCGTACAGTCTACTGTTTGAAATGCGGCCAGTAGGCTGGGTACCCAGAACAATCCGTAGGCAATTTCTCCGGAAAACATCTAGCAAATCTTCAGCCGCTTTTCGGAGGGCACATGCTTCAGAGTCATATTTTACCACTGTCATAACTGTAGCTTCCAATATTCTAATCTTGGTTTCCAGACTTATCTTCCTATTCTTCTAAAAAAATTTTAACTGTAAAAAAAAAACACCCTGAGCTGCTCCCACCGTCTTTAACAATAATACTACCAAGGTAAGTGAAGCTGTCCACCTGTTCAACCTTTTCGTTACCCAACGTCACCTTTTCATCTTCACTTATTCCTAGCCTTAGACACTTACTCTTCTTAACATTTATTTTCAAACCTATTCTAGCACTCTGAACAGATCGTATATTGTCCCTACTAATCTTCCTTTAAAACAACACAGCAAAAGATTTTCGGTGATTATTTTATAAGTTTAAAATTGTTAGATACAAAATTTAGGGGTAAATCGATAGGTAAGGATGTAGAACTTAAAACTAACTAGATATTTTTGCAAAAATATGACAATTTCAACATACTCTCCAGATTTCATCACATCCTGTTTATATGTATACACCTCCTATATGTACGTACATACTGGTATATATGCATATCCTTATGCTTAAAACTTAAAAGCGCACGTCACGTTTTATAGCCTTACGCAGAAGGGCATAATGAGGTTAATATTGATAGGAGGGGACGGATGGGAGTCTTCCGGGTAATTTCAGAGTGAAAAAGTTCTTCCCTCAGTGTGCAGGCATGTGGCTATTTTTAATGGGATATCAAAGTCTAGAGTAGCAAGGGCATGTGGCTATTTTTAATGAGAAGCATTTTTTATTTTTATTTTTAATGAGAAGCTATTTTTAATGAGAAGCAAAGTCTAGAGTAGCAAGGGCTTCTACTCACTGTTTCTTTTCAATGAATTCCTCATCTATTTGGTCAGTTGACACCAATGGAATGTTACAGCGTTTCCACAGTTGGTATAATGGACAGACGTTCTATAGGACGAAAAAATTAATTACAACAAAGACTAATAAACCACAAATAATATTTCATGGTTCCTGTTAGTGCCAGCGGATATCGTAAAACACTGCTTTTCGTACAGACAAATTTCAACTCCTTAATTCAACTTAATACATCCTTCAGCCTAAAAAGCATTTTAAAGCTACGTATGTAACAGATATAAAAATATATGAAAAGATATGTATCATAAACTCTATTATTTAACTTTATCCATAGAAAAATCCTACATTTCTTCCTTCTAAATTTGTTTTCTTGTTGGGATACTGACTGCATGACAAACGTATATGCCACTTGGTTGTGTCCCTTCACAATTCTTCTTCCCAAAATAAACCTCTTCCTTACACAGTAGTCTTTATGATCCAATGAAATGAATTCTTTCCAACACGAGAAGTGGCCTTAAATTGATATGTTGTCGCAATTGCAATATAATGTGAAAACATCACTGATAAAGTTACAAAAAGTCCAAATGTTTGCTTTTGAAATTCATAAATAAATAAACAAAAATAGCAAAGAAAAACCTAAGAGAGTTTGCGGTCGCGTGAAAATCCACATAAGTACTAACCTTTAAAATAAAATAATTAATTAAATCTAACTGAATTAAAAATAATAACAGGTAAATGAAAATACAAAAGAAAAAATTGCATCAAATTTACTCTCCATCGCTCATCAATACTAACCCCCTCCCCTCTCCTCACCTCAAAGCAACAAAGACATAAAAGAACACCTTTTTTAACCCCCCCCCCCCCCCCCCTCGAATCTATCTTAGGTCTATTTATACCTGAATACCACAATGTTTAAATATTTTTTTGGTTGTTTCAAAATCATGACGTTTTTGAGGCTGTACGACATTTTCCTCAGTGTTGCAACGTTAAACCCTGGAAACAAATACGTAAACCTAATAAGTAAAACTTTTTTTTCTTTTTTTCCATTGAAAAAGAAACGATGTTACTAAAGTAACTAAAGTAACATGTTAAACCCTGAAAATAATTAAGTAGAACTAATAAGTAAAACTTTTTTTCTTTTTTTCCATTGAAAAAAATGATGTTACTAAAGTAACTAAAATAACACGTTCAACCCTGGAAATAAACAAGTGAAACTAATAAGTAAAACTTTTTTTTCTTTTTTCCATTGAAAAAAAAAATGATGTTACTAAAGTAACTAAAGTAACACATTAAACCCTGGAAATAAATACGTGAAACTAAGAAGTAAAACTTTTTTTTCTTTTTTTTCCATTGAAAAGAAAAATGATGTTACTAAAGTAACATATTAAACCCTGGAAATAAATACGTGAAACCAATAAGTATTTTTTTTCTTTTTTTACACTAAAAAAAAATGATGTTACTAAAGTAATAACCTCTTCAGTTGTTTAGTGCCATTATTTTTTGCTGATTTTTCACGCACATTTTCTTCTTTTTTTTTCACCCATTACTACTAGAAAACTGCAGAGGTACATACAAAGGTCTTTTCGCTAAAAATTGAATTCCTGGTTTATTCCTCTAACATATATATGTTATATATAAGGTTTGTTATATGTATGTTAAGTTTGTTATATATAAGTTATATATAAAGTTATGTCATATATAAAGTTTGTTATATATAAGTTAAGTTATATATATGATAAGTTTATGTTATATATATGTTAAGTTTTAAGGTTAGTTAAGTTTGCACTTAACAAACCAAAGAATCAGATTTTATTTTCACTGTCCTTGGTACTTTAAGTAATAGCTGTTACCGGTGGTTTTTGTTTACGCTACCAATCTTGTCATGCAGCTTATCTTGACTTCACAAGTACTAATACTCCAAGATGGAAATACATGCTGATAGACGGATCATGAATAAAAACATCATCATTAAACGTGATCGAGGTATTAACAGAAGCTAACAGTTTCATTCCTTCTTCTTTTTTTTTTACATATATCAGAGTTTGAATTTATAATCTATGTAGACCAACCTTTATTTTAGATGAGCCAATACATGGCAGGTATAAACATATTTCTTCATGTATTTACGAGTTGTCTGCTGCTGAGTTGGCAAACATTCCCACAAAATTGCCGAGCTCTCATATCTCAAGCATTCTAATCTACACTCTATATAGTACAATCTTTATCTTAAAAGAGTCAATATATGACAAGTATGAACATACTTCTTTATGTATTCGCGAATGGTCTGCCGCCGAGTTGGCAAATATTGCCACAAAATTACCGAATTCCCAGATCTCAAGCGTTTTAATCTACACTCTATGTAGTACAACCTTTATTTTAAACAATTCAATATATGGCAAGTATGAACATACTTCTTTATGTATTCGCAAGTTGTCTGCCGCCGAGTTGCCAAACATTGCCACAAAATTACCGAACTCTCAGACCTCAAGCGTTTTAATCTACACTCTATATAGTACAATCTTTATTTTAAACGAGTCAATATATGGCAAGTAGGAACATACTTCTTCATGTATTCGCAAGTTGTCTACCGCCGAGTTGGCAAAAATTACCACAAAATTACCGAACTTTTAGATCTCAAGCGTTTTAATCTACACTCTATGTAGTACAATCTTTATCTTAAAAGAGTCAATATTTGACAAGTATGAACATACTTCTTCATGTATCCTCAAGTTGTCCCACTTGCAGTGGACACTGACTGTTGACTGCCGCCTTTCGTCTTCACTGTCCGAATCACCAGACTCAACACAAAATACCTTCGAACCCAGACAGAGTTTGGGCATGTGAGATTGTAGGCCGACTCGCTCAAAATACCAGATCTATAAAAAGTGAGACAAAATTAAGGTAAAAAAGCGCTAGAAAATTCCCCTCCACTCTAATTATGAGAAATGCCCCAGATATCAGTCGATTGAACTCTGGGAACCAACGTAAATATGTCAGGGCATTATACAAAAGTCATTAATAAAAAGAGCTAGGTTTTGATAGAAAGTCCAGATAATTATGACCATAAATCTATTGAAATTGTTGAATTACTGTATAATTTTGATACGTAATTTATTTGTTAGAATATCTAAAGCTCTAATTTCGCAGAGACAAAATAGCCTACCTAAGACATTTGTTAGCAGAATCTACAACTTCCTACGTATTCTTTCCTAGACATTTGGAGACCAAAAGGGGATAAAAACGAGAGCAAGTAAAGGAGGTAAGGAGGGGAGGGAGAGGGGAAGAGAGAGAGAGAGAGAGGATAATACAATAAGAATGCTCAATCAATACAATGGAATTTCTGTCTTATGTCTCTCAGGTAACACATTCGCATGCCCCAAATAAGAACCAAGCAAAATTTACCATGTTCCAATAAATAACGCCATGTTCATCAACAAAACCAGGACTAGATAATGTGTCGTCTCCCTCGTGCCTGAGGACATACTCCAGTTCACGTCGAACAACTAACGGACTTATGAATGGAACTGTTATTGGTTGATGCAGGCGTGGATTCTAGAAAAATAATACATTCCTCAGTTTAGATATCACAAAGAAAAACAAGGTAGCTTCAAACAAGGGCATTGACGACATTAACATGCAGATGGTAGTATGTAGATGGCAGTACATGTAGATGGCAGATGGTATTAACATGCAGATAGACGCGTACACAGAAGTTCATTTCCGCGAGCAAGATACGTTGGTTTAAACTCCCAAAAAACAGGAGAATGAAAAGAAAAATATAGGGAAGATTGAAGAAGGTAAAACAGTTCAAAATAGGGATGAAACCTTTTTATTGACAGTGAACAGATATAAAATTTAACTGGATATTTCGAACACATATACAGTGTTCATCATCAGCAGTAAAACTCAGAGTTTTACTGCTGATGATGAACACTGTATATGTGTTCGAAATATCCAGTTAAATTTTATATCTGTTCACTGTCAATAAAAAGGTTTCATCCCTATTTTGAACTGTTTTACTTTCGTCATGGAAAGGCAGTGTGGTCTTCGAAGTTATGTATGGGAAGATTGAAAGAATATAGTCTTGAATTGAAAGATATTGTAAGACTTGAAAGAATTTTGAAAGAAGAAAGAAGATTGAGGGTCTAGGCTAGATTCGATTGCGTGTTCGTCACTTAATAAAAAAAAAGAAGGAAAATAAGAAATCAATCAGATTATTCATTTAGGATCCTAGCGTTCAGGCGACGTACGCTAGATTATGTCATACTATAACTTGTCTTCACACTTTCGCGATATGGTTCAGAAGGACTTACTCTATTTTCTGTTATTATTTTAAAGGACCAGTTGATTGGTTTATTCTTTTTGTTATATATATTTGTCTATAAATATATATATATATATATATATATATATATATATATATATATATATATATATATATATATATATATCATATATATGTATATATATATCATATTTGTCTATTCACAGTTCATCTAGTTGGTAAGTCGAAACAACGATACACATTTAGCAACGATAAATATTTAGTAACAATGATGCATATTTATTATCTATGTTTAGAATCGGCTTTACCATTAAAATCTTTTTCAGTGCAGGAAACGAAAAAAAGCTGAAATTAATCTTGTCTTTTGACTTACGAAACATAACGATACATATTTAGTAACGACAAATATTTAGTAGCATTGATGCATATTTATTATCTATACATGCATGTTTAGAATCAGCTTTAACATTAAAATGTTTTTCAGTGCAGGAAACGAAAAAAACTGAAATTAATCTTGTCTTTTGTTGTATTTTTATGCACCCTACAAATAATTTACCAAATGATCGTCGCGGTCTTTAAATCTTATTTTTATATAGCCCGATTTTACATCTAATACCTACATTTTTAGGATTTAACTTCTGAGAGTCGCTTTGACCTAGTTCTCTGCCTTTCTGTTATACAGTTTTTTTTTTGTTTATTATTATTGTTATTATTTTTATTATATTGCTAGTAAATATATTGTGTACAAGTTTTAGTTCAATTTTATTATTTTAGTATTTCTACTGATGACAGTCGTTGTAGAAGCGATCGAAATATCTAGACTTTTGCACCTGTTTTTTCACTGTCTAATTAAATGGATTTATCCCCCTTTGAACATTTATTTGTTCACCATTTCTAATTATTTGGAAATTCATTACCTGTTCCTCTCGGTCAGGTACTTGTTCAACGAGTCGGTCTAAACAGTCACTTATACTCCTGGGTCTCCTTGCTAAAGACGAGTCGGAACATATACTTTTGGCCCCTTCACTATCGCAGCGACGATGGCCTTTTGCTGTGTTTTCTACACTACAGAAACCAGAATCGGTGCCTATTCAGAAATTAAAAATCAGTAATTATTCAGAAATTAGAAAAATGTGTTCTCTACACTACGGAAACCAGAATCGGTGCCTATTCAGAAAGAAATAAGAATTTGTTCAGAAAGTAGAAAAATGTGGTCTCTTCACTACAGAAACCAGAATCGGTGCCTATTCAGAAATTAGAAATTATTCATAAATTAGAAAAATATGGATACTACACTACAGAAACCAGAATCGGTGCCTATTCAGAAATTGGAAATTAGAAAAATTTACTGGTTGCCTGATGTACATGATTAGAAATTAGATGATGATGATCAGAAATTAGAAATTAGAAAAAATTACTGGTTGCCTGATGTACATGTGCAGTTCTTCATACCTGAAGAACTGTGATAGAATATCAGTATTAAGCTAAGTCTGACCGAGGACGCTCGAGCAAATTTGCTTTCACGCGAAGATTGATGTCGAAGGAAAACGACGAAGCGACATCGTTGTTTAAAGTTCGGCTTTGCTAGATGGTTTCCTTTCCAAAAACAGATCTTTATTTCAGATAGCATACACGCTTAAACAACCCAGATATTGAATTTTTATCACTGCATAAAGTTTTATGTACTTTAAACACAGATTCACGGACTCGGGAAACATATTTTTCAATTCTGATCCGAAAAGAAAATGAACCGAGTGTAGGTGGCCGCAGGAACCGGGGCTTAAGGTTATTAAAAATACAGGGAAGCTCAGTAATTGCTTAATGAATATATTCGAAAAAAAAACACATAACTCTGTAACTTCCATTAAGTCGAAGTATCAGTATTAACTTAAAATCTGATAAATATTGTCGAGCAAAATCGATATCAACCAAAGACTGACGTGGAATGAAAATGACCCAGCGACATAGTTATTTGAACATCGATTCCCCGAGAAGATTTCCCTCTAAAAAAGAGGTCTTTATTTTGGATAGCCCACGCACATAAAAAAAAGCTCAGACAGTCCGGAAAGAAAATGAACCAAAATTGGTAGCTCCAGGAATCAGTGCTTAAGATTATTAAAAAATTCATGCAAACTCATTGGATGCTTTAAGCAAATATTAAAAAAAAAATAATTAAATGAATGGATATCGATATCGATGTCATTCGAAGAATGATATCGAGTGAAAACGACCAAGTAATGTCGTTATCTGAAGCTCGACTTTCCTAGAAAATTTCCCTCTAAAAAAAAGGTCTTTATTTTAGATAGTCTTTACACATAAAAAAAAGAGTAAATATTTTATCACTGCATAAACGGGAAATTTGGTTTTACTTTCAACAGTCTCCCTGGTTGGGGAAGTAATTTTTTTTAACTCTGAGCCAGAAAGGAAATAAACAGAATAATGTTGACCCAGGGAGTCTGTGCCTAAAATTATTAAAAATTTAGGAGATAAAATGGATGGATCAGCATTAAGCTAAAATCCGACCGAAGAAGGTCGACCGACGATGTCAAAAGACAATTAATGTCGAGTACAACCGACCAAAAGACGTGTTTATTTGAAATTCAGTCGATGAAGAAATTGAAGAAATGCTGATACTGGAAATAGCAATAGCTGGGAATAGAAACACCTCTGAACAGAGATACTGGTGAAATAAGAAATAGTCATTTGCATTTTAATTTTATTAAACGAAAAGCTGATAGTCTATTCGTCCCTGAGATAAACCCTGTATCTAAAACCTATATAAACCCTATTTCACAACCACAAAATGAGACGGGTCGCTCACCCCTCAGATCCAAAAGAGCTTGCACACAAGAAGCACTGATTAAAATAGACAGAATATGGTCGTAGCTTCCTTAAGTAGCTAAATTACGTTCATTCGCTTGAAGAATTAAAAGAATTTTCCTTAATCAGTCATTCAGTAGTATGGAATTAGAGTTTTGAACTTGTTATTCGTATATATTGGTAATTGGCTCGCTCTTGAAATCGGGTTTTTAAAGTGTACAATTTTGTTAATTTTGAATTTTATTTGTTTGTTATTTTTGTTGACTTTCCGTAGTGCTTGGTTTTTTAATTCTTTCAATTTTGGCTTTAATTTCTTTTTTCTATTGGCTTTCCGTGTTGTTTCGTTTTGTCAGTTTGGTTTTATCCGAGTCGTCTCGTCCACATTTTGGCATTTTCTTGTAATTTCTGTGACAACACAAAAGAAGGAAGGCGGTAGTCGTCCCAAAATTTTTGCTTTGTTCGTCCACATTTTTGGAATTTTCTTATAATTTCTGTGACAATTGAAGAAGGACGACGGTAGTCGTCCCAAAATTTTTGCTTGTGAATTTTCTTACAATTTCTGTAAAAACGCCGAAGAAGGAAGGCGTTAGTCATTCCAAAATTTTTGCCTTGTTCTTCCAGATTTTTGACATTTTCTTGTAATTTCCGTGACAACACAAAAGAAGGAAGGCTGTAGTCGTCCCAAAATTTTTGCTTTGTTCGTCCACATTTTTGGAATTTTCTTATAATTTCTGTGACAATTGAAGAGGGCAGGCGGTAGTCGTCCCAAAATTTTTGCTTCGTTCGTCAACATTTTTAGCATTTTCTTATAATTTCTATGACAACCCCGAAGAAGGACGACGGTAGTCGTCCCAAAATTTTTGCTTGTGAATTTTCTTACAATTTCTGTAAAAACGCCGAAGAAGGAAGGCGTTAGTCATTCCAAAATTTTTGCCTTGTTCTTCCAGATTTTTGACATTTTCTTATAATTTCTGTGACAACACAGAAGAAGGAAGGCGGCAGTTGTCCCAAAATTTTTGCTTTGTTCATCCATATTTTGGCATTTTCTTATAATTTCCGTGACAACGCCGAAGAAGGAAGGCGGTAGCCGTCCCAAAATTTTTGCTTTGGTCATCCAGCATTTTTGTCGGCTTTATAAAAACCCAATCTTTGATCTTCATTTCTTCAGTTGCGATTTTGTAAAAAAAAAAAAAAAATTTGTAAAAAGATTTTTGTAAAAGAGTTCGATAGTATATTTTTATCAGTGTGCAATTGGAAAGTTTTATTTATTTTAAATACAATTTCATCGGCCAGGGAAGTAATTCTTAAATTCTGATCCGGAAAAAGATTAGTCGAATGTTGGTGGCCCCAGAGATTGATGCCTTACTCAAAAATACTCATAAACTACTTTATGTATACAATGAAAAAAAAAATAAGTGTATAAAACTTGAAACTAAGCTGAAATCTCACGAATGACGGTTGAGCAAAATCGATATCGAACAAACACTATTGATATCGAGTTGTTGCGGGAAATTCGGCTGATATGTCTATTTGAAATCTTCCTTCGAAGCATTCCAAGAAGATTTTCTTGTCGAAAACAAATAGCTATTTAGACAAATACATAAATCAAGAGTTCCAGTAATGCATAAAATTACTGTGTATTATGTGTATTCGATAGTGTGTTTTTATCAGTGTACATTCGGAAAGTTTCATTTACTTTAAATACAATTCCGTCAGTCAGGGGAAGTAATTCTTCAATTCTGACCCGGAAAAGAAATTAGCCCAATGTTGGTGGCCCCCAAAATCGGTGCCTAAGATTACTCAAAATTAGAAAAACTAGTAATTGCTTTATGTATACAACTAAAAAACCAAGTCTAAAACCGTGGTAAGTATCAAGCTGAAGCCTCACGAATGACGGCCGAGCAAAATCAATATCGAGTAAACACTATCGACTGACGTCGTTGCGGGAAATTTGGCTGACAGGTCGAATTATGAACTTCCTTCGAAGCATTCCTAGAAGATCTTCGGTATTTAGATAAATACGATAAATTCGATTTAGCTATTTAGATAAATACATAAATCAAGAGTTCCGGTAATGCATAAAATTACTGCATAATTATAAAACTTGTATTTCTTTTCAACAGTTTCACCAACTAGAGAAACAAACTTTTCAACTCTGATCCGAAAAGGAATCTAATACTAAGAGACCCAAGAATCGGTGTTCAAAATTAGTCAGACCTAGGAAAATACACGACTCATTTAGTAAACAAACGAAAAGAAACGAGCCAAATATGCGCCAATAAATCCGAATATCCTAGATTTCGGCTCCTTTGGCTGCGTTTTTTGTTCTACCAAACCAGATTTGACAACTTGAAATTGTAGTGGATTAGGTCTATTCTTTAAGTTTTGATAGAACCGACAGGTTCTATAGTTCAAAACAAGAGAGTACTTAAGAAACTACTTAATTACTTTATTACTTATGGAATATTTAAGAAATAAGTTAAAAAAATCAGAATATACTGAATTAATCTACAAGATTTGTGGAAGTTTTTTTTTCTACCAGAACCAGGTTCGACACCCTAAAATTGAAGTAGATTAGGTCTTACTCTTTAAGTTTTGATAGTACCGACATGTTCTATAGTTCAAAACAAGAGAGTACTTAAGAAACTAAGAAACTTAAGAAACTTAAGAGCCCGGGCAAGTACTTAAGAAATAAGTTAGAAAAAATCAGAATAAATTGAATTAATCTATAAAATTTTGGAAAACACAATCAAATTGTAAAAAAAAAAAATACTGTTGAGAATGCATCCGATTCACCAAGGATCCAGGGAATAAAATGAGTCGTATTTTACAATAGGGAACTTTTGAATTTTTAATGAATTTAACTAAGTCAGACTCGGTAATGCAATACAAAATATTAGACGAAATTTTAATTAAATTAACAGAATCGAAAAGGCTGAAATCAAGGCATTTAAGATTTGTTTATTTTTCTATTTTTGGATTTTTTCCTTTTTTTCATCCAGAGTACTGTCTTGGCGTTTCGACAAACGGAAATGATTTCGATATCATTCTATAGCTTAGGTTTAGCCATACCCATCTATTTTTTGGTGATTTTTGGCTTTTTTTAGCCGGCGTACCGTCTTCATTTTTCAACGAAAAATAAAAATTATATCTTTTGACAGCTTATATTTAGTTTTATCCATCTGTTTATCCATATACCATCTTAATGTTTCAACGAAAGAAGATAATTTCGTTATTATTCCAAAGCTTAGATTTGGCTATATCTATCTGTTTTGTCTGTTTATTTTTGCTTCTTTTTTTTGTTTTGCTGGATTTTAATTTTTTTTAAGCCAGTGTTCATTTTTTCAACGAAAAAAAAACAAACAATTTTTTATACTGTTTGTTAGCGTAGAGTTAAAACTACCCATCTCTCTTTTTTTATTTATTTTCTTTCTCGTTTTTGGCAATACTTTTTTTTCAGCCAACTGGATAGTAGCGACATAATTAAAATTTTCAATCCTTTTTCTTGGTCTTCATGCTTCAACGAAAGAAACAAATTTTATATCATTCGATAGCTTAGATTTAGCTTTATCCTTTTATCATTGAACTATATATAAACTATATATATATAAAGTTCTGCAAAAGAGAAAAAACAAATTTATAAGAAAGGAGACAGAGAAAATCCTGATAATAAAATGGATGTCTTCTATGATATCCGATTCCAGCCAAATTAATTTGAGCTTAGAAAACAACTTACCTGATTGGTTGGAATTTCGCCTCCTTCTATCCTTCTTATCAATTAAACTAGTTGAGCTACCTCCAGTGGACCGACCTCTTCTTAGATGTCGCCAGTCCTGAATTTGTATGGACAGAGACGCTACAATATTCGTGTAACAGTAAGGACACCTGGAAAGAAGATTTTCTAGAAGTAAATGCTTCAAAAAGCAATAAATATAGGCCTCAACCGTTTTGATACAAACAAAATAAATACAATTTAATACATAAAGACAACAGGAATCCTATCACTCGGGAAGTAAAAAGCTGTCTAGGATCCCATTATATAAATAGAACTAAATCAATATCAAATCCAACAATGATTTTAATTTTTCTTCCAAAAGTAAAACAAATAACAAAAAAGAAAGAAATAATTGTCTCTCTTCTTTTTCCTTTCCTACGTCCTACACCCCAAAAATAAACTCCAATTTAACAACTTACAAAAAGGCTCGAAACACCGGGAATCCGCCCCTCTAACCAAACAAACATTCGAACTACCTCCACTCAAAAAATAACAAAACTTCACTCTGAAAATTCAACCTCACATCAGAAGCACCCGTAGCCTTGTCTCTCACCCAACGTAATTGTCTAAACATAATTTCAATAATCGTAGCAACAGAAACCACGGGCTACAGCTAGACTACAGTGACTATTGGTAACAGTGACTACCATATTGGTTACTAGTAGTGACCATTGGTAGCAGGAAATTAGAGGGGATCAAAAAACGTTCGGTAAAGATGGAAAGTCTGAAAAATAAAAAGTACTAAGAATATAATAAATAAATACAATAATAATAATAATACTAAATAAATAAAATAAAAAACACTAGAGACCCCCCGCGTACAGGCCTGCTTAAGGAGAATTCCCGATACGAAATTCTACCAGGAGCTCTGTTTTCAGCGATTTTTAAAGGTAATATTACTCTTTTCATATTTATATATACAACGTTTCATAATTTTCACTTTCCATTGTCTACATATCCGCTTTGTATAATTCAACTTTTTAGGATGTTATTTTTAGTATATAAATCTTCTTTTGTGCTAGTAAGCAGGCAATATACCAAGGTCTACGAACCTGTAATCTTCACAATTTGTCCATTTTAAAGAGAGGATAGAGACTCAGTTTTGATAGATTTTTTTCAAGTGAAATATAATTTAGTTAGGCAGATAGTAGGGGCATTGCCGAAAGCTGCTTCCTAGCATTAAAGAGAACTAATATGCTCAAACAAAATATTATAAAAAGTTGAATTATAGAAATTAGGTCTAGAAAACAATTCCAAAACGCGTAAGGATGAAAAACGATAAAGATGATAAGGATGGCTTCCAAGAATTCGTCTGAATTTTTCACAATATTACTCTGTATTTTTATGAATTTCTGATGATCTGAATTTTTCTGATAAGGATGATTGCTAGAAATTCGTCTGATTTTTTTTTTTTTTTTTTTTTTTTTTTTTTTTTTTTTTTTTTTTTTTTTTGGTTTTTTCTTAAATTTTATAGCAAAGCTATGATACCAAGCTGCATAAAATATATTAATGCCTTATTTATATTAAAATTATAGGAAAATTAACAAACGTAAATGTTAATGATTTAAATTTATTAGTGACAAACACTTTTATTCTTGTATGATCAGTTGGCAGCTGTCGATTGCTTGTTGTTTTTCCAGATTTTTTTTTTTTTTTACTTTATGTGAAGAACATGCTGCATTCAGCGTCTAAACAATCCATGTAGGCTTCAATCAGTAGGCTTCAGGGCCTAAGTCATTCCAACAATCAAATTTTTTTTAGGATATTAGTGGTTTTCATTCTTTATAAAATTGATTTTCTTTTGTAGCGTCAGCCCCAAAAGTATTTTTGCTTGAATTTATAGGCTGAGATTACTAACATAATACCCCACTATTAGTAAAAACCCAAACTGTTAAGTGTACGAGGCGGTAAAAAAGAAATTTGGGGTTGCCAACTTCAAATTTGGGGTCTCCCTGTGGAAAGGATCAAAACTAGGTATCCACGAAGTGACAAACTTATAGCCAAGTATTGCAAAGCAAAAAAAAAGCAAACTTTCGCATGCAAACCGATTAGGGTTCGCGTAGCGCAGGTGCCGATCTCCTGATTCTCAGCCCTCGGCCGGGGTGCAATGCGTGGTTGGGGGCAAGCCATCCGACGCTTTCCCGTGCTTTTCCCTAGATTTCTCTAGGTACCCATTTGAAGCTGGGTGGACTTTTGGCTTGTCTTACGGGGAAACGCCACTAACCCTCGTCCTAAACCAAACGGTCGGCACCACCGAGATTCGAACCAGCGACCCTTCGCTCGTGAGTTCGGCGCGTTAACCACTCGGCCACGGACGGACGAGCCAAGTATTGGATGATTTTTATAAATTAATCCAAAAACAGTTGGCGTCTGGACAACTCCGACGAATTTGCTCTACTCATTGTAGTGATAGCAAGAACAAAAACAGTTATAACAGTTTGTTTAACTGTGTTATAATGCTTTGTTTAACAATCCCTATAGATCGTCTAGCAAACCACAGAAACAGATGGGAAGATGGTTTAAATATCCCTCAGTACTGCAATCTTTAATACCTACTATTTATAACTGATAGGTGTCGATAAAATGCAGCCAACCAATGGCAAACCTAGAAGCCGCAACATGTTATAGAACAGGTAGTATCAGTTTCTCCAGGGAGTGGAGATCAGATAAGTGAGTTGGTGTCCGAAGGCTAACAAGAGAGCAGGGTTGCCAACTTGCATACTTTTCGTGTGAAATGCATTCTTTTTTACCTCAGAGGGAAGAGGAAGAATGAAAATCACTCTTTTTGGGTGTTAGTTTTCATTCATGAAATTAGGAGTTCTAGTATCCTTTTTAAGTAACCAAAATGATTGGAGGGCATCTAGCCACTCTCCAATGCCCCTTTTACCCTAACGTCATCCGATTAAATGAGATAGTCATTTTGTTCAACATAGTTGAAAGGTCCAATAACTATGGCTCTGGGGATGGAATGACCCCACACAGCCCCCGGGGAAAGGACTGTAAGCTATGAAATTTGCCCATTGTTGACATATAGTATGTGTTATTCGGAAGCATACAAATATTTTTGTGTGTGTGGAGGGGGATTTTCAAAGGGAAGAATTTCCCATGGGGAGTGAAGTTTCTAGGAGTGTTCCAGGGAAATTTTACACGGGAGAAATTTGTCAGATCTCCTATAAGAAATTATTTTTGTTTGACTTACTTTCTCTTTAGCGACTCAATTTTACATTTTTCAGATTTTCCGGGGGAAATTTTCTGTCCGGTTGGAACTACCTAGGGGATTTTTACGTTGGGGGGGGGGGGGGCGAGTGACATTCCGTGGCAGAAATTCTCCATGGGGAATTTTTCTGACGGAAGAAATTTTACATTTGAGGGGGAGAGGGATTTCCTGGAAAAAGCTTGATGGATAATATAGAATTTCCTGAAAGATTTGAAAAACGATCAGAAAATTAATAAAAAAAATTAAAAAAATTCAAATAAAAGTAGGCTAAGGAGAATTTTCCAGCCGGAATTCTCCGTGGGAAATCTTCCGAGGGGGAATTTTTTGCGAGAATGGAATTGTCCAGTGGATTTTACGCGGGAGAAACTTCCCAAGGAGGAATTATCGGCATTATTTGAAAAACGACCAGAAATTAAATACATAAACAAAATTTTTCAACTGAAAGTAAGGAACAATATTAAAACTTGGAACGAACAGAAGTTATTACGTATATGAGGCCCCCTCCTCAACACCTCGCTCTTTACGAAGAAGTTTGACTTTTTGTTCCATATGTTTAGGAATGACTCTTGAAAGCAAAGGGCCGATCAATTAGAATAATAAGCTTTTTTAAAAATTCTAAAAAAAACTTTAGCGTAATCAGCGGGGTATTGAGGAGGGGGTTACCTTCCTAACATACGTAATAATTTCTGTTCGTTTCAAGTTTTAAGGTTGCTCCTTAATTTAAGTTGAAAAAATTGTTGTTTCTTTATTTAATATCAGGAAAGGGTGACGTCCGAGATGTGATTATTTACCAAAAAGGCTAGCACAAAAAAAAACACGAAATAAAGCTAAATGTGACATACCTAGTATTTAAATTAGACTCATCTGCAGACCAGCCGGCTATAATGTCTTCATCATAGACAGCATTGCCACAATTGTGACACTTTGAAGCAGACGTAATATGAATTTCAACGTCGGCAGGATCAACACTGGTTTGAGTTTCATTGCGCCCAAGCGCTGTATCAAGTAGACTAGACAGTGATGTAGATAACCCACCTGAGAATTAAATTTGCTTCACAAAGTGAGTAACGGAGGTACGGCATAGTATTACAAATACAACAAAATATAATTTTCGGACGGGTATACATATATATACATACATATTCACACACACACACACATATATATATATATATATATATATATATATATATATATATATATATATATATATATATATATATATATATATATATATATATATATATATATATATATATATATATATATATATATATATATATATATATATATATATATATATATATATATATATATATATATGAATTATTAAAGTAAATAATGTTATAATTTATGTTAATAATTTATTAATTATTTACATAAAAATGAATTATTAAAGGCCAGACCAGAAATATTTACTCGTTTTAGGACTTAACTATTGATCTATATTAATACCTGTTACCTCTATGTTTCATATGATTATTTATTTCAATTTCTGTTCGTTTTGGGTTCCAGTTACTCTTTGACAGTAATTTCGGGTCGTTGTAAAGTTGGAATTATTATAGGACTTCATTTCTGCTCATCTTAAGGTGTAATATGGCTGTTCTCTTTATCTTTTAAACTTGTGTTTCAGAATTTTTTTTTCAAGCAGTTCGTGGTAACAGCTGCAAGGAGCGACTCGGCCCAATAGTAACCGAAACTCTAAAAAAGGAATATTGAAAACAATAGATGCTTTAAAAGAATTGAGTTTTTATGCTGATTCCAAATTTACTAGAAGCATCAAGTTTAATACTACCCATGTTTGCCTTTTTGTCAAAAAAGGAAGTTAACATTCCCGAGAAGTCATGGAATCTTATTAAAAATCACATCCGCCTGTATAGGTTTCAAGCTCCCATCAGCAAAAATATGGAATTTTGTGTTTTTTTTTGCCAGAAGAAAGATCACGGATGCGTGTTTATTTTTGTTCCTTCATTATCGCTAGTTTTTTTTTTTTGTTATTTCCAGGGGTGACCGTGCCGAACCAATGGTCCTAGAACATTGGGAGAGGGCTCATTTAAGAACAAATTACAAGTTCTAGTGTCCTTTTTAAGTGACCAAGATCGGAAGGCAACTAGCTCCCTTCCCACACCCATTTTCTCCCAAAGTTGGCCGATCAAAATTTTGAGATTTTGTTCATTATCGTTGAAAGGTCCAATAACTATGCCTTTAGGGTGACACGATCCCCCCCCCCATAGCCCCCCTGAGAAAGAGCTGCAAGTTATAAATTTTACCATTAAGTACATACAGTATTTGCTATTGGGAAGTACACATACATTTTTTTAGTGGGGGGTGGGATTTATATGGGGAGAATTTTCTATTGGGAGGGAAGTTTCTGGGTATAAGCTTTCAAGATGAAATTTTATACGGGGGAATTTACCCGAATTCCTGTACGAAATTGGTTTAATTTGTCTTACTTTTTCTTTGGCAACCCAATTTTACATGTTGAGATTTCCTAAGGGAACTGTCTGGGGGGAATTTTTCAGTGGGGTCAGAATTCTCTGGGTGATTTTTTGCGGAAGGGGATTTTCCGCGGGAGAAGTTATCCGTGGGGATTTATCACTAGGAATAACTCTCGGTGGGGAAATTTCCCGCAGAAGAAAATTTCCGTTGGAGGTGAGAGGGCAGGAAAAATTTTCCACCTAGGATGTATTTCCGGCAGGAATTGAAAAATAATCAGAAATTAGATAAAAAATAAGTGTTTTTTTTTAATTAAAGTATACAAAGGAGAACTTTCCGGCAGAATTGTGAGCAAGAAATTTTCCCTGAGGAATTTGCAGCGAGGATGGAATTGTACGGGGATAATTTCCCAGGGGTGATCATTTTAAGCGGGAAAACCTTCCATGAAGGAGTTTTTCTTCGGAGGATTTCCATGGAAGAAGAGGCTGGTTTTTCCTACTAGAAAAGTATAATATTCATCTAAATATTACAGGACTCTACCAGTGAAGACAGTTTTATACGAGAAGGGATGGGGAGGTCAAAGTTTAAAATAAAAACAAAATTCTAGAATACGTCCATTTTACGACCAATCAAGTACTTAAATATTCAGCAAAAAATCCACCATGGCTTAATCAAATGCGATTTGACTTCGGCTTATTCCTCAAGAACAATTCTTTCCATTTGATACTCGCGTGATTAATCAAACTTTTGTAAGAATTTAATTAAATAATAAGACAGAAATAAAGGGTTAAACTAATTAATACTTTTTACCATCATTGGGCGAAAAAAGTGAGCCATTTTGACAATTTTTAAAGCTAAGTGATTGGTAGAAGGAAGTTATTTTTTAGATATCAACCCCCCCCCCCCTCCCCCCTCTAAGTCAAAGTCCGAGGTCCACTTGGCCCCCTCCCTGAAAGTTTCAACTTAATCCCCCAAGGCATTACTAAGATACTGCCGATACACTAATTTGATAACTTGACAACATATAGTGTTTGATTTACCTCGCTACTTAACCGTGAATAGATGCCAAGACCCATAGGGGCTTTTGTTACGAGAACGTTTAGGTGAGTCGGAGGAAAAACAGTATTAGCCCCTGAGTCAACACCTTTGTGATCAAAGGCTCTATTTCTTGGCGATTTCCGAGAGTGAAAAACGAATATTAACACGAGTTTTGGTAAAAAGAAAACCTTCTAAATATCTTATGATACGAGAAAATAAATATAACCAATTGATAGAACTTCTTTAGCATCACATAAATTCTTATTTTTTACGAAAAATGTCACATAAAACCTGAAACTACCGCTGGCAAGCTGCCAGGAGGAGACTAAAGGATTAAAGAGTACTTCCTACCTCATCCTTTGAGCCGCGTGACAATCCAAATTTGAGGTAAGATATCTTTTTATAAAGCACCCTTGGTGAATCAATAATGATAATTTACGAAGTAGAGTGGAGATGAGTCTTTACTTTTCGTACAAAGGATACGAGATTCAATTGAAAGTCATTAAAACCTCAGACTTGACGGGATGGTAACGAAGCATGCATCTAAAAGTTATTTTCCTCTTTCGTTAAAATTCAGTTCTTAAGAAGAGGACCTTCAGGTAATCCTCCACGAGCGTTCAGATAATCCTCTACTCAAGTAATCCGATACTTATAATTTCATCCATTACATACATACTTATGAGGTGGCTCCATCACAGCTCAACCACATTCTGAATCTCAAAATAGGTATTCCAAAACTGAAAAGCTCAAGCAAGACAATTCAAAAACTTAGCCCAACACAACACAAGATAACAGCCCAGCACTTGAACATAGTAGGCACCTCAACATAGAAGAAGCTACTAAATACGGAGTAATAAATACAACCCAACAACCGCAATTGGAACTCGGCACCGGCACATCCCTTCCTTGATCTACCGGGGCGGCGACTGGCGTGTACTTTAGCTTCGAAAATAACTTTGGCAGTCTCGACTTCTCCGTCTGATGAACGCGGCCCAGAGCTGTTGTAGGCACACTCTCTGGAGTATTGTTGTTTTTTGTTTCAGCTGTTCCCGAAGTTCTTGGTTAGAGACTTTGTCAAAGTATGTTATACCAGCTATACGGCGAATGCATTTTGTTTCGAATGCTAACAGTTTCAGCAAGCATATCAAGGTCGTCAGCATAAGCTAGGGTGCCTACGGAGACTCCGCTAATGTTCAAGCCTACTTTATTTTCTAGTAGGGATAGGATAGTGTGATAGAACAGTTTGAATAGTTGAGGAGTACGTATGGAACTTTGATGCACACCCGAAGTCGTTTCAAACCCTTCTGTCTGCCCTTCTAGGGTCTGGAGGTAGCTGCAGTAGCTATCATACATATACTGGATAGTGTTTGGGCGCACCTTAGTGTGCCAAAATGAGCCATAGGCAGTTTCGCGATACAAGATCAAACGCCTGCTTGAAATCAATAAATAGTTGGATTTCTTTACCAAACTTAAGACAGTTTTCCCCAAAAGAGCCGTCCTAGCCCAGTGGATTGGTGCTTTACATTTAGGATCCTTTGTCCGAGAGTGCGAGGGTTCGAATCCTAGTGTACTCAATTATTTGGTTTAGGACGGGGGTCAGTGGCGTGATTCTGTAAGCTCAGCTAGAGTCGATCCAGCTCTAAATGGGTACCTGGAGAAATCTGAGGAAGGTAAACAGGAAGGGTGTGCAAAAGCACAGGAGAGCTGGCCTTCATTCCCCCCATTCTACTTCTTGGCTGAAGGGCCTTGAGACGGAGATTAGCACCGCCGGTTCAGACCTTAAGGGTGTATTGCCGCATCCTTTACCTTTTATTTTATTTTTTTCTACTTATCTCCAAGTTGTCTCAATACAAAAATCTGATCTGAAGTAGATCGCCCATGGCAAAAACCAGCCTGATAATCACTGATGATGTAGTCAGTAATGGCTCTGATTTGATTTAGGAGAATCCTTGTTAGAATTCTAGCTGGGTGGCTGGTGAGGCTAATGACTATTCCCAGTTGTTTCTTGGACCTTTCTTATGGAGCGGCACGATTGCCGCTTTGGCCCATGTTTTTAGAAAATGACCTGTTGTCCAAACACCAACAGCCACTTTAAAAAGTATATTCTCCAGCGCTGTAGAAACAACCATAAGTAGTTCGGCAGGTATCTATCAGGGCTTTGGGCTTTGTTATTCTTAAGCCTGCAAACGGCATCTTTCACCTCACTCAATAATGGTGTGAGTGATTAGGATCACAATCCAGTTTGGGAAATCCTGATAGTACAGTACGGTTGCACGTAGGAAGCAGATTCAATTTATCTTCTAAACAATTTTTCAATCTTTCTTTAGTGGCTTCAATATCGCCCCGTGGCCTATCATCCTTGTCCAAAATACTAACGTTAGCGGCTGACGCTTTTGTGGCGAGTTCCTTGACTGTTTTTTACGCTCTGTGACTATTTCCAGATTTTTAATCATTTTCGCAAGACTCGCATTTCTCTCATATAGAATTTCCGAGGACTGCTCCCGAGGACTGCTCCTACCTTTTTTTTGCACTTTTCATTTAATCCTGTTGTACACGTCCTTACTTTCGCGGTCCTGCTTGTTGCAAGCCCGCCGTTTTTTTGCTCACAGAGAAAATTTCATCTGTGATCCAAGGTGTTACAGTTTTAGATTTATGACCAAGAATCTCCTCGGCTGATTCCAGGAGTGCGGTGTTGATTTTTCTTGACTTCTTCATCCAAGGCGTCAGAGGTTACAGGGGATCCAGATGACTCAGGTCCAGGACTAAGACTTTTCTCAAGTGTCTATATGAAAGCTACACGTGTGGATGGTCCTTTAAGTTTTTCAATTCTGAAACTTGGAATCTTCTTTTTCCCTGCAGAAAGAGTCTTGGGTCAAAGTTTGGTTAGTGTGCTCATTACCAGTACATAATCTGAGTCAAAATCTACTCCAGGCAGACTATGGGACTTTTTACAGGTGATTTCCAGCGTTTGGAGATGAGGAAGTAATCGATCATATTTGCTGTTTTTCCTTCTGGGGATATCCAAGTTGCTTTCTTTCTATTTCTATATCCTGAACATTGGAGTTCGTAACAAAGAATTCATTATCCTTGCAGAGCTCAAGTAGTCACTCACCCCGCGTATTCCATTTTCCAAGCCCAAACATGCCTAAGACATCGTGGTTTAACTGTGTTGTTTCCCCAACAATAGAACTAAAGTCACCCATTACTACTAGAAGACCTTGCAACGGGACTTCGTCAGCTAGAGCCTGAAGTTGTTGATAAAAATCTCAACTTCTTCATCTGGTTTTGAGGAGTCCGGGGCGTACACTTGGATGACGGAAATGTTATGTGCTTTCGCTCGTAGCCGAATGATCATGAGACGCTCTGAGACTGGTTTTGCGGCTATGAGTGCGGATTTGGCTTTACGTGACAAAAGAAACCCGACGTTCTTTCATCGCATCTGCCGGAGTATGATAGTGTGCTACCGCTGAATCGATGTTCTCCTGAGCCGGGTAGGTGGGTTTCTGATAACCCTATGAGGTCCCATCTGTATATTTCAAGTTCTTTGAACATTAGTTCTAATTTCCCAGGTTTTGCCAAAGTCCTCACGTTTGAAGTACCAGGATAAAATGGGGTCTTCTGAGCGAGGATAGAGTTTTTCTCTTCTGCAGCACAGTTATCCTCTATAGGATTTGTCAGAAATTGCCGAAATGCAGCATCTTCTTTCATCGTTTGATTATGTCGAGACACATCCACGTGCCAGTAGGCCCAGCACATAATATTGAAAGAGCCCAGGTTCTTTCTTAACTGTGTTTCAGCCCCGCAGTTAGGGGACCCAGATATATTTAAGGACCCCCAGGAACTGGTCCCCCCCTTGGTCCACACCTTCTTATTAGTTATTCGAATGGATTCCCATATCTGGGGGACTTTCCCATATCCACTGCCTTGGGACGCGCAAGTATTGTCAATTTGCCCAAAACCTGTCCCGGCCGAATATTGTTGTTTCCACCTACAATATATTCTAGCCGAAAATTGGTATGGCGACGAAAAATCGGCTCTGCCCAACGTTGCTACTGTCACCATAAACCTGCTCTGGCAGGATACTACTATTCCCACCAAATAATGCTATTGCGACCGAAAATCTACTGTGTCTGAGTACTACTGTTGCGACCAAAATCTGTTCTGGCCAAATATTGCTGTTGCCACCGAACAAATTTTCTGTCCAATACTGCTGATACAATCGAAAAAATATTGCTGATTCTGTCAAAAAAAATTTCAGGCCGAATATTACTGTGCCTTTGTCGCCACAAAAAATGTATCGTTGCCGAATATTGCTATCGCGATCAAAAATCGGTTCTGCCCGATTACGCCTCTTACAACCAATATTGGATTTGTAAAAATATGACCCAGAATTGGAAATACTCTCTAATTTTTAAGTAGAAACAAAACTTGAAGGTTTTGAAATTGAAAAAAAAGTAACGAGAAGAAATTTAATATGATTCAGAGAACTTTAGAAGATAAATAGAAGTTTAATTTCTTTTTTATATTCATATTTGTTATAGTTTTATACGGATATACTTATATCTCTTTATCACATTTCTTTATTCATTCATTATTACTGATTTAGATGTATACCTTAAGATAAATACGTTTAGATTTACGAATAAAAAAAGAAGGTGAACTGAAGCAAGGAACTGATGTTGTTAGATGACAATAAAGCAGCTTGCAAATGATTAAGACTCTCCAGTTTTGTTTTTCTCGAGTTTTTTTCAATAATACCAAAAAAAAATTACTGGTCAAACATCTCTTCTCCTGTTTTGAAAAGCACCAATATAAACAATTATTAAAATCTTGCCAAAAATAAACCTATCGCAGTTCAATCAAAACCAAATTAGGGACTTTACGGACTTTTTTGGCGGTAAAAGAGACCTGTAGGGATCTACCTGACACCGAAAAAGAAACGAAAGACAACCTAGGACGGTCAACAAAGATCACCAGTAGCGTCATCAACTTCTAGAAAGACACGAGTAATATCAAGATGATCGGACGACTAGGCTTTCCATATGGCTCCTCTTGGGTTTATTATTTCAAGATATTTGATTTATAGTATGAAGATATGACACCCCTTTACCTTAGATCTCCGTATATATACCCCCTTGTCAGGATGCACTGTTGAAATTGTAACAATATTTTATCTGCGGCCCTTTTTCCCATAATTATTCCGGACAATCCTGCGCACTATATTTTCAAAGTGTTGCAGGATACTAGATCAGATTTCTTACCGTAGTCACCATCTCTACGCGATTCAACGCCATCTTGCGATTCTCGGTCCGATGAGACACTAGCTTGTGATTGACTAAGAATATCTGCTGATGATGCACGACGGAGCCAATTTACGCCCCAAGAACTACTTCCAAAGGATTCATTGAGATCTTCTATTGACGCTAAGCTGAAAAGAACATTCAATTACAAAAACAGTGCCAGAAGGTACTAAAGATTAATGGAAGTATTCAACATTGTCAAATTTCAGAATTTACATTCAAAATCACCAAAAGCGTTTAACATGTGTTTCTTTTCTGCAGATGTACTAAAGATTTTTATTGGCACTAAATTAATTTTAATCCAATATAAAGCAGTTATGGAAACAGGTTCCTATTTTTTGGTTCTTAAAATCATATGAATAATATTAATATCCATCTAGGTTTCTAAGTTCGATTTTTCTTGAAAAACGATTCTTAGAAGAATGATACATGTTGCTCTGAATGACACAACAATAAGCAATTGATGACGGCAAAAGACCCCCCCCCACTAAAATAAAAATTCTTTGGTGCTTCCATATGGCCACAATAGGCATCCACTCTTTATTCTTTCCTCCTTCCCATTTTTTGTTAGAAAAATTAGAAAAATTGAGGTATTTTTAACATAAGAACGGCTGACCGGATCTTAATGAAATTTGATATTTAGAAGGAACTCATTTCTCAGAGCTCTATTTCAAATCCCGACCAGATCAGTTGACATTGAGGGGAGTTGGAGGGGAAAACCGGAAATCTTGGAATACGCTTAGAGTGGAGAAATCGGGATGAAACTTAGTGGGTAGAATAAGCAAATGTCGTAGATACGTGTTTGACGTAACCGTACTGGATTCACTCTCTTTGGGGAGTTTGGGGGTGGGGTTCAGTGCTTTGGCGAGTTTGGTGCTTCTGGACGTGCTAGGACGATGAAAATTGGTAGGCGTGTCCGGGAGCTGCACAAATTGACTTGACAAGTCGTTTTCCCCGGTTAGACCATCTGGGGGGGCTGAAGGGAGAGGGAAAATTAGAAAAAATGAGGTATTTATAACTTACGAGTGGGTGATCGGATCCTAATGAATCTTGATATTTAGAAGGACCTCGTGACTCAGAGCTCTTATTTTAAATCCCGACCGGCATTAAGCCTCTGATTTTCCTTTTAAATCAATATATTGATTCTTAGAATTTTGTTACAGCTCATACCATATGAGATCTTGGCTCGTCCGGCCTCGTCACAAGTGCCATATGAGCTCTTAGCTCTTGTTCTCATTATAGCCCTAGAAAGTATGATTGAAACTCGTAGTTATAAGATAGGATTTTGCATTCTCTTCTCTTATTTTGCTCTGTATCGATGGCGGTCCTGGCCCCTCTTGCGCCCGGGATAAAATCTTGGTTACCCCCCCCCCCCCCCGTTTCCCTAAAAAAAATACTAGCCAAATTTCAAGAAATTTTTTATTTGTTAACCGAATTATTTCCAGTTTATTAATTAATTATTTTTTTTATTTTTAATATTTCAGTTTAGTTGTATTGTATTATTATTTTTTGATTATTTTTATTTTATTTATTAATTGGTCATTTGTGATTCACTTTCATTTATTAACTGCGCCCTCAACTTTATTTAAAAGATCAGAAACTGCAAAATGATTATAACTGTTTGATTATTTAATTGAAATTTTGCGCCCCGAAATTTTTTTCGCCCGTTGCAAGTGCCCCCTTTGTCCTCCCTAAAACTGCCTCTGCTCGGTATTGGAGCATAGACTTGCGACCTGGATTTGCCTTAAAACAACATATCTGTTTGTGTGCATTGAAGCATAAAAAGTAGAATATCCAAGGTACAGGGGACTTTTCCAAAGTTGCTAAAGGTTTGGAAGGATAGGAAGAAGATTGTTTAAAATAAGGTTAGGACAAGGCCGTATCCACGGGGAGGGGGTTTGAACACCCCTTTTTCCCCCGAAATGTTTGCCTGGCTCATAAAAACGTAACAAAAATGCATATAAACAAATTTCTGATGGTTTTTTTTCAGGTTTTCTATACCCCCCCCCCCCAAAAAAAAAAAAAAAATGGTAACTCCATCCTGAAAAAATAAAATAAAAAATTGTAACCCCACCCTGAAAAAAGAAATCCTGGATACGGCCCTGGATTAGGATATCAGCATTCAGAAGCTATGGTAATGACAGCGGTCAACTATTGTTCTGGAGTATGATGGCCTGGAATGGCTGAGGAAGATATACTAAATATTTTTTGAGAAATTATTATACGTCCCTGACTGTACATCAAACAATAACCTACACAAGATATATTATTTTCTAGGGCTAAATGTTGCTTTATACGTCTATAAGGAAGAAGTTGTAAGTTGGTTAGTCACGTTTTAGGGACAGAGGAAGATAGGTTGCAACAGTTCATGCTTTTTACTATCTATCAGGGGCCAATTATAAAGTATGATGGCCTTTAAAAGGGTGAAAAATGGTTTTAAGGAAAGATTTGAAGGGAATAGGAACTTCAAGGGAAGAGAGAGAAGGATTTATTCATTAAACAGATAATAATCAACACCCCCCCCTTCTTCTCTTCCATGGTGAACAGATCCGTTCCAATTATGTCAATCACGTATCTATGACTTGTTCTTATTCTTCCCATCAAGTTTCATCCCGATCTCTCCATTTTAAACGTTTTCCAAGATTTCTGTTTCCCCCCTCCAACCCATTATGTCCCCGGATCCGATTCGAATTGAAAATGAAGCCTCTGAGACATGAGATCCTTCTATATATCAAAATTCATTAAGATCCGATCACCCATTCGTAAGATAAAGATACCTCAATTTTCATGTTTTCCAAGAATTCCGGTTTCCCCCTCAAACTCCCCCAATGTCACCGAATCTGGTGGGGATTTGAAACCAGAGCTCTAAAGCACAAGATCCTTCTATATATAAAATTTCATAAGATCTGATCACCCGTTCGTAAGTTACAAATACTTCATTTTTCTAATTTTTCCTAATTGGCTATGTTGCCCTTAAGCTGCTTTGTGCTGCAATGAGTTGCTAGTAGTAGTAGTATAAGGGGAAACCCACATTGGTACCAGCGTAAAACACATCAGCATCATCTAACTTTACCTAAGAAAAGTCAATAAATCAAAATTCTACTCAGTTCGGACATTACTATTACCGTGGGCATTCACTGCTTGTGACGGTACTGATGGCACAGCGCCACTGTTCTAGGATACTTTGTAGTAAACATTCAAACTTTTTTAGTCCTGCCGGGTAATGTTATATCTTTTGTGATACAAGTAGTTTTAACTTTAATGCCAAAGTGCCAAAGAGCCGTTTCTCTTCTGTTGCTGATTTTCGTCAGGTTATTAATTAATTTCGATTGTACCAGGTTAATTTAATGGCCCAGCGAGGAAGAAAGAGAAAACAAAAAGCCCTTTGGTTACTAAAGTTTTGTTTACTAACAAATAAATAGGCTCTAAGACTACACTGGCTACACATGATGAACAAAAAACGTAAACACAAATGAACAATAACAACTAGTATAATTTTATTCCATTAAATAATAAAAACGAAACACAACAGATATTTCACTAAAAGCCTCGCTCGAGCCGTCTTCAGTCCTCAAATTGCTTTCGTTCTTATAAGGTGGCACTTTTTTTCGAAGTCAGTTTTTGCTTCTTGGAAAATTAGAGAAGTTCGGTTCTCTTTCTTTTATTTATTTCTTTTTTTTTTAGCACAGAAGACAGCTGAAATACTGAAGATCCTGGACTAAATACCTTATTTCGTTTTCTTTCGTTTTTATTGGTCGTTGGCTTAAAATTATCCTGGTTTTAGTTTTGCCCTTGCCAAAAGATCTGCCTTGTTTCGTTTCCTTAGAAGCTAGCTTTCCTCACTTTTTTCCCTTTCAAAACTCGGAAAACCAGCCAAAGTGTGTAAAAAATTTGGGAAAATACAAGCATGACTTGTCTCAGATAGCAGCCCCACCCCCTTACAAAAGTATCACCGAAGTGGACAAAAAAAAATATAAAAAGAAGATATGGGAAAAACCCTGAACACTCCAACATTTAAAGAGACAATCGGTGCGGAAGAAATTCTCCTCCCTTCTCTGTCCTCCCGCTCAATTGCATAGACTGTGCCATATACATAAGAAACATTTTTCTAATATCGTATAATACAATACTAGAAAAATATTATAGAAAAAGTAAATACAATTTGTATTTACTATATCTCAAATGAAGCAATATAAACCATAAACCTGCTTAAACATAATATATATATGTATATATATATATATATATATATATATATATATATATATATATATATATATATATATATATATATATATATATATATATATATATATATATATATATATATATATATCGCCACTCGGAAAAAGAACCGCTAACCTTTGGTTTTTTAAAATTATGAAAATGTCAAAAAGGCGTTATTTTGTATATCTTGTAACTAAATAAAAGTTGAAAAAGATATATAAATAATAACTTTATACTATTTTACTTAATATTATTGACCCAATGAAGCAATGCTATCCAGCAACACGCTTAAATTTACACATTATTTCTTATTTAAATTCCCCCCCCCCCCCAAAAAAAATGGTTGCTAAGTGCTAACCGTTTGTGCATAACATTATTTGTCAAAGATATTGTCATGGCGCATATTGCAATATAGAGGTGTCTAAAATTACCAGAGTCTTGCCGAATGACATGGCGTTACGTAAAATCCTAGGTCTAAAAATCACTAAAATTTATATAATCAAAACCCATTTTTTCAATTTTTGGCTTGAAAATTCATTATTTATGTTTCATTTATTTATTATTTATAGAAAGATGGGTGGAACATTTTGAGAATGTGCTAAACCGAGATACAGTTGCAGGAAAAGATATAGATGAAAATGAAAAAGTTTGTGATACCTTGGATGTGAAGGAAGATTTGTTTAGTGAGGAAGAATTAGCGACAGTACTAGAAGGATTAAAAAATAATAAGGCCCCAGGTGCTGATAGTATGATTAATGAGTTCCTTAAATATGGTGGCTCTGAGGTTAGGAATAAGCTACTGAAGATTATGAACATGATTTTTGAAAAAGGGGAAGTACCCAATGATTTTAGGAAAACCTTAATTAAACCACTGTATAAGAAAGGTGACAAGAGTGAATGTCGGAATTATCGAGGCATTAGTCTGGTCTCTGTAGGTAGCAAATTACTGAGTAATATGATACTTTTTAGACTGAGACATGCTGTAGACAAAGTTTTAAGGGAAGAACAATGCGGTTTTAGAAAAGGTAGAGGATGTGTCGACCATGTTTTCACTCTTAGGTTAATAATTGAGAAGTCCCTTCGTTGTCAAACACCTTTGGTCCTTAGTTTTATCGATTATGAGCAAGCTTTCGATTCTGTTGATAGAACAGCGTTAACAAAGGTCTTATCGTTATATGGTATACCAGAAAAATACATTAAAGTGATTTGCGCTATGTACGAGAATAATACTGCTGCGGTTAAGGTAGGAAATGAGGTTAGCAACTGGTTTTGTATTAAATCAGGAGTTAAGCAGGGTTGTGTTCTATCCCCCTTTATATGGATCATTTTGATGGACTTCGTCTTAAGGAGCACAGGAAAGGCAATTGGAGACCATGGAATCAAATGGGGAGGAAGAACGCTCCTGGACTTAGATTATGCTGATGATTTAAGCATATTAGATGAAAGTGTGAGCAAAATGAATGAATTTTTAGAGGTTTTACGAGTTCAGGGTGCTAAAATAGGCTTGAAAATTAATGTTAAGAAGACTAAGTCACTAAGGTTAGGAATAAGTGAAGATGAACAGGTGACCTTAGGTAACGAAAAGATTGATCAGGTTGGGAGCTTCAGTTACCTTGGTAGTATTATTAGTAAAGATGGTGGGAGCAGTGAAGATGTTAAAAGTAGAATAGCTAAAGCTCAGGGTGTTTTTTCACAGTTAAAAAAAGTTTGGAAGAATAGAAAGATAAGCCTACAAACCAAGATTAGAATATTGGAAGCTACAGTGATGACAGTGGTCAAATATGGCTCTGAAGCATGGACACTCCGAAAAGCAGATGAAAATTTACTAGATGTTTTCCAGAGAAATTGCCTACGGATTGTTCTGGGTACCCGGCTGACTGACCGTATTTCAAACAGTAGGTTGTACGAAAAGTGTGGTTCAATCCCGCTTTCTGGGGCTATAATGAAAGAAAGGTTGAGATGGCTAGGCCACGTTCTACGGATGAAGGATGACAGATTACCGAAGATTGTCCTTTTTGGCCAACCGTCTGGGGCTACACGGAAAGCAGGTCGTCCTTGTCTGGGTTGGGAGGATGTCATAAATAAGGATTTAAAGGAAATGGGAACTTCCTGGGAGGGTGTAAAGAGGGAGGCTTTAAATAGATTAGGTTGGAGGAGGAGCGTGCGTAGCTGTGTTGGCCTCAGGCGGCTTGGTGCTGCAGTGAGTTATTAGTAGTAGTAGTAGTAGTATTATACATATATATATATATATATATATATATATATATATATATATATATATATATATATATATATATATATATATATATATATATATATATATATATATATATATATATATATATATATATATATTATATATATATATATATATATATATATATATATATATATATATATATATATATATTATATATATATATATATATTATATATATATATATTATATTATATATATATATATTATATATATATATATTATATATATATATATTATATATATTATTTATATATATATATATATATATATATATATATATATATATATATATATATATATAATATATTTATCATTTCTATTTATTATATATAGTTATTGTATATTATATATTGTTATATATTATTTATAAGGGAAGGGCATGCTTGCATCAAACGTTTGCTCGACAACAGTTTCCAGTTTTGCTGCATCAAGAGAGTATTATCTAATATACCCCATAAAATTTGGTTAGAAGTTATTTTAATGCTCATTTATTCCATCAATACTTAATTTTCCTTTTTGTTTTTGAATTTTTCCTCATTGCCTAGTGAAATTCATATATTAATGTATTTTGATTGATTCTACAAGTTACCTTGTGTTAGTTTGATGTTGTTATTGAATTTTTTTTCAAATGTACATTTATTAATTTTGACAACTTTTTTTTTACTTCTTTGTTTATTCCTTTTATTATAATTTGTTTTCACTTACTTTCTTAATTTTTATTCATTTATTTTCTCTAGTTAATTCACTTTTTGTTATTTAGTTTTATTTTTACTTACTCCTTTATTTCATTTTTGATATAGAGATTTTTTTCCATCTAAGCCCACAAATTCTGAATAGCATAAAGTGCAACCTTAAATGTACCTTTCTTTTTTTCCAATCTCCCCAAATATTAAAAGTCAAATATCTTTCTCCACAACTTAAGTATCAATTTACACAAAAAGATAAAAGTGTCAAAGTACTCACTTTGAGCTGGTGCGTGATGGAGAGCCTGCACTCACAGATCCTCGAAGCTCATCTATTCTTTTAGTGACCGTCTTTGCAACGTCTTTTAAACTTCCAGGGCTAATAAAGACAAAAATTTGAAACTGAACATGCGAAAGTATAGATACGGTGAACAGATAGGGTAAACAGGGTGAATTCATAAAATTTCAGTTTTATTCTTCTTTTTTACTGGGGAAAAATTATATATTATGTAAATAATAGAAAAAAACAAATTCATAAACTCGTTTTCAAAATCAACTAAAATTAGAAAATAGTTTTTTTCTTTTCGAAAATCTACGAATATGAGTAAAAACGAGGGTCGCAGAACAGACAGGGCCTGACATAACATAGGTGTTGAATTTAAAAGATCCAAAGACGAACTAGCCAGCCATGACAAAACAAAGGTATTAATATAAAGACGTCGAGCAGGTCTACGGCCCATAAATGAAAACGAAGGGAAGACAAAAAACCCAATGATATTTCGCCCATATACAACAAGGCGTCTTCAGCTTAGAAAAAAAAAGAAACTAGAACAAAAATATATATACAACTAAAATAGACTAAAATAAAATATATGATATATAATTTGCAGCTACCTTCGTGAAACCACAAAAGTAACTAACTACTGACACAAAAGTAGTTACTTTTGTGTAGCTAGCACTTCATGAAGCTACCTAGCACTTCATGAAGCTAGCTACCTTCATGAAACCACAAAAGTAACTAACTACTGACACAAAAGTAGTTACTTTTGTGTAGCTAGCACTTCATGAAGCTACCTAGCACTTCATGAAGCTAGCTACCTTCATGAAACCACAAAAGTAACTAACTACTGACACAAAAGTAGTTACTTTTGTGTAGCTAGCACTTCATGAAGCTACCTAGCACTTCATGAAGCTAGCTACCTTCATGAAACCACAAAAGTAACTAACTACTGACACAAAAGTAGTTACTTTTGTGTAGCTAGCACTTCATGAAGCTACCTAGCACTTCATGAAGCTAGCTACCTTCATGAAACCACAAAAGTAACTAACTACTGACACAAAAGTAGTTACTTTTGTGTAGCTAGCACTTCATGAAGCTACCTAGCACTTCATGAAGCTAGCTACCTTCATGAAACCACAAAAGTAACTAACTACTGACACAAAAGTAGTTACTTTTGTGTAGCTGCAAATTGTAAATGTAAATAATTGAATATTATATATTTTATATTAGCCTATTTTAGCTATATATATTTTTTGTTATTTTTTATATAAATGCACAGATGAAATAAATGCATAAAGTCAGTGAGTTGAGGGAAACGAGTTAAACAGATCAAGTCATTCAAAGTCCAATGTGTCCACTCCCCTCATTTTCACCCATATTCATTAGCTCTCTAGAATAAATTACTATCTACGTTGTAGTCCGTTCTGAAATGGAATTTTTTTTTTAATTTTTTTTTCCATTATTTATAATTTTGACTTTTTAGTCCTCTAAAAGTCTTAAAAGTCTTCTAAAAGTCTTTTTTAGTCTTGTGTTTTAGTCTAAAGAGTAAAACGTCATAATTTTTTTTCTGACAGAAATTTTTCGTCTTTATAACCTGAATCGAATTCATCACAGCCATAGGCAAGTGTTCTCACCACTGCGCTATCAAATCTTGCATAACATGCATAACACTTGCGTAACAATAATCTCAGATCTTTTCTATACTTTTTGCTGGGCCCGATAACCCGTTTATTCTTGTTGTTTTTTTTCTATACAAGGGGGGGGGGATTTGATACTGTATTATTGCACTGTTATCGAAGTGCATGTACTAATAAAATTTAGAAGCAATTAAACCTTTTAGAAATATACTCACAAGCAAATTTATGTGACAAACAAACAAAAAGTGAAAAAATGCAAGACAGTGAGTTGAGGAAAAGTAAATAAGGTGAACTCCTAGACAATGTTTTTTTTCTTCTTTTTTTATAGATGAAAAACAATCTATTTTGCAAAAAAAGAACTATAGATATGGTGTATAGTGCCCATTGACAATTTTAAGTTTTTTTCTCTTTTAAAGAGAAAACAATCCATTATTAAAAAAAAGTGGCCTTCTCAAATAAATTCAGAAACAGTGGAAAGAAGAATACATAAAAGAATATATATATATATATATATATATATATATATATATATATATATATATATATATATATATATATATATATATATATATATATATATATATATATATATATATATATATATATATATATATATATATATATAATACATAAAGAATACATAGAAGCAAATAAAAGATATTTTTTTTTTAATTTCGATTGTTTCCCTGAAAATTTGCTTTAAACCCTGGTTCCTAGAGATCAAAGAGACATTCTCAAACAAAATAAAATGATTTGGATAATTAAAAATATGTTCCGATAGAGCCGACGTGAAATCTTCACGTCGTGAAATTCCAAATCATTTTATTTTGTTTGAGAATGGCACTTTGATTTCTATGGACCAAAGTTTAAAGCAAATTTTCAGGGAAACAATCGAAATTAAAAAAAAAAATATTCAAGAATAATTCCATAAACAGAGATACGGGTGAATTTGGATTGAATTCAATTTATGATAATTTACTGAGGTCAAATAAAGTAAATCTCATTTCACCTAAGAGCTTTGACCTCTGTCCACCTTATAGTTCAGATAGATCTAACGAACCGGAACCAAAAAGCGGCTCTATTTTACAGATTCAAGAATAAAGACACGAATATGGCGTTTAAATGCAAAGCCTTAGTACACAGCAAACGCAATGCCGTCTAAAGGCATAGGAAAAATATTATTTTAAATTATTTTATTTGGAACCCAGGAGCTTTATATTCATGAGCTTGGCACTGATACAAACCACGAACAATTAACAGATAGATAGCATCTAACAGTCACATAATTGACAGCCCTTGGGCTAAGAAAATTATCCAAATGAATTAACTTGGAACAACGCCCTCTGTTCTTGACAGTTGGTTAGAGAGAGTGGTTTGACGATACAGAGTATTTATAACAACCTACTAACTTAAGACCTTTTAGCATTTAAAATATGAAGCCTGATATTGTATTCGTCAACTGAGTTACTTAACCCGCACTACTCTGATTGATTCTTGACAAAAAACAATATATAGCGACTTTATTTTAAAGATTCAAGAATAAAGACACGAAGATGGCGTTTAAATGCAACGCCTTAGTGTACAGCAGACGCAATGCCATCTAAATACATAGAAGAAATATTATTTTAAATTCTTTTATTTTGGAACCCAGTAGCTTTATATTCATGAGCTAGGAACTCATACAAACCACGAACAGTTAACACATAGATAGCATCTAACAGTCATATAATTGAAAGCCCTTGGGCTAAATAAATTAGCCCAATGAATTAACTTGGACTCATGCCCCTGTTCTTGACAGTTGGTCAGAGAGAGTGGCTTGACTACATTGAGTATTTCTAACAACCTACTACCGTAAGGCCTTTCTAGCATTTAAAATATGAAGCCTGATATTGTGTTCTTCAACTGAGTTGCTTAACCTGCGCTACTCTGATTGTTTCTTGACTACTTCAGAAGCCTAAAATCAACCTCAGAGTCATAGAATTGAAAATCCCCGGGAATGAGGATGATACCCAAATGAATTAGTTTCGAACAGCGCTCGTGTTTTGGGTAGCTGCTCGTAGCAAATGGCTTGTTGATATAGAATATTTTTAACAGCCTACTTATGTAAGACTTGTTTGCGCCGTCCTAACAAAAAAAATTATTGAGCAAAAATTCTATTAACAATTTTGTTTCCTCACTCTAGCAAGAATTCCTAATAAAAATTAATACTAAAAATTTTAATATTGCAAAACGTTATATTCAGGAACGCGAAACTCAGAAAATTTGATAAAAAAATAAAACTAGGGAATTTCTTTATTTAAGCAATAGCTATGAGAGTCTATAGTGTTTTAAGGTTTTGTATTGGAATCTTGTATTTGTTTACATTTGAATGTCTCATTTTTTTTCCAAAAAAATTATGTTATTGGTTATTTATATTTATTGGTTCCAATCTATTCAAAGCTTCCCTCTTTACACCCTCACAAGAAGTTCCGATTTCCCTTATATCCTTCTTTACAACCTCCTCCCGCCCCATTCGGGGGCAGCCTGCATTTCCTTTAGCCCAGGATGCTTGGCCAAAAAGGGCAATCTTTAGTAAGAATTATACCCCAAGATAACAGGGAATTGTTAGGCATGATTGCGACGGCAGAAATAAGTGCATAGAAAGAAGTCGGCTGTTTAAACCCAAAACATGTTACCTGATTCAGATGCTGCTTTTGATTGGGGTATAATTCTTATACCTAAGCAGGAAATTGTTAGTCACGAACGGGACGGCAGAAACAGGTGTATAGAAAGAAGTCGGCTGTTTAAACCCAAAACATGTTATCTGATTCAGATGTACTGCTTTTGATTTGGAAAGACTGGTGAAACAGCAAGTACATTATAAAATTTAACTGCCAATCCTCGGAAATATAGGATATACAGTAACTTCGTATTTTTCAATCGATTCAACACAAAAAGGAATGCATAAGAAGCCACACTTAACTTAAAATAGAAAAAAGGTGGAGAAACACCACATTGGGATGAACGCAACAGTCTATTTTCTTGAAAATAAGGCCTGACTTTCACAAAACAACTCAACAGGAAACAGCACAAAAAGCTGACCCGAAAACACTATTCATCTAGTTTTTCCTTCTCCCTTTCTCAATTAAGCCTATTTTTCTCCTCATATTATTGCAATATGGTATTTTAATAGCCTGGATGCACATATTGTCTTTTGATTTAGCTCTATCCTTTCCCCCAAGTCTTAATTAATTATTCATTCCCCCCTCAATATACCTTGTAAGTTTCAACTTAATAGCCTCAGCAATTAGAAGAGAAATTAGAAACATTTAGAAGGCAAACCTGGGCTTCATTCAGAATTTCTAAAAATTGTCAAAGAATTCTTAAAATGAAATTTTTTAATATTTAAAAATACAAATACACTGTTTTGGGACTCGGCAGCCAAAGTGTTTTTTTTTTTTTAACTGAAGAGGAAAAGACAGACCAAAAAATTATTACTTTAAAAATAATTTTTAGAAGAAAGTAAAACGCACAATTAAAGAATATTTTAGATTAGTTTAATTTTAGATAATTTCCTTATGTATATTTGATATTGCAATGGTAATTCTTCAGTTTTTCTTTTTGTTTCTTTCAAAACTGCAGTATATTGTATGTTGTTACCACTGCCAGCAACTGGAAGGTTAGCTCAAGATTTTCTAACAAGGTGCAAAACGCATGGTACAAATTTGTCACGAGTCATATGAGAGCTGAGGAGAAATCCTCTAAAGTAGCTTTCAATTAAGTCTTGGACACAATTAGAGTAAAAGGAAAAATCAAAGAAAATCTATACATCCTTCTATATTCCGGTAATTCAAGACCACCTCTATTGATCAATAAAGGACATCATAAAATACATAGCCCTTAGAATATAGAAGCATAGTACCATCTAGATATGCAACAACTATTTTTTTTTAGGGGGGATAACGCATTTGGACTTTACGCCTATCAGGAGTTGTTTATAGAAAAGGAAAAGAAGAACATAGATGGCGTCACTACACCATGAAGCTATCAGTTACGTATGCAAAGGAATACGGGGTTTCGTGGCCCTGCCCTGCCCTTCCCTCGGATTTTAAATTTCCTCGTGTTTCTCAGCACATCCTATTCATGATCAGATAATTAGTTTATTTTTATTATTACCCCGCCACCTAAAAAAAAAACTCTGCCTAGATATGTGCTTAAATATCAACTACAGAGGGCCAATTTAAGAACAAAAAAATATTCTTTGTAAAAATAGATGAAATAATCTTGGAGTCCAAACAAATGTTATTTCAAAAATTAAGCTTTTGAAGAACGATTAAAATTAAATCATATTTTGGGAAAAAAATTTAAAATCATTTTTTTTTTTTAGTAAATATTGTACAACATCTGGCTAGAAAACTTAGATTTACCCCAAAAATTTGCTTATTCGAGAACAGGTTCTCGAAATTTCTAGTACGCAGATGACATAGTGCCATTTATGCTCGGTCTGCCATAAACAATGCACACAGAACGATCAGGTCATTAGATGGTAATGACGTCATTTAATAGTGATGACGTCGAAATAAGCAGGAAGGCTAGTGCGCTGGAGTTTATGTCCACTTACCTAAGCATATTGACCGCTTGCAGTGGATCCAAATCTTTGAACTTTCGCAAACTAAAGCGACCTGGGATGCCACGACTACAAAAAAGCAAAAGGAAAACATAAACAAGCTTGGGTTATTAGGGGAAAAATAAACATGCCAAAAAAGCCAGATCTAGCACTAATCAAAGAGAATGAGAAATTTTTAAAAGCTGGACCTTTGGTGATTTAAAATAGGAAAGCAGGGATAAAAAAAAAACTACTAGCGCCACTGACAATACAACGTCTGATGGCAACAATCGAAAAGGTAGAAAACTTCAAAAAGGTAGTAACTTAGGTTATTACACATGCTGGCAGAAAGTAAACATGCTAAAGAAGCTGAATCTAGCACTAACTAAAGAAAATGAGAAATTTATAAGAGTTGGACTTTGGTGATTTAACAATGACAGGAAGACAGGGATTGAAAGCTCCTAGCACCACTGGCAGTGCAGCGCTGGTGGTAACACTTAAAGAGGTAAAAACTTAGATTATTTGACATGTTGACAGAAAGTAAACAGGCTAAAGAAGCCGAATTTAGCACTAACCAAAGAAAATGAGAAATTTATAAGAGTTGGACTTTGGTGATTTAACAATGACAGGAAGACAGGGATTGAAAGCTACTAGCACCACTGGCAGTGCAGCGCTGGTGGTAACACTTAAAGAGGTAAAAACTTAGATTATTTGACATGTTGACAGAAAGTAAACAGGCTAAAGAAGCCGAATTTAGCACTAACCAAAGAAAATGAGAAATTTATAAGAGTTGGACTTTGGTGATTTAACAATGACAGGAAGACAGGGATTGAAAGCTACTAGCACCACTGGCAGTGCAGCGCTGGTGGTAACACTTAAAGAGGTAAAAACTTAGATTATTTGACATGTTGACAGAAAGTAAACAGGCTAAAGAAGCCGAATTTAGCACTAACCAAAGAAAATGAGAAATTTATAAGAGTTGGACTTTGGTGATTTAACAATGACAGGAAGACAGGGATTGAAAGCTACTAGCACCACTGGCAGTGCAGCGCTGGTGGTAACACTTAAAGAGGTAAAAACTTAGATTATTTGACATGTTGACAGAAAGTAAACAGGCTAAAGAAGCCGAATTTAGTATTAATCAAAGATAATCAGAAGCTAAGAAGAGTTTGACCTTCAGTGATTTAGCTTAGGAAGAAAAAGATTAAAGAAAAGTAGCGCCACTGACAGTGCAGCGTCTGGTGACAGCAGCTAGAAGGCTAAATTTTTTAAAAAGGTGGAAACTAAAGTTATTACACTTGCTGGAAAAAAGTAAACATCCTAAGAAGCTAAATTTAGGACTAATTAAAGAGAATTGCAAACTTTAAAGAGTTTAAACTTTCGAGAAAGCCCTTCCCAGACCTCGGTTTGACCCATTTCCCCCTACATTAGATGGCGTTGGTGACTTTTTTTCTGACTCGTACAAAAGTAACTAAAACGCATTTAAACACATTTTTGCATACGGACACCTTGATAATCACTAACTTCTTTTTTGAAAATTCGACTTCCCTCCCCGGACGTTTGCTCCGTTGTTTGTTTTTTTTTTCTATTTTTTCAGGGAAATTAACAAAACAATGAAAAAAAATTATTTTTTAAAAGAGAAAAAATAATCTTCTTTTTTTTATAAAAAAAAGTCAAAACATCATTCCTCGACATACTCTAAGCTATAAATTTATTCGTAAAATTTTCATTAGACTATCTCAAAGGACTAACGAGATATCACAAAAGTCATTAAACTAGGAAAAAACTAAGATTTTTTTTTTAGGGTAGGAAGGGTGGGGGTAGAAAAATAAAATTATTTCCCTGCCACTTACTTCGGTCTATAAATTTATTCATAAAATGTTCATTAGGCTATTTCAAAGGATTTCCGATATCCATAAATTGGTTCAGCTAGAACAAAGCCCAAATTATTCTTAGGGCGGGGAAGTGGAATTAGAAAAGTGGAAACATCTTCCCTGGACATACTTAAGGATATAGATTTAATCGTAAAGTTTGCAAAATGGAAAAAAATGATTATGGTCTAAGGCATAAGGATTCAACCAAGAGAAGAGAGGCACATACGATGCATACAAATATCTATTAAATCTTTTTGGACAAACCCATAATTTCTTACATGCAACCATACTAAATACCGAAATTTCTGATAAAGTGAAACGTCCATAACCCAAATATCCCCAAAATATCAAGTTAAATATTCATTTATTCAGTGATGAACGACGCTTAACGACTAAAAAGGTCGTTGCGTCGATTTCAAATAAAGGAAAAATACGAGATATCCACATTCAGATTCAGGCAAAAGGGAATTCTAAGAGATCGAATTATTTAGTAGTTCGCTTTCCAGAGTTTCACTGTGAATAAAAAAAAGTCGGCCGCTGCACACAACCTCAAATACGAATTTATAGCAGCGTATGCAAACTTGGGCTGACAAACTGACGAACACTTTTTCTCCATCCCACCCATAGTAGAAAACGAAAATATACCTGAAAGGTAATTTAAAAGACGACAGAGTTGACATTATAGACGAAGGCGTCATTTTCAAGGACCCGTCTCCATTCAAATTCTCAGCATCGGACTCGGCATTTGTATTCCAATTGCGGAATATATTACTTTCAGAAGATGGCGTTAGTATGTCAGCAGTAGGTGGTGACACAATCGTTGTAACTGTTGAAAAAGCTCCAAGTGGGTCGTTTTCAGTGACTGCGACCCTCACAGGGGTTGAAGGTGATATTTTTTCTTGGTCTCCACAGCTATCTCTAAAATGAAAACGTATATAAGAAAAAAATGGCACATATCCCAGGTCTGATAACTTTATCTTTATATTAATTTGCTTTAATATTAATTTGATGTATAGCTTTATATTAATTAATTTAATTAATTATATTAATTAATTCATATTAGTTAAACTAATGTATAGCTTTATATTAATTTGTGGTTGCATATAACTTAATAGGTAAACTCAGTAGGAGTTTTAATTACATTAAAAAAACAAAACAAAAAAACATCAACTGTCAAAAGTGAACTTGTTCACATCAAACTAAAAAAAAACTAATGTTTACATTGCTATCAACCTAAAAAAAAAAAAAAAAAAAAAAAAAAAAAAAAAAAAAAAAAAAAAAAAAAAGAAAAGAAAAGCTCGTGGCTATACCTCACTTAAATTGCAACCTCTAACCTCTCATTACCTCCCTCTAATAAAAAACCAAAAAAAAACAAAAACATGCTATCAAATTAATCGTAGACATCTTGGTACTATTTTCGAAAGTATAACAGTTCAAAATAGGGATGAAACCTTTTAATTGAAAGTGAACAGATATAAAAAAATTTTAACTGGATATTTCGAACACATATACAGTGTTCATCATCAGGATTAAAACTAGTTAAAAATAGATAAATAGTTAATAGTTATAGTTAATATTTATAACTAATACTACTGCTAGTTATATTTATAGTTAATATAGTTATAGTTAATAGTTTATAGTTAATAGTTATAGTTAATAGATTCGAGATAAATAGTTATCTAGGTACTATTTACTGAAAAAAAAACATATCTTTTTTCCTTCTTTGAAGTTGCCCATATAAAATTATATATACCTTAATATATATTACCATATTACCTATTATATATACCATATTACCTTAACATTGCCTAATAGACAGTGAAATTTTACACTATTGGTATCAATTGAAATTTCTAACAGACCACAGCCCACCCTGACTTGTTATGTCTGATTAAAATAAAGAAAGATAGCAATGCGGTTCCAGAACCGTTTTGCTCTTTTTTTAATTCAGCGGTGATTATTGAGCTCTGTTACCATCTACACTCTAAAGATTTCAGGATAAATAGAGATACAGATGATACTTCAAAGTATATAGGTTTGAAATATAATTTTAACAAGTCAACAGATTGCTCTAGACCAAGATTAAATAAAAAAACAAATTTTTTCAACTGAAAGTAAAGAGCGACATTAAAACTTAAAACGAACAGAAATTACTTCGTATATGAAAGGGGCTGCTTCCTCATCAACGCCCCGCTCTTTACGCTAAAGTTTGACTCTTTCTCTCAACTCTTCTTTTTAAAACAGTAAAAAAATTTAGCGTTCACGATAATTTTTAGCCCCTTCACGATAGCCTCTCGAGTACTGCAGACCAAAGATCTTTCATTGACAACCTGAACAGTGCAGCATCCTCCTCCAGAGATCATCTTGCCGTAGCTTTTTACCGTCAACGCCTTCTGATCCCGGGAGAGACCCAGAACCACATATCATGACGGAGGCAACCCTTGCCCATGCGCACCATATGATGCCCATGCGCACTGCCAATACTTATAATTTTATTGGGTCACGAGCGTTTCGTTTCGTTTTTTCACGGTTGAAAGCGTTTGTGATCTTACAAGTCCAATAAATTTAAACGATGCTTCCGAGACAATTGTTCTAAAGCCCCTGGATTCGTTTTTCAAGTTGCTTAGTTAACGCCCAAGATTCGCATCTGTATATAAGTCGGAGAGAACAGTACTACTAAAGATCCATAATTTCAGTTCTATAGATTAAGCCAAAATCAAAAGCAAAGAATACTCTCTGTACTTTTCCCCTCGGATTTTATGAATTATCTATCAATACTTTTTCATCAAATAGCGGTTATCTATAACGGTATACGCCATCTACCCAACTAGATATTTTCGTGCATGATCTACGAAACCAGGAAATATTAATCAAATATTATTATCTAGTTGAGCAATAATAATAGTTGAGCAATAAATCCAAAAATAGAACAATGCTCCCAAAATATACCTTGTCAAAAATCTTAATGTAGGCCTACATCAAACAAAGAACAAAAACCTCAGCTTATCCTTGACTGAAACCTAGCAAAGAAAGATCCACAGGGAATCAGAAAGCAGAGAAAGCTCAAATATGACATCATACCCCAGAAAAACAACTGTTCAAAAGATACACAAGCCATATCGTTTCTTAGCAAAAGATTATATTATCTTGTTGAAAGATGTGCCTGAATAAATATTGCATTCACGTATTACGTCATATTTGGTCACAATCAAATGTGCAAAGACGCGGATGATTAAAAGATATTCGAAAATGAGAATTAGAGCGAGTCAAAAATGAAAATGAAGAGCAAAGACACGGGTGGTTAGAAGATATCTGAAAATGAGAATTAGAGCGTGTCAATAATGAAATTGAAGAGCCAAGACATGGACGGTTAGAAGATATCCGAAGATGGGAATTAGAGCGTGTCAGAAATGAAAATGAAGAGCAAAGACACGGGCGGTTAGAAGATATGCGAAAGCGAAAATTAGAAAGTGTCGAAAATGAAAATGAAGAGAAAAGACATAGGCGGTTAGAAGATGTGCGAAAACGAGAATTAGAGCATGTCGAAAATGAAAACGAAGAGAAAAGACACGGGTGGTTAGAAGATATCTGAAAATGAGAATTAGAGCGTGTCAAAAATGAAAATGAAGAGCAAAGACACGGGCGGTTAGATGATATGTGAAGATATATGGTTAGAAGATTTTTCCCAGGGTGGCCGTAACAAACCTGTTGTGACGTTGACATCAAAGAAGAGGTATATTCATATATATATATATATATATATATATATATATATATATATATATATATATATATATATATATATATATATATATCTGATATTGCGATTGATGTTTTTATAAATATAATACAATTTTTGTTTTTCTAACGTGTTATTACAAATATGAAAATAATTTTCATATGCACAACTTTAAATTTACCTTTTATTATCACTGTCAGTCCTATCAGCCGGTAAATTTTCTTCAAAAACTTCTGAGTCTTCACTTTTGGACACTTGCAGATCTTCTATTCTTCGCGACAGCTCACTAAAACTGGAGTCGTTATCTCTTGGCGGTTCAGGGGTACCGAAGAGTTCGGGTGCACTGGCGCTAGAGTGGATTATCGTGTCATCTAAGCTCGGAACGGGAGTATTCTCTTGAACAGGGTCTAAAAACAAAACTAATAAATACCCAACAGGAAAATAAGCCCCTCAGTTCAACCCAATTTAAATCAACTCAACCACATCCTCTCAAATGGAGGTTGTCGCACAATCTCCTCAATCCTCAGAGAACTCTATTTCAATAAACCCACTAAAAATCAACCATATTCAATGAAACTGAGCAATATGACTTTTGAATTTATCCTCTCTAAGGCTAATTTAAATGAGCTATAAGGAAAAAAACGTTTATGTTTTGAACCCGCTCTTCTGAATGAAATCGTTGACATCATGAAGAGGTATATATATATACATATATATATATATATATACATTATATATACATATATATACATATATATATATATATATATATATATATATATATATATATATATATATATATATATATATATATATATATATATATATATTGATGCTTTTATATATTTAATTTTATATTAACATAATACTTTAACATAATTTATATAATATAATATTGGATTATTGGATTGGATTATATTAAAACTTTTATGTTTTGAACCCGCTCTTCTGAATAAAATCGTTGACATCATGAAGAGGTATATATATGTATATATATATATATATATATATATATATGTATATATATATATATATATATATATATATATATATATATATATATATATATATATATATATATATATATATATATATACATTTAACATAATTTATATAATATAATATTGGATTATTTTTTTATTTTTAAATATGTTTACAAATTTCAAATTTTATACAATTTTATATAACATAATAGCAACATAGTCTTATAATAACGTATTACTATAAATATGAAAATAATTTTAGAAAATGCGACTTTTAGAATATGTCAGAATAAAATCTGGCATAACTTTAACTAAAATGGAATTTTACACATTCATTAGCTAATCAGCATACGAATATTTATACTATTCAATTCAATACTCTTTTTTTTCAAATAAAAAAGATAACACTTATTCTTCTGCATGATTAAAACCAAGAAACGGTGGGAGAAGAAGAGCGAAGAAAACGTTCACCCAGTGAAGTGAAAAAAGACAAAAAGAAGATATTTAAGCACAGATCTACATTTGGCCTTGATCAGTGCGAAAACCAGCCTTGATAAAGAAAGTAAAGAACCAGCCTTGATGAAAAACGAAAAAAAAACATCCGGATAGCAAAATAAAAAAATAAAATCCAGAACTTGAAACAATAGCGACAAAAAGAAATAAACTTTCAACAGACCAACAGTCAATTTCTTACATGAAAATAAACAAAAAAAAACAAGTTTTTTTTAAATGAAAGTAAGGAGCGACATTAAAACTCAAAAGGAACAGAAGTTACTCGGTATATGAAAGGGGCTTTTCCTTCTCAACGCCCTGCTCTTTAAGCTAAAGTTTCACTGTTGTTGTTGTATCGGATTAACGACGCTTTTTGACTACTAAGGTCCCCTTGTTTAAAAAAACAAGTTTTTTCAAATGAAAGTAAGGAGCGACATTAAAACTTAAAACGAACAGGAATTACTCCGTATATGAAAGGGACTTTTCCTCCTCAACGCCCCGCTCTTTAAGCTAAAGTTTGACTGTTGTTGTTGAATCGGATTAACGACGCTTCTTGACTACTAAGGTCCCTTGCGTCGGCCCTGCAGTGCGTTCCTGCAGCATGATTCGATCTCTGGGTCCCGTATTACCAAGCAAAGGTCAAACCCACTGCGCCACCACAGGACCCTAAAGTTTGACTCTTTCTGTTAACTCTACATTTTAAAACAGTAAAAAACTTCAGCGTATTCTATTTTCTAAAATGAGGCAAATTTTCTCAGGCTCGTAACTTTTGATGGGTAAGACTAATCTTGATGAAACTTATACATTTAAAATCAGCATTAAAATGGGATTCTTTTGATGTAACTATTGGTATCAATATTCCATTTTTTAGAATTTCGGTTACTATTGAACCGGATTGCTCTTTACTACAGTTTGTTACCACGAACTGTTTGATAAAGAAAGTTGAATGATTAAAGAGAAACGTCGTTTTTGTTATAATCATTATTTCTAGTCAGTGCGGTTTAGGGACCGCACTGACTAGAAATATAATTTCTAGAAAACTATCCTGGGACCTTATATACTGACTAGAAAACTATCCTGGGACCTTATTTGCTCATGTGTTTTTCGTTAAAGCATCTTTTTTTCACTTTGTTCGATGTGTTTTGAATGAACGCATATAATAAAGTTTCAATTTAAAAACTAAACACATTTTTTGCCATTGGAAGCAACTAAAAAAAAGGTAATAGCAGAGCCTATTTATAAGTTTTGTATATTTATCTCAAATTCCTGAGAAAATAGAAAAGATAATTCTTGGGTACTAAAGAAAAATTGAAGAAAAAAAGTGATTCACAAGATAAAACTATGCATATCTAATAATTTGTAAGAAAAATATTCATACAAGAAAAATATGAAGAAAAAACTCTATAACTTTTATATAATCCGTATTGGTTCTCCGCACAGAATAAAACCATCCCTCCCTATGAATTAATGTGCAGCTAGGAAATAACGTACATTATTAAGCGGAGTCTGATTTTACCAACTCACCCAAATGAAGCTGTCAAACTATATATGAAATAATTCTTCATTTTACATGGACCTCATACCATAATCAACATAATCAACAGCATTATCAGGGTTGCAGCAGTAGCTAGCAACCTAGTAAGAGGTGATCACAACCCAGAAAGAAATATAACAACCCATAACTCCTAAAAATAGAGCCAGATCAATATAAGAAGTACACTATTAGAACCGCCTTCTCCGGAACCCCTATACAGGATACTTACCATCAGTTGGTCTTGATAAAGAGCAATGTTGTCTCCCACATTTTTTCTTCTTTATACCCCCTCTTTTAGATACATAGTCCAGAAAAAATGATCTGAGAAAGTTGGGAAAGGGCTTATTCGAATGAAACTCCGGAGTTCTGGCTCCCAATTTGAGGAGTAAAATCGACACATCCTACAGCGCACAGTGCACTGCTCAGAATGCGGTTCAAGTAATTTGAGCTTCAACAGGTTAATCTTCTTAATTTAATTTTAACTTTGATTTTTTAATAAACTTTAATTTTTATTTTTGTTTTCTTCATCCTTTTGGCCCTAGTGAAATAACATAAATGCAATAATCCTTGATAAACCTTGCAAGTTCATCGTTTAAACTAGTTGACAATCAGCTTCATTTGTGACTTCACTAAAGCCAATCACAGAAGCTGAGATTCTACAGTGACTGTAAATTTAATGTTAAAAATTTGTTCCATTAAGTTGAAACTATGAAAGCCAGCAGTAAGTCTTAAATAATAGGCTACATTAATAAAATTAAGATTTAAACTAAATGACTTGGACACTCGAGTTGGGAGCCCAATTTTTTTTTTTTTTTTTTATGTTTTTACAAAAGGAATCTCAGTACTCTATAATCTAAAGCGGGGTTGCATAACCCCGCTTTTTTGTCCATGGCCCAAAATGAGGTTTTAAAATTTGTTGCTGCTAGTTTTAATTTTAAAAACGTTATTTTTTGCTTATTTCATGGACAAAAGTTATCAAATAATTATATAAGAAAATATAATTATAATTATTATAATTATAATATATAATACATTATTATAATTATTATAATTATAATTATAATTATAATATACATTATTATAATTATTATAATTATAATAAATATATAAAATTAAAAAATTCACAACTAGATTCATTTAAAATTTTAATAAATGAAGTCATCTTTGTTTCCACATATTTTGTCCTAAGCACGATGAATGAGTTGTTTGAAATTACATGAAAATGTCAAATTAGGAGGTAACCATGTTAATTCTATTCTCAGATTAGGCGCAACCTCCAAAGCTAGTGCACTAAAGATAGTGGCCTCGATTCACGACAATTTGGTGAGGGAGAGGGGTTTCATTTTTTAATTGCAAGGGGAAGGGGGAGGGCAAGGTTGTCATTTAAAAAAAAATCAATGCCAAAAAAGCATTTTTCAATGAAAACAGTCCCCCCAAATAAGGGGGTAAACATCTAGGGGGCACAAAGCACCAGCCCCTCCTCTCCTCCCCCCAAATGACACCACTGACGAAAGCTGAGGATTTAAAAGTATGAATGGTGACACCAAGGCATTAAAATCACTTTTTCCCTTACACTTAGATATTCCTTTTACCACTAAGTTTTAATTAACTAACTCTTTTAATTAGTTAATAGAAGGTACAGTGTCAAACAATTTTTCAGATCGACTTCACAAAAAAAAATAATTAAACTATTGACACATTGTTCACTACCATTAAACATTTTTCGGTTTTCAATTTCGACAGAAAGAGGATTTTTAATCTACATATTATTTTAAGGAATACGCGAAAAGTATTCTTTAAAATTATTTTTAAGCTCGGAATTTTATGGTCATAAGTTGAGTAACATAGTATTTGTGGATGTAAATCTTTCCTCCCATGGTGGCATCGGTTTCAATAAATTCATGTAATGTTTTGAAAAAAAGTCAAAACTTTCCTTTGAAAGTAATTGCAAATTATTCAAAATACTTCACAGTACTTGAAATTTGGATTATTTCCTCTAAGAAAAAAACACGAAATTATTTGCCAGTGGTGGCACAAAGGATTGATCTCTGATTAGCAGTGAGGAGCCCAGGGTTCGATCTTAGCTGCCGCAGGGTCACCACAAGAACTTCTGTAGTAAAGAAGCAACTAGACTAGAGATCTATTAGTAGTAGAAACAAGGCTGTATACAGGGGGAGGGGAAGTTTATGCGGTTTTAAAAATTTTGGGGGGGTTAGAGGGCTTGAAACGTCATAAAAATAAATTTTTGGTTCATTTTTTAGGTTATTATAACCCCTCCCCCGGACAACAATCCTGGATACGGCCTTGAGTAAAAGGAAAATTCTAGCAGCAGAAGGTCAATAAAAGTAAGATGCTCAAAGCAGCCCACCTCAAGAGCTACATAAATTTAAATTTGAGCCACAAATTTCCCTCATTGACATTGCAATAACCTCATCGGAATTGAAACATCAAACAACACCCGGCCGAAACATAGTCAAAGTTTTGAAACCATCAGTTAAATTAAAAAAAGATATTTGACTTTTTCAGCCTCTCACAAGACCCAAACATCCTCTTTTGATTAAAAATTAGCAAATCAATGATACGGCACAACATTCTCTTAAGCATTGTTTTAAATTGGCATTCTACCATGTTTCAGCCTCAACACTTTCAATCCCAACAAAAAAACATATGACACGAATTATTTATACGCACTACTCATTTGATTTACTTCCATAAACGATGAAGATATAATTTAAAAATAAGACTAAATCAAAGCAAGATATAGAACGAAGTATCTAATAAGTTCCTATTCTGTCTAATTGGGTAAGATATAAGTATCATAATGTAAGGAGGGACAAGATACAGGGAGAGGTAGGTAGATAGATAGATAGATAGAGAGCGAGAAAGAAAGAAAGAAAGAGAGAGAGAGAAAGATAATATATTGAGCGAGAAAATAGAGAGAGAGAAAGAAATTAGTGAGGGAGAGAGAGAGAGAATATATAGTGAGGGAGAAAATAGAGAGCGAGAGAAAAAAAATACATGAGAGAGATAATACAGTGAGAGAGAGGGGGAGAAAGAAAGGAGAGATAGATAATGGAGGAAAGAGAGTGATAGAGAAAAGGAGAAATAGAGAGAGGAGGGAGAAGAGGAGAGGGAGGGAGATAAAGGGGGAGAAGAGAGAAGAGGGGGGATGAGAGGGGTAAGAAAACAGAGAAGGGGAAGGAAAAAGAGGAGATGAGATAGGAAAAAATTGAGAAGAAACGGAAAGTAGAGAGATAAGAGAAGGATAGGGAGAGGGAGAGGGAGAGAAGGCAAAGAATGAAGAAGCAATGAGTCAGAGAATGGAAAGAAATAGAAGTGTAAACGAAAAGTTGAGGAACGTACCAACGATTTCTACCACCAACGTCTGTTCTTCTGAATCTTGTATGCTCGCAGCTTCAGCCATTCTGGATGCTCTTAGCTGGCCGGCGGCTTTAAATTGAGCAACTCCCATCACCACATTCCTCAGTTTATTCCAGAGAACACTGGCACTTTTATTGGTTTCCAGAGGCCAATCCGCTTCCAAAACCGTTTTATGGTAAACACCATACGTTACGGCATTAGCTTGGAAACCTCTCTTCCGGAGTTCCATGAAAACTCTCACTGCCAAAGCTGGCTGAGAATACTCACAACACAACTTGAAAATAAAAGCCACAAAATCAGAAATACAAACATTAGGACAGATATTGTTTTAGTATATTTCTTATTTAGGAAGGAAAAGAATACAAGTCATATATATTTGTTTCCCAAAGAATAAGGATCCTGAGCTACTCCTAGTCCTACTGCAGGATTAGATACCTTTTCTTCATTTTGCCCTTATTCCTTTTGCCTCCACAAAGCACTGCTACACCATGGTTAAGTGAACTAGGCTATTTTCAGGACTAGTTCAATTATCCTTGCAAGTACTGAAATCAAAATTACTTTCCAGACAAACTTTCTTAGACTCTTAAAGAAAGAATTTGAGCCATATGAATGAATAGTTCAGGAATCAGCCAAAATATCAAACTCTGAGAATTTCTAAAATGTTCATTCACCTAGCTCAACTACTTGTCTTTAAAATATCAAAGCAAACTTTTTGGAAAAGCAATTTTCTACAAGCATTAATTTGATAGAAAAAAACCTTTTCTCGTAAAAAAAGGGGAGATTTTCTATTATATACGCTGATAACTAAAACGCACAAATTATTAATACTAAACACAAATATCAAAACTACAGTACTACCTCCGGAAATCTCTCTCAACTGCAGCTAGAAAACAAACAAAGAAAGGGCAAAAAAATAGGACTATATTCTAAAATTGAATCAAATAGCAGTTTTTTTGCTTTTTATTGGATTTTATTAATTCAATCAAGCAGCATTTAATGCTTAAGTTTGATGGATATATTTGGAAAATATTGGTTTTGTTGCATCGTTGAATGCTACTCATCTGTTCTACGTGTTGGACTAGAAACAGTATTGCTACAATCTTGGTAGAACCAAACATTCAAGTTTTTGCTCAGATATATCTTTTTAGGAGTGTACTCCCTTTGGAATATAGTGATGACTAGATTCACACGAAAAAAGTTTCCTTTCAGAGGAAGGAAAACAGAGACTTGGAAACTTTTTTCTCCCTTTCGGCTTCAAAATTGTTCAAAATATTTTTTCAGCTGTTCAAAGTATGGAGCAGTGATTTATCCAATCTTTTCGGCCAAAAATATATCATATTTTTATAATAACGTTTACAATAACCAAAAATAATATACAATGTTTCAAAATAATGTCACAAAACATTTTTAATTTCTGCAGCTGAAAGTACCCGCACTTGACGTGTCTAACACTGAATTGAATAAAAAGGAGAAGTTTAATGATTCCAAGCTTCACGAATCGATGGAAGTGGGCTAATAGCCAGAAAATTCACAACAGAGAATTTTGCATGTAGAATTAAAAAAAAAAAAAATTCTAAATTGTAACCCAAATATCCTCATTTTATTTTATTTATTATTCACCACAGAGAATTTTGCATGTAGAATTAAAAAAAAAAAAAAAAAAAATTCTAAATTGTAACCCGAATATCCTCATTTTATTTTATTTTTTCTGTTATTTTATTATTTTTATTATTTTATTCTTGTAAAATTAACAATCTAAGACTTCTTTGCACTGGTTTTTAATATTAAGAGTGCAAAGACAATTGGACATTTCCTTAATATATTTCTCTTACTGAATTTTGAGGTAGAGAAGTCTGGGGATGAATATCTCATTGTTTGAGAAGTAATAAAGAGGACACCTTCATTTCCCACATTAAAACCTTAATGAACTCGATTATTCTTTCGTTATACCAGTCTCAAATCAGACCTACTGATTTTCTTTCTATAATTTTGACCTACTTTCTATAATTTGACAATATAGACCTGCTTGCTTAATACTTGACAAATTGGTCTGCTCCCTTCCAAAAAACGACATATTCCTCCTTGCTCGTCTAGCTGTATTTCCTTCCGGATTAAAAAAAAAAGCTATACCAAGTTAAAGTAAGAAATTGATGAATTTTATATTAAATTCTAGGAAAAAAAGAAGGGATTACCAAATTAGCCTAAGAAATGATGGAATCTAGATTTAAGCACTAGAAAACAATGAAGGGATTGTCAAGTTAGCTTAAGAAATATATGGATTCTAGATCTAGTTTGTAGAAAAAAATGGAGGGATTACCCAGTTAGCATAAGAAATACCAGGACTCTACATTTAAATTCTAGAAAAAATGAAGGAATTACCAAGTCAGCCTAAGAAATAGATAGATTCTAGGTTTAGATTCTGGAAGAAAAATAAAGGGACTACGAAGTTAGTCTAAGAAAATAGATGGATACCAGACTTAAATTTTAGAAATAAATAAGGGATTAACAAGTCAGCCAAAGAAATAGACAGATTCCAGATTTAAATTAAAGGAAAAAAAAATGAAGGGATTACCAAGTTAGCATTAGAAATACCCAAATTCTAGATTTAAATTCTAAAAAAAAATGAAGGGATACCAAGTCAGCGCAAGAAATAGATGGATTCCAGATTTAAATTCTAGGAAAAAAAAATTATGAGATTACCAAGTTAGCCTAAAAAATAGATAAGATTCAGAATTTAAATTGTAGAAGAAAAAATACGAAGGGATTCCCAAGTTAGCACAAGAAACTCCCGAATTCGACATTTAAATTGTAGAAAAAAACAAGGGATTATAAAGCCAGCCTAAGAAATAGATAAAAATGAACAGATTACCAAGCTAGCCCAAGAAGATAAGTAGATGAATTCTAGATCTTAAATCTAAAAAAAAAATGAAGAGATTATCAATTTAGCTAACAAATAGATGGACAATCTTAAGAAATAGATTCAATAAAAAAAAAAACTTTTTTAACTGGAAGTAATGAGCAACATTAAAACTTAAGTTGCCCCATCCTCAACACCTCGCTGTTTACACTAAAGTGTTTTAGTACTTAAAAAAAAGCTTCTAATTAATTGTATTAGTTGTGTTAATAATTAATTGTGTTAATTGTATTTATTTTAACTAATTGTTCTAATTAAACGAACCATGTGTTTCGGAAGCCGTTCTTTAAGAATTAGGACAAAATTTAAACCTTAGCGTAAAGAGTGAGGTGTTGAGGACGGGGCAGCCCCCATCATATACGTAATAATTTATGTTGGTTTTAATTTTCAATGTTACTCCTTACTTTCAGTTGAAAAAACTTGTTTGTTTGTTGTCGTTGTTTTTTTAATCTCTGGTCGTTTTTTAAATAGTGCTAGGAAATCTGGCTCAAACTCCAAGGAAATCCCGCCCTCCCACCAAATATTCTCTAAACAATTCAATGCTGGCGGAAATTTACCTCGGTCAATTACCTTTAGCATCTCCATGCGAAGAATTGAGCCGAAAAAGAGAAAGCAAGAAATAAGAACACTTTCGTATAGGAATTCTGGCAAATTCCCCCAGCGTAAAATTTCCCCTGAAAAATTCACCCCCTAAAAAATTCCCTCCCCATGGCAAATTCTCCCCTTGGAAAATCCATCCAGCAGAAACTTGGTCCCCCTACACCCAAAAAATATAGGATACTTCCCAATAAAAAACACTATACGTAGACAAAGGGCAGAATTTATAACTTAGACTTTTTTCCCAGGGGCTGTGGGGGTCATATTATCTTCAGAGGCAGTTTCGGCAATTTACTTTTTCGGCCTTTGAACTATGCTGAACAAAATGGCTATCTTAAAATTTTGATAATACGATTTTGAGAAAAATGGGCGTGGGAGATGGTCTAGTTGCCCTCCGATCTTTTTGGTCACTTAAGAAGTGCACTAGAACTTTTAGTTTCCATTTGAATGAGCCCTCTCTCGATATTCTAGAATTACAGGGACGATAAGATTAACTTTGGAAGAAACAAATAAACAAAAATAAACATGCATCCGTGATCTTTCTTCTGGCAAACAATACGAAATTACACTTTTTTGCAGTTTTCTTATACGCTGAATCTGACAGTGAAATTTTCATTAAGGTTCTATGACTTTTTTCGAAAAACAGGCAAATTTTCTCAGGCTCGTAGGCTCTGATGGGTAAAACTAAGATAAATGAAACTTATATATTTTTATTGATATCAAAATTCCGTGTTTCGGTTACTACTCAGCCGGGTCCCTCCTTACTTACAGTTGGTTACCACGAACTGTTTGATTCCGCAAAAAAAAATGAAGGGATTGCCAAGTTAGCCTAAGAAATAGATGGATTATAGATTTAAATTCTAGAAAAAAAATGGAGAAATTAATAAGTCAACCTAAGAAATAAATATATTGTAGATTTAAATTCTAGAAAAATGAAGGAATTACCAAGTCAGCATAAAAAATGCATGGATTCTAGATTTAAATTAAGTTTCAGGCAAGATTAACTCCTAGCATATATGCTGGTGGTATCCCTAAGAAATCTAAACATTTTCATGAAATATAAATATTTACTGTATTTTCTAAATGGGTCTTAGGATTTTGGCACTTTTTATCGAATTTCTGCTCCATCCCTCTCTTCAAACAAATTACTGTTTAAGCATTTGTTTTTATACAATCAAACTCTTTATGACGTAGCCCTGAAACTTACCTGTATCATAACCCGGTGGCAGGTCTCGTCTGGAGGGCTACATTTGAGGGCTGAAAGTCTCTGTAAAACACCAAAACCTGTCCTTAACGTTTTATGAGGATTTTTTGATTGCCTTACATAGGCAGGAAGTTGTGCAAACCATAGGCTGAAAAATAAACGACAAATGAGACCAGTTAGGGTATTTATAATGACACTCTAGGCCTATTGTTGGTCACAAAACTACTACGGCATTAATCGGATTTCTGCATTTAGGCCTTAGTTATCAGGTAACAAGTATATATATAAACTTTAATATTGCTAGCCAATCACTAATTCAGCAAAATAAGTTTGAAAAACGCCTTATTGATAGACCGATTGCAACGGAGCAAAAGCATACCTGTTGTCAGTGGTGGCATAGTGTTGTGCCACTACAGTGTTGTGCACAGTGTGTGTGAGTATCACACACAAAGACCCTTTTTAACTCATCAAAGTGCAAAGACCTCACTTCTTTTGGCCCTGATAATCGTTTTTTGCTTATCAAAGTGCTAAGATCTCACAGCTCACTGCCAAATTGAACATCATAGAGAGAACTTTGATGACAACTTCATCAAAGTCCTTAGACCACTGATCAGAGTAGAATGAAGAAAGATGTTTGCAAAAAAAGCCTAAGAAGTACGATCAGAGTATTCACATTTTAGTTAAAATCTTTTTCTGTCCAAAGATGTAAGATCATAGCTGCAATCTGCATTATACAAATGTAATCTGCCCCCAAAAAAGGGGCAAGATATAGGCTACTTTTTTCGCTAAAGTTTAAATGTTGTCCCAATTCTTTAACGGCGACTCCTGAAACACACTTCTGAAAGCGCGAAGTGCGAGGTGTTGAGGAGAGGCCAAACTCCTTCCTATACGTAATATTTTACGTTCATTTTAAGGTTTAATATTGCTCCCTACTTTCAGTTGAAAAAGCTTTTTTTTAAATTTAATTTACAAGCATGAAGAAGATAATACTAGTAATGAAGGTGTTTCTTTAGGATCTTTAGCATTTAGCTATATAGAGTTGCTTCCAAATGAGAGGATACGGAACAGATGGTCCATCAACATCTTCTTGTATGGATGGTTAATTTTATTTTTAAAATCTTCTTCTTCTTCATATGTTTACAAGGTCTAATCAAGGAGAGTGCATCCATCTCTTCTTCTCTCAATTCCTTGTAATGACTATTGCATATCCCCATTTAAAATCAACTAATATTTACAAGCAAGAACAATATGATTCTAGCAATAACAATGTTTAAGATCTTTACCATCAACCTATATAATGTTGATTCCAAATCAAATGATATGGAACATGTGATTTTTCTTCTTCTTCTTGTTTGGATTGTTGGTTTTCGCATAATCTCATTACTGGCACAAATTCAGGATTGGAAATGCAGATTCTTTTATTCTTAAAATCGTTTTCATTATTGTAAAATATTGAGGGCTGGGTTAGTCCTCAGAACAAAGGATAGTAATTAAAAAATTTACACATACGTAAACAGTGCATATATATATATATATATATATATATATATATATATATATATATATATATATATATATATATATATATATATATATATATATTATATATATATATATATATATATATATATATATATATATATATATATATATATATATATATATATATATATATATATATATATATATATATAAACAATATAAACAATATATATATATATATATATATATATATATATATATATATATATATATATATATATATATATATATATATATATATAAACAATAAATATCTTTTGCAAAGGGGGGTATTTAATATCCTCGGCCTAATGTAAAAAAAGAAAGAAACAAAAGACGATAAAATAAATGTAAGAATCATTTCAATTTTAAAACTAACTTCAATTGGTATCGCTAGATGTCGTTGTTTTTCTTTTCTTTTTCAGTCTGAATGCAAAAATCTCTGCTTAGTCCTTTTTGAATTCATGCAACCAAAATAGTAAATGGATAAAAAATAAAATAAATAAATGAAATACAGTAAATGAAAAACAGAAAGCCAACCTAAAGCAAGTAGCCAGCACATGTTTCGCCCATAGCATAATAATTAGGAGAGATATATGTCTTACACTGTCGCCCTGTAAGAAAAATAGTAAATGGATAAAAAATAAAATAGATAAATGAAATACAGTAAATGAAAAACAGAAAGACAACCTAAAGCAAGTAGCCAGCACATGTTTCGCCCATAGCATAGGGATGTCTGCATGCCGTTTAGCTGCTTTAATCAGAAGTCTGGTTTCCTGCTGAGTTCTCTGAGATAACGAAAACTTAGGTTTGACATTCTTTTGACCAGGTAGGGCATCAGGCGTAATTGATACTGGCACTCTACCCGGATACACCAACGTCACGTCCAGTGTTGGAAATACCTGTAAGATTGATAATAAAACTTAAGAAGGGGAAGGACAAAGCCCTGCGAATACACTCCCACATCAGGCTATTTTAAGTAACTTCTACCCCGATACACAACAATAAATCCGATATGACTCAAACATCACTAATAAACTTAAAAATCGGAAGAGTAAAGACCGTATAGACCTCCCCCAAATGGCTATTTTAAGTAATCTCTACCAGCACATACCAAAGACATGTTCAACACTGCACATGCCTGAAACATTAGTATAAAGCCTTAATAAGGGGAAGAGCAAATACCTTCGAATTTAGACCCCGACACAACGCTTTCTTAATCAATCCCTACCAGGACGGGCTAGAGCATGTCTAATATGCCTGAAACATCGAAAATAAGCTTGAAAATGGGAAGAAGCAAAGAAATTAGAATACTATAAACCTCCCCCCAAAATCTATTCTAAGCGATCTCTATCACCATATAGAAGCAACATAATACGTAATACTTCGCTCTCCTCAATATCCTGCTCTTTACGGAATAGTTTGACTTTTCGTTCCGATTATTTAAGAATGACTCCTGAAACACAATGACCGTTTAATTAGAATAAAAAGATTCTTTTAAAAATTCTAAAAACAAACCTTAAACGTAAAGAGCATGGTATTGAGGAGGGGGCAACCCCCCTCATATACGTAATAAATTCTGTTAGTTATAAGTTTTAATGCTGCTCCTTTCTTTCAGATGAAAAAGCTGTTCTTTTATTATTTAAATCCTGATCTTTTTATAAACAATACCGCGAATCCAGCTCCCCCTCGATGAAAAATTGCCTTCCCCATGAAAATTGAATCCATGGAAATATACTCCCACGTAACTCTTGCCTTGCCACATAGCTCTATTAACGCTGGACATGCCTAAAACATTGTTATATAAGACTTATGAAGGGAAGGAGCAAAGAATTTCGAAAACGTTTGACCCCTGTACAACACAATCTTAAGTAATCTCTACCACGATACACTAACGACATGCCAAATATGCCTGAAACATCAATGACGGACTTAACCTTCGAACACTTCAGGTCCCCCATACAACGCTATTCTGAGCAATCTCTGCCAGAATACGTCAACGAAATATCCAATGATGCCTGAGACATTGGTAATAAACTTAAAAAGAGGAAGAGCCTTAGAATACTATAAATTTCCCTAAAAAATGATACTTTAAGCGACCTCTACCATTAGCTATCGACGACATGTCCAACGCTGGACATACCTGATATATTGATAATAAACTCAAAAAGGGAGGGAAAAAAGACTGTCAAACGCTTTAGATCTCCATATAATGCTACTTTAAATAATATCTACTAGTGAAAGATCTAAAGCCAGACTGGTCAGCCATGACAAAAAAAAAGAGAAAAAGATATCTCAAGATGAAGAAAATAAACAAGACTACGGTCAGTAGAAGAAAAAGACAAAAAAAGAAAAAGAAAAAGACAGAAAAAGGCAAAGCCAAACTGGTCAACCATGACAACAACAAAGACAAAAAGAAATCTCAAGATGAAGAAAATAAACAAGACTACGGTCAGTAGATGAAAAAGACAGAAAAAGACAAAGCCAAATTGATCAGCAATGACAACAATAAAGAGAAAAAGAGATCTCAAGATGAAGAAAATAAACAAGACTACGGAGAGAAGAAGAAAAAGACAAAAAAGACAAAGAAAAAGACAAAGCCAAACTGGTCAGCCATGACAACAACAAAGAGAAAAAGAAATCTCAAGATGAAGAAAATAAACAAGACTACGGTCAGTAGAAGAAAAAGACAAAAATAGACAAAAGTAAACAACGAATTGACATAGAGGTAATTTAAATATTGATGGGATTTATAAAATTCTTCTGAAAAGTTAACCAATAGCTAATATGGGTAAAAAAGGTTGACAAAATCACCAAGGGACTAGATTAAGCTGGATTAAATACATAGGAGAAAAGCAGCAATAAAAGCAAGCAAAAGGATAATTTCCAAACTAAATAATTAATTTCATATTCATTTTGTTTTATTTTCATCCTGTCGCTTCAGTTGTTTCATTGAAGCAAGTCTATTTAGCTTCTGTGGTGCTCAATCACAGTAGCAACAATTGTATATATTTTTTTTTAATTTCTTTGTTTTAGATTTTATTTGGTTTTTGGTTAGTTCATATTTTTTCATTTTGTTTTTAGTGTTGAAGGCGCCTTGTTTTATACAGGCGAAATATTCGCGTCCTTTTAGTTTGTCTCTTTCATCTACTGGCCGTAGTTTAATACGGAGCACCAGGGTTCGATCCCCGCTGCAGCAAGGTTGGGCGACAAGCTTGCTACTTGTCCCTGTAAAAAACACCCAGCAACTGAAACGTTAACTCGATGCCCTATGCACGAGCAATGGCTCAGGAGGATCTTTATCCTTATCCTCCTTTTAGCCGTAATTCCGTTTGTTTTTTTCATCTTGAGATTTCTTTTACTCTTTGTTTTTGATCTCTACTATGATTACCGTCGACATGTCCAATACTAGATATACCCATAACATTGATAATAAACTTCAAAAGGGGAGGGGCGAAGAATATTATAAATCCTCCACAATAATATTTCAACTAATCCCCATACTCTTTTTATTTAAGGAATTTTCAATAGCGAATACAATGGATATGAAGAGCAAATTGGATGCATCGTAGAGCAAATATACCGACGAAAGAGCGAATATATCAATACGGGTATACCTATCTACCTATGTGGTTCTACCAGTTCTACCTATATTTCTCCTCAAACCTATACGCTGGAAGAGCGAAGTAGGATTGGATAATAGAAATTATAATTCTGGAGGAATCTGAATTATCTCGACCTTTGTGTGAATTCACCTAGAGTTGTATTGTAGAAGCATACGATTTTTGGAAAAGACACACATAAATTAGGAAAGGAATTCAAGAGTTTAAGGCATAGTGGAATAATCAGCAGCAAAATATCAGGTCGGGCGTAGTTGTAAGAGACCAATGAGTACCCTCAAAAAACAGACAATCAATAACATAGATGGGTATATTATCTCTTAGAGGAGGTGATCGATACCTCCAAGTTCAGTCATAATGCTGGGAAGAAATAAGAAAATAAAAAGTTTTACCTGTGACAAAATCAAGTTTCTATATGTTTTAGAACACTATTCATTTACGGTTTCACGCCTGTATTGAAAAAAACTATCTTGGCGACGTTGACATCATTTTTGTAAAATAAATTGAACTGTATGTTTTGAATATAATGAAATTATATTGGGAGTTTTGAATGAAAATTCTCTCCATATCCACACACAAAAGGAACTGAGAGAATTCCCGCTGCAATGTAAACTTCAAAAACAAGAAAAATTCCCCTTTTCTGGATTTCTAGCAATTATTAAAAAGAAGTCATTTAAACGAATATACATATTTTATGATTTGTTCTGACTTTAGAACTTCGAGAGTTCCTAAAACTACTAGCACAATTTAGCAAACAGTTTCTTGTACAAATATATATATTTTATCATATTAATAAACAGTTGCCCGTCCCAATACATATTTTATCTTAATTAAAAATGAGATAGAAGCAATTTTGATATAAGGACCGTTTCTAATCTGTTTCTAAGAATGAGAAAAGGAGATTTAAATTATGTTACATTGTTTAAACAAGCCTGTCAGCTAATGTGGCCCTTATTTTTACAGCCCTAATTAAAGCCCTTATTCTTACAGCCCTAATCCTCTGAAAAAAGGTAGCTTCAAATCATTTGAGTTTTTCCATTTGTCAAAACGTGCATGACTGAAAAGCCCTTATTCTTACAGCCCTAATCAGTGAATGACTGAAAAGCCCTTATTCTTACAGCCCTAAACAGTGCCCTAGTCGGTGCACGACTGAAAGGCCCTTATTCTTACAGCCCTAATCAGTGCATGACTGAAAAGCCCTTATTCTTACAGCCCTAAACAGTGCCCTAGTCGGTGCACGACTGAAAGGCCCTTATTCTTACAGCCCTAATCAGTGCATGACTGAAAAGCCCTTATTCTTACAGCCCTAAACAGTGCCCTAGTCGGTGCATGACTGAAAGGCCCTTATTCTTACAGCCCTAATCAGTGCATGACTGAAAGGCCCTTATTCTTGCAGCCCAAATCAGTGCATGACTGAAAAGCCCTTATTCTTACAGCCCTAATCAGTGGATGACTGAAAAGCCCTTATTCTTACAGCCCTAAACAGTGCCCTAGTCGGTGCATGACTTAAAAGCCTTAATCAGTCGCATTTTCGAGTGCGAGGCCATAAGTTAAAGACTGCCCCACACTACTCTATACTTGTGGATGTCGAATCAATCGGAGCGAGTTGCGCAGACATGCCGAAGGCCTGAAGAATTTAGTCGAGCTTGTCAATTAGATAAATCATCAAGTTTCATTGCAGACTTATCGATTTGAACTCCTATACCATTAGAAAATAAGTTGAATCAGATTAATTGACTCGCTATTTATCCTGGTTGTTGGAAACACGATTTCAATATCTACGAACCAAAGAATTAAAATAAACCTAATTTTCCCAATGATCCGTCAATAACTTTCAAGCCAGTACTTTATAAGGTATAAGAGAAAATTTCATTCGACTGGTCAATAATTTAAATTACTCAAAGTAATGGTACGATACAATTTACAAATCTAAACCATATGTCAACCATTCATTGCATACTTAATAGACATAATCCTAACAAACTCAAAAGATCTTGGCTAAACCTTGTTTGGTTTACCAAGTTTGGCTTTTGATATTTGGTTTAGACGTTGGCTGAACCTGAAAAAAGCCTTTGAATAGTCTGCTGAAACTATTACTGACAACTGATTGTAACATCAGATTGACTGTGGCAAACAATGCTAAATACTCCATCATCTCAATAAGTTTAGCTTCACTTTTTATTCCCTTCCATGCAGTGCCAACTCCCTAGAAAGATTTTTTATGACATCTTTCCACAACTTTCGAAGACTTGATTTTTTTGGCTGTATTCCCAAATAGTTGGATCAGAGGCAACTCACTGGCCTAGTAAAGAGCCTTGTGCCTAACATATAATTTTTTCCCTGACCTCTTCGGGCGAAAGTACATTCGTAAAAACTTGGGAGAAGTCTAAATCAATGTAAAATTGGAAGATCTATGCCTCCGGGGTCAATGTGATCATCGCAGTCTCCAAGGACAACGTCTCTACCTTACGAAAAATACGCATTGTCTTGGTAAAAAAAAAAGGCAGGCGTGTTTGTTCTTGGCAATCAGCTTGGAACTCTTAGGGGTCATTAGGTAGGCCAAATTTCCCAGTTTGACAAGGTTATATTCATGGACTGTCATACATACCTGAGTAAATGCATCCAATTTTTTGGGATACATCCGTCTGCAAAATCTCGGGTATGGGTTGAAGGATCGATTCGAAACTTCCAGAGAGCGTTGAGAGGGGCCAATTTTGACACAGGGGGTAAAGCAGAGGTAATGATTGAGTTTTAAGTTTGACATCAGAGCCATATAACCATGTTTCGTAACCACTTATGACCCTTTTGAGCAGATCTGATTGTCGTTGTCGGCACTCAGTAGGTCTTGCGTAACCCAAACAATGCTCGCGCGACACTGTTTTCGGTCAAATTTTAGCACTTTCAGAACAAACTTGGCTGTCAAACGTTTCATACAAAAATATACATATAAAAAAATGGCAGGACCCAGCTGATATGACTGTGTCCTCAGTAACTGCTCTAACAGTAATCAGATAATTCCGTTTTCGTCGGTCCTGGATGTCGTGGGGCGTCCAGGGTGGGTATCTCGTCAACGTCTTCTCGACCTTCTGTGCCCCTACCATTTATAAAAAGTTATCTGACAGAAAGTAGGCCCACCAAATGCACCACTCTGTATTTCAAACACACTGAAGCATCAAGTTTAAGACCGATTCTTTGATCAATTTTTCGAAGCAAAAATTCGTCAAACACGTAATAACATGTCAAAACTTTATAGCCGTCGAAGACAAACTACAAAATGTAAAGATCCTAAGCATGTCAACACATATTGGGAACCGTTCTCCCAACATAACTAGAACTAAAAGACGATCGAGGCTGTGTAGTCGGTGAAAATGAAAAATATACGCCTTTAAAAAAAAAAAATATCTCTTATATAAACTGATGTAATTCAACCATACAGTAAGTTGAGACCGACTTTGTTCGGTCCCTGGTATGAAACGTAGCAGGCTTGAATATATGTAGCTCTAGAATTACGCGTTAGCATAGTTATCTTGTAAATCTTTAGTTTTAAGTCAAGTGGAGGCAAATCAGCAATTTCAATAAGAAATTCTGGAGTGAATTCGATTCCTCCGTTCCGTTTATCCTTCATAAACTCATACATTTCTCAAGATTTGTATTCTTCTGAGATTTGTTGTGATTTTCGCTGTTGCTTCTCTTCTGATCGCAGATTTTGTTGCGTGTCATTATAGTGCAAATTATATATATACAAATTACACTAAAAATAGATGATGAAAATTTCACTAAATTTGAGTGAAAAAGCACATGTTGAGATTTAGCTACATAGCACTAGCTAATTTTTTGTTTAACACAACAGAATTATAGATTTTAGTACAAAGAAGGAAAAAGAGTCACTCACACTATAAGTATAATGGACACCTTCGGGTAAACCAGTTGTGTCGGGTGGGGTTAGAAACAGTGTTCTATCGCTAGCAGATCCATGGCTCTCAAGGTCCAGGAATCGGTCAGTGCTTTCAATCTCTCCACCTGAGATCCTGTAATAATAATAATAACAATCGAAAGGCGAACAAGTCAAGTAAGAATGTTTGTACTTTTGTCTTCCAGGATGTACAACATCAAAGGTTTTATTTGTATCGTAAGGTGTTTATAGCATCGTAAGCTAGACGGTATAATAGTAAAATATTGTACTGGCTTGTTAATAAATTGAGAGGGAATAGTCAATCTGGACTTGTGCCAGTTAAAGATAGGAACGGGGCCACCATTAATGATAAGAAAGAGTTAAAGACAGATGGGCAGAACATTTTGAGAATGTGCTAAACTGGAATAGAGTTACAGAAAAAGATACAGAGGAAGATGAAAAACTTTACGACACCTTGGATGTGAAGGGAGATTTATTTGTGAGGAAGAATTAGTAACAGCATCAAAAGGGTTTAAAAAAATAATAAGATCCACCGCTGCTGATAGTATGGTAAGTAAGTTTCTTAAATAATGTGGTTACAAGGTTAGAAATAAGTTACTGAAGATCATGAGTATCTTTTGAATAAAGAGGAAGTACCTAGCGATTCTAGAAAAACCCTAATTAAACCCCTGTATGTATACGATAGGTGATAAGAGTGAGTGTGGTAATTACAGAAGCATTAGTCCGGTTTCTGTAGGTAGCAAATTGCTCATTATAATGACACTTTTTAGACTTAGAGATGGTGTAATCAAAGTTTTAAGAGAAGAACAGTGCGGTTTTAGGAAGGGTAAAGGATTCGTTGACCAAATTTTTATTCTTAGGTTAATAATTGAGAAGTGTCTGAGTCATCCAAAACCTTTAGTCCCCAGCTGTATAGATAATGAGCAGGCGTTTGATTCAGCTGATAGAAGAGCTTTAGCGAAGGTCTTATTCTTGTATGGTATACCAGACCAAAACATCAAAGTGATTAGTACTATGTACGAGAACAACCGCTGCGGTTAAGGTAGGAAATGAGGGTAGCAACTGGTTTCGTATTAAATCAGGAGTTAAGCAGGGTTGTGCTCTATCCCCCCTTTATATGGATCATTCTGATAGATCTTGCCTTAAGAAGCACAGGAAAGACAATAAGAGACCACATAATCAAACGGGAAGGAAAAACTCTCCTGGAATTAGATTACACTGATGATTTAAGCATAATAAAAGAGTGAGCAAAATAAATGAACTTTTAGAGGTTTTCCGAGTTCAGGATGCTAGAATATGTTTGAAAATTGATGTTAAGAAGACTAAATACTAAGGCTAGGAATAAGTGAAGATGAAAAGGTGACATTGGTAACGAAAAGGTTGATCAGGTGGAGAACTTCACTTATCTTGGTAGTAGAGATAACAACGATAGATCTTAGCATGTCAAAAGGTAGTTTAATAAAAATATTAACTTTTAAGTTAAAAAATATTAAGTTAAAGACGTTAGCAAATCTGTTGAAGACAGAGATTTCTCTAAATTCGGTTTACAAGACCAACCTAATTTTTGAGACGGTGAGAGCAGTAAAGATGTTAAAAGTAGAAAAGCCAAGGCTCAGGAAGTTTTTTTTTACAATTAAAACAGTTTGGGAGAATAAGAAGATAAGTCTGCAAACCAAGATTAGAATATTGGAAGCTACAGTGATGACAGTGGTCAGATTTGGCTCTGGAGCATGAGCGCTCCGAAAAGCGGATGAAGATTTGCAAGACTTTTTTTCCAGAAAAATTGCCAACGGATTTTTCTGGGTACCCGGCTGACTGATCGTATTTCAAACAGCAGGCTGTACGAAAATTTTGGTTCAATCCCACTTCCTAGTGCTATATAAGAGAACGGTTGAGATGGCTAGGGCACGTTCTTCGGATGATACATGACAGATTTTTAAAATTTTACTTTTCAGCCAATCGTCTAGGGCTAAACGGAAAGCAGGTCGTCCGCGGTTAAGGTGGGAGGATGTCATAAAGAAAGATTTAAAAGAAATGTGAACTTCCTGAGATGGTGAAAGAGAGAGGCTTTGAATAGATCGGGATGGTGAAAAGAGGGAGGCTTTGAATAGATTGGGTTGGGGGAGGAGCATGCGGAGCCGTGTTGGCCTCAGGCGGCTTGGTGTTGCAGTGAGTTGTTAGTAGTAATGGTAGTAGTTTAATATATAGCAAAGCTTAAACATCAATTAATTCCAACATTGTACATTTAACATTTATTATTGTAAAACATCGATTAATAAATAATCTTGAACAAAGTTCAATCATACTGTAAAATTCTAATAAGGTACAATGACACGAGGTCTAACATACCCCGACTGCAGTTATTTAGTTAATTCTGTCTCTTCAACTTTATTATAAACAAAATATGAAAAATGAAAACATTTCCAAAAACGCGGATTCCAGTCAGTAAATGTGATTAAATTTTCCACGTTGAATTAGCGATGCGATCAGCGATTGGAAATTCCCCGTCCATCACATTAATTTTTCATCTATAACTACTAACAAATCATCGTAGCACCAAGCCGCAGAATGCCATAACTACTAGGCAAGCTCCTCCTCCATCATAAACTCAAAATACTGATGCATTGCTCTGTCATTTCCTATGCTATGATTGCCTCTTGGGATGCCACCCCTCAAGGTCACTCTGCTACACGATTTGTAATCACGGTTCTGTTTAAGTGAACTCGTTAAAGATCCATCTCGAAGCCACCATAATACAGAATTTCCCTTGTGAGGATAGGGAATGATGGTGGAGTGAAGATGCTCAACCATCTTACGAGGCTGGAAAACGACTAGCCTTTTATACCCTGCTCATCCTCGTCGGTGCGTTTTACCTCGTCAATTTTTTCCCTCCGTTGAATCACAAAGCCAAAATAAACAGATCCAATCAGGCTTAGGCGAAAAAAGCATTTAAAGCTGTATAACTCATAAACAAGCATTACTCCTAAACTAGCCAAGATCAGTGAGTATATACAAGCGTGAAACAAATACGCATTAAGGCCCACTATCATCTCGCCGCAGCATATCTTGTTGTATGGTGCCTCCCATAGATTCCCAATATCTTAACGCATAAGCCAAGGAGTTGTCTAATTTCCATTTTGTGTACACCAGGTAGCACGAGAGGCTCGGAAATTTGCACAAGGTGGCGAGAGTGGGAAACCTGAGATAGAAAATCTTGTGATCCCCTTAGAATTTTATCCTTTCCGCTAGGGTGACCACTTCTAGCAGCTAGTTAGCTGATTTCAAGAATTTCTAAGGATAGGTTTGCGCATATGAGGTAATGACATTCAAAAAGTCTTAAACTCGTAGTAGAGTCAAAAAGAAACAAGAGCCAAGAGCTCACATGGCTTTTTTTTCAGCTAGTTTTGCAAACAAACTGCTACTAGAATTCTAAGGGATACATAGATTCGAGGCTCGAGTTTACTGGGGGAAGGGAGTGTGATAGTTGTCCTAGGAAGAAGGTGAAATGTAAAACAAGTTTCCTAGAGAAACCTAAGCAATCAGACTACAAAAAACGAGCCTGTGAAGTATGAACTTACTGTACTATAGTAACTGTAATGCATCATTCAAAAATAGTTAAAAAACAATTGTTACTATTGTTACGTTAACAAATTACGCAGCATGTTTCTTGCTAGTAAAAAGCTCGTCCCTAGAAAAACAAAAGTTCAAGGGAAATCAGAAAGAAACAACAATAAAGCCATTGCCCAATTAGCTTTTTACTTCCCAGAGAATGGGAAACCCTTCGGCGTATATCATATAACAAATTACGCAGAATATTTCTTGCTAGTAAAAGCTCGTCCCTAGTAAAAGCGAAAGTTCTAGAGAAACCAGAAAAAAAACAATAAAACCGTTACTCATTTAGCTTTTTTGCTTCCAATGAAATCGATTGTCAAGACAACATACTGCACTAGATGGACAACACTTTAGTTACTAAGAGATAATCAATTAGGTCGGACAAAATAAATTCTGAGGTTTATCGTACAGAAATGGAAGGGGCAGTGAGGTAACGCAAGCAAGCACGTGAGAGAGAGCGAGATGGGAGGGGATACATAGATTATTTTGGAGAGAAACAACAGAGTAAAATATATGGGTGAATGAGTATGGATTAAAGACATGCTACCGTAGTTACGCACAACCCACCATGAAAAAAGTGGGGCATCATAGCAGTTATGCTACTTGGCAGTTTTCATGGCCTAGTGAAATTTGTTGGTAGATTTTGAAATTTGTTGGCAGATTTTGAAATTTATTGGCAGATTTTTAAATTCTTTGGTAGATTTAGCAGCTTTTAGAATTCTGTCAAATTCTCCTACTGGCAGCCTTGGAACTATTCCACACCTGCGCACAACCAAACCTTAGCCAGAGAAGATTGGGGGCGGGGTCAAGCGTGGAGGATGAGGGGCAGGAGGAGATTGCATTAGTTTCAATAAGTGGTAAGGAGTGATGCAGAGTTCGACCAATATAATAATTTATTTTCTTATAGCTTAGCAAGTTGTCAATCACCAGACAATTCAGCTCTTGTATCAATAAATTGTTCAAAGCCCATCCTGACTTTGTTCGTGTGCAAAAATAAGAATGGGAGATTACGAAAGTAGCACTTAAGTTGGGTTGAATTTCGTGCTCAAGGATAGGATTTCCAAATATTCTTTTAGTTATGGGTGAAGGTCTAGATTAAGAGAAGGAAATATTTACGCTAGTACAAGACAAGAAAGTACAAGACAAGTACAGTACAAGACAAGAAACTTTTAAAGACATAAAACTGACGTCCCTTTTTTTCAGTTGCGAAAAGAAATTTATTAAAAATTTACTTTTTTAATCCATATGTTCGAGCTCACTCACCGTTAAATCAATTCTATTCCTATTCTTTAGCCATTGATTTGGTTGCCCAAGTTAAGGGATATTTAAGAGGAAGAATAGTTGGAGAACAGGAGAGGGATTTATGACAGACGTGATGAAGAGCGAAGAGTTTATGTAGGCTTGTCAAAATAACTATGATCCATAAAGATGAGAGTATAAAAAGATACTTAAACACAATTGGGTAGATATAAGGTATCCAATAGGCCAAGATTGGTCCGAAAGACCCCGCCATAAAAGATGGCGTTAAATGCACTTTTTTATTCTCACGGTCTTCCCAGAAGATTCCCTGGTATGTCATCCTATTCCCAGTTCTCGGATCCAATGACCTTAGAAAACCATAGAAACCACATAGACTAGAGCTATTTTAAATTACCAGCACATTACCAAGAAAGATTAACAATCTGATCGTGTGAAATTATACAGCCATAAAACTACCAGTACATTTTAAATTACCAGTACATTACCAAGAAAATTAACAATCTGATTTTCTGAAATTACGCAGCCCTACAACTAGGGAATTATCAGGAATTTAATTTTAAAAGAAAAACCCTTCCTATCGTATTTGAAACGTCTTTGATAGTAGCGGGGTTCAATTCTCAAGAAAAATGGCGAAAAATCAGCAAAAATAAGATAAAAAACCTATGACATCAGTTCTTGGAAGGTGTCTTCGGGAATCAACATAATGTTTGATTTCTTATTAATAACTAGAGCTAAGAGCTCATATAGTATGAGCTCTAGCAAAATTCTGAGAATCAATAGATTAATTTAAAAGGAAAATCAGAGGCTTAATACCGTCGGGATTTAAAATAAGATCTCTGAGACACGAGGTCCTTCTAAATATCAAAATCCATTAAGATCAGATCACCCACTCGTAAGTTAAAAATACCTCATTACCGAACTCGCCAAAGCTGGACCTCCCCCTACCTCCCCCAAAGAGAGTGGATCCATTCTGGTTACGTCAATCACGTATCTACGACATTTGCTTATTCTACCCACCAAGTTTCATCCCGATCTCTCCACTCTAAGCGTTTTCCAAGATTTCCGGTTTCCCCTTCCAACTCCCCCCCCCCAAAGTCACCAGATCTGGTCGGGATTTAAAATAAGAGATCTGAGTTATGAGGTCCTTCTAAATATGAGATTTCATTAAGATCCGATCACTCCTTCGTAAGTATAAAATACCTCATTTTTTTTTAATTTTTCAGAATTAACCCTCGCCCCGACTCTCCAAAGAGAGCGAATCCGTTCTAGTTATGTTAATCACGTATCTAGGACTTGTGCTTATTTTTCTCAGCAAGTTTCATTCCGATTCCTCCACTCTAAGCGTTTTCCAAGAATTTAGGTTTCCTCCTCCAACTCCCACCAGTGTCACCGGATCCGGTCGGGATTTAAAATAAGAGCTCTGAGACACGATACCCTTCGAAATATGAAATTTCACTAAGATCCGATCACCCGTTCGTAAGTTAAAAATGCCTCATTTTTTCAAATTTTTCCGAATTAACCGTCAGTCCATCCCCCCCCCCCCGATGGTCAAATCGGGGAGACAAGTATATCTAATTTAATCTGGTCTGCTCCCTGATACGCCTGCAATATTTCATCGTCTTAGCTTATCTAGAAAAGCCTAAACTAGCAAAACCGGAACCAACAGAATTTACCGTCGCTATATGGCACTTGGTAAATACCAAGTGCCATAAAAAGCACTGTCGAAATTAACTAATCAGTTTGACTTATTTATTTTCATTGTTCAACATGGCAACTCCGACAAAAATACGGTACTGCTTTAAAACTTCATTATTTTTTACTACCCGAAGAAAAACCTTACAAAGTCATATTTTTTAAGGTATTAATGGAATTCCAAGATGCCTCAAGGGGGCAAAAAGGATTCTTATCTTAATACTTTACGTACTTTATGCGATCATTATGTCTTTTGTTCAATTATTCGATTTGGAGACTACCATGTCTCCCAATCAAAGATAGACTGGCAGGAGAATTTGATAGACTGCAACGAGTTGTATTTCAGCATTTGCATCCCCACGTACTTCTGTCCACTTTTGCCTGCTCCGAAATCACCTGGGAATTCTGAATACAATTTATTAAAATTTAGAGATCAATAGTACAGGATCTTTGGCTGGAACTGTGTGAACCAATATATAAATACACTGTTTTTACTAAGGCAGCACTTTATGTGGCTAGAATTCGTATTGATATTTTTTATTGGATTTTTTTCGGGGGTCTTTGACATTTTCGCCTACAAAAATCCATCAGTTTATTTCTGATACAAGTGGAGCACTACAAAAATGAAAAGACTTACTTATCAGAGACTTCGTCAAAAAAGGCGAGACTAGAGTCCATATCAGAAACAAAACTTCGTTCTTCAATAAACCGACTGAATATTTGAGTTCGAACCAAGTACCCGTAAAATTTCGTGCATGACTTATCCCGTGATCTGACAAACCCTAAAATAAATTAAAAAGGATAAAAAAAATTATTACCCCAGGCAATTTTTTAGGCGATACTGCCTCCCCTAGGAAAAAAACAATAAAACAATCCAACCTGAAAAAAAAACAAGCAAAATTTTACTAGAATCTTTAATAAAAAATAAACAAAATTCACAAATCAGACGATACAAGCTAGAACCTAAGAACTCTTTTCTATGTTCCACTAATTTAAACAACCCTTCACATCAGGAATCTTGATCACACTGCCCATTAAATTCAGAACTACATATTCACCTCATTTTCATGAACTTAAAAAAAATGCACATGCAGGCCAGATACCCAATAACTTTTCTCGCATCGAAAAAAATCACATTTCACATTATCTAAATAAGCTAAGTATTAGGATCAGAGGCAAAAGAACCCTCTAGTCCAGGCCAGATACAACTTTTCTCGCATCGACAAAATCACATTTCATATTATCTGAATCTTCTTAAGTATTAGGATCACAAGAGAGGCAAAAGAACCCTCTAGTCCAGGCCAGATACCCAATAACTTTTCTCGCATCAACAAAAAGCGCTTAAGCCAGCTTGCAACAGATAAGCAAGAAGTGCCTAGGCCCTACATTTGAGGAGAGGCTTTGAGGAAGCCTGGTACTTTTTTTTTCATTACATAATTTTCATCAATTCATGATGCGCTCCTACCAACACGAGTCGACATCCAACAAAAGCAATACTAGGCCTAATAATTACATTCATGCCTGTCAAATTATCCTACAATTAGAAGGTGACTCATAATAAAGAAGACCATATTAAGGAAGAGGCTAAACAGCCCTCAAATCAAAGTCATTAACAATCACCGACAGTGGAAGAGGCAGAGAGAAGGAAAGACAAGGGGGAATAGAGAAGGAGAGAAAGAGAGAGTAAAACATGAAAAAATACCTTCGATATTGAATAAAGATCTTGAGTCTGTAGCTCCTATGTCCGGCGCTCGAGTAAGAGGCAGTAAGAAATTTCGATATCCACTAAATAAGGTTGCCATAAATCGGAGAAACGCTTCCTGAATCTCCAATTCTGTTGACATCTGAAATTTTTATACATCTATATACATATACAAATACATATATATATATATATATATATATATATATATATATATATATATATATATATATATATATATATATATATATATATATATATATATATATATATATTGAAAACATAGATATTCAAAAACAGGCAAAAATTAAAAATATCGTGATACAATTCGCAAAAAAAAAAATTGGGTTGCAATCTTCAACTTGAGTAAATCAATAATCTTAAAACTACTTCAACTAGTAAAATAATCTTAAAACTATTCTCTAGCGTAACCCCTCATAGCTATAATGGAAATAAATACACTGCTCTAAGACAGAAGCTAGTGAGCTTCCACGGCCTGGTCAAGCCAAGGGTCCTCTCATGGCAACATTATAGTCCTGTTCTGGCAAATAAATATGGTGAGAAGTGAGTGCTTCGTTTCTTCTGTTGTGCACAACTTGGGCATGTCTAATTGATGCCAGTTTTATTTCTCATTATTATTTATGAATTCGTAACAAAAAAAAATGGATAAATTATAAATAAAACGTTTAAAAATGAGGCGCAAATCATAAAACCGATTTTGAACATCAAAACTGCGATAGGGAAATGGTACTTCAGTGTGAGACTGCATCGCTAAAAGCGAACTAGATGCTAGGTTTTCTAGAGCTTCTACAACCCGGATACACCACAGCTCCTCTTTTAGACACCAAAATATTCGTATACTGGCAAAAGAAAATTGACCACATTCTGAGTGTTGCTTTTCTCACGTAGTCACACATTACTGGCTGATATCACATTTTCATAATTTAGTTTCAAAAGTTCTCAAAATTCTGCTAAAAATTTCACAATTTCATCTCACGTAAAGATGAAATTGTGAAATGCCATTTAGACTTGTATTTTTATTCAGTTACTTTTTCACCGTTACTAAGAAAGGGTCATCATATTTTAGTTCTGTGTTTTGTTTTAAAGTTTTTTTGTTTTGTTTTTATCAGTTTTATTCTGCACTAAGGACGGTCAAGCGGAGGTCTTGACAGAAATATTTGCAATTTTTCAACTTTTTCACTGGCTGTTTATTGTCCTCGTTTTCATCTTTTCTTTAAGATTTTATATTTTATTTCAACCGGAATCTAAAGTAAATAAAAGATCAATATTAACAACATGAACAAGATTTGGTAGTGTGATTAGTTGCAAAACTTACTAAGAATTCATGGAAATTAAACTAGAAAAAAATACAAAATGTGGAAAATGAGTTTACTTAAGAATCAAATTTACATAGTATCAAATAAAAATTTATAGGGGTTTAAATGTCGATAAAGTACGATTCAGAGGTTTAAGTGTCGATAAATATTACATTAGGTACAACCACATACAAGTATTTCAATGAGAGGCTGTAGAGTTACCTGATTAGTGCTACAGTTTGCCCTTGAGGTTCTATTGTGGGTCCTCTGAAGAGGTACTAGTATGGTTTTGGGAGCCTTACAGGGCGTTGGCATCCATAATCAAATCAAACAGCCGAATTGTCTATCTTGTCAACAGAGCTCTCAACAAGGCTCAAGAACATTACTACGCATTGAACTTAATCACAATGATCACAATCACAATGATCTTAATCACAATCACAGGTGCATTGAACTTAAATCACAATTTGAACCACAGTGACTCCGCTTAAACTCAATTAAAGACTACCTTTGTATAGTCGCGGATCCATGGGAGGGAGACCCCGGGCCCTCCCAAGATTTTTCTGGCGCCCTCATTCCTTATTTTTTCAAAAAATTTGTCAATTTGGTCAATTATTGGCATCCTTGTCACATTGCCCCCCCCCCCAAGATTGCTTATTGGCGCCCTTGTCACATTCCGCCCCCCCCCCCCAAGATTCTGATCTGTATCCGCCTTTGTATACTCAAGTACAGTACACATACACTCAAACACCAAAATAAAAAAGGAGACGACAATAAAGATTACAAAACATCAGGGCTACAAAATAAATTAGTTATAAAATTAGTCAATAATTAAATATATAAGAAAATTAGTCAAAAGTAACCTCTTTTTTCCTTCTATTAAAATCAGAGTCCACATCTAAAATGTTGCCTTCTGGCGCTGGTGTGTGGCTATAGCTCCATCCAGCATCGTAGATCTTTTTACCAATATCGCTCAATGTATGGCGAAGTTGACGGGTTACTCGCTTGGGTAATAGTTTTAGAACAGAATATTTTTTCTCTTCTGGTCTAAAAAAACATCAAAAATTAATATATCCTACCAGCAAAAAAGGAGACAAGAGTAAGGAATTTTTCCTCTAATCTGGAAAATCTTAATTAAAAGGTTAGAATGTACAAAATTCTGATATTTATGGGTAACAAATTCATATCTTAATGAACCCTACCAAAGAATATTCTGCCATCCCCAAAGATCTTACTTTATTTTCACCTTAGGGATTCCAAATGACAGTGAAATTACCCCAGATAATTTATTTTCAGTCAAAAGAGTATCTACAGCCCCTCCCTCCAATGTAATTGTTAATAGCATCTAATGCTATTATAGAGAATACTCTGATACTTACCATGCAAAATATTCGCAATAGAGCTTTGAAAATTTATTTAACTCAGAGGTTGTTTCGCAAAATTCACAAGGCAGCTTGTTGTATCCCGGGTGAAAGAGGACGCATGAGGATTACTTAAAATAACACTATTTGGTGCATGGAGTATTCTGAGATTTGTTAGTACGACCATACCCGACCATATGTCTATATTTATAGTAAATTCTCAAGTCTGACGAGGAGGCCAAAAGACAGAATATTTGGCCTGGGTTTGGGCTCTTGAAAGTCAAACTACAGTAATCGAATATAATAACATCAACAAATTAATAGCCTAGCCAGAGGCTAGGCTAATAAGCAAAAGACTAGTTTAAACAGACCTTTGGCCAGGGAATAAAAGGGGCTAATGAAATAAGAATTTCCAGAAGCAGCCCAAAAAATAAAAGCCATATTTTAGTCGGACTTTTTATTGTACTTGCAAAAAAGAAATTTTGCTACGTCCGCTGTTTTAATTAAAAGTTTTACTCATTATTATAGTTTCTTTTTATTTTAACTATAAACAGAGAGGCAGTGTTGTCAAAGAAACTATTAAGTCCCATACAGTATGAATTATGATCTTTTATGCTTTCAAATTTTTGGTTTTATTTTTGGTTTTATGCTTTCAAAAGTCCTATAAAGTTTTGGGACCAGAAGAGCGGCTCTGGATAAAAGGGGCTGTTTGTTTTTTCTTTTTAATATTTTATAACAAAAAGCTCTCAGAATGGCATAATCATTTCGGCCATGTTTACTGTCATGACTTCACACAAGCTTTTAAAAAGTTACCTATTTAAACCCTTCTTGGCTGGGATACACATACAAAAATACAGAATAGCAAATTACTGACGTCATTCGGGCTTTTAAAGAGTTACCGATATAAACCCTTCTTGGCTGGGACACACATACAAACATATAGAATGGCAAATTACTGACGTCATTCGGGTTTTTAAACAGTTACCGAAATAAACCCTTCTTGGCTGGGATACACATACAAACATATAGAACTAGCTGTTGGTGTAGCGCTTCGCCCCCCCTCAAGCGTAAGTCGTTACGCGCCATTGTAGTTGTGTCCCTATGTCCCACCTGTGAATATAGATATATATATATATATATATATATATATATATATATATATATATATATATATATATATATATATATATATATATATATATATATATATATATATATATATGTGTGTTTTTAACTACGTAAAACTTGCGAATATACAACATTCTTTGCTGTACCATTGTCTGTGCATATAAATAGATTGTCAGGTTTACCGACTCTTGAACATGCAACATATAATAGTCCATGGGAAAACAATCCGTATTCAGATCTATACCTCATGATTCTAATGATTGCCCTTGAACTTTGTTGATGGTGATTGCTAATCGACCATTCCCTGTGTCACCATCGTCATTTATATATCCCCCTGTGCCCCCCGGCGTCCCCTTTGTAGTTGTGTCCCTGTGTCCCGGTCGTCATTTATATTCCCTGTGTCCCGGTCGTCATTTGTGTCCCGGTGTCCCAGTCTGTGATTTCTCTTTGAGTGTCCCGGGCGTCATTTATATTCCTTGTGTCCCGGTCGTCATTTATATCCCCCTGTGCCCCCGGCGTCCCCGTTGTAGTTGTGTCCCTGTGTCCCGGTCGTCATTTATATTCCCTCTGTCCCGGTCGTCATTTGTATCCCGGTGTCCCGATCTGTATATACATTCGTTTTTTTAGTTTTGTTTTTCTCCTTTATTTTTCATTTCTTTCCTTTTTTATTTTTTAGTTTTTTTAGTTTTTTAGTTTTTTTAGTTTTTTTATTAGTTTTTAGTTTTTTTTCTTTTTAGTTTTTTTGTAGTTTTTACCTTTTTTCTAGTTTTTTTTTTTTTTACTTATGTCCTGGTCGTCATTTATACTCCCTGTGTCCCGGTCGTAATTTGTGTCCCGGTGCTTTGTTGATGGTGATTGCTAATCGAACATTCCTTTTGTCCCGGTCGCTTTCTCTTTGAGTGTCGTCATTTATATTCCCTATGTGCCGGTGTCCCGGTCGTCACTTGTGTCCCGATGTCCCGGTCTGTAATTTCGTCAGTTGAAAACATGACGTCAGTCAACACACAAACATGACGTCACCCGACAGACAGACACATCCACAGACAACTTATTTATATATATATATCTATCTATCTATCTATCTATATATATAAAAATAAGTTGTCTGTCTGTCTGTGGATGTGTGGATCAGGTGACGTCACCTGAAAAAACTGGATCAGGTGACGTCAAAACTGAAAAAACTAAAAAAAGGCAAAAACTACAAAAAAAACTAAAAACTAATAAAAAAAATAAAAAAGCTAAAAAACTAAAAAAACTAAAAAAAGGCAAAAACTACAAAAAAAACTAAAAACTAATAAAAAAGCTAAAAAACTAAAAAAACTAAAAAAAGGCAAAAACTACAAAAAAAACTAAAAACTAATAAAAAAAATAAAAAAGCTAAAAAACTAAAAAAACTAAAAAAAGGTAAAAAACTAAAAAAACTAAAAACTAAAAAAAAACTAAAAAAAAAAGGAAAAAACTGAAAAATAAGCTAAAATAAAGGTAAAAACCAATAAAAAATTAAAAAAAAAACTGAAAAAACTAAGAAAAGGCAAAAACTACAAAAAAAAACTAAAAACTAATAAAAAAAGTAAAAAAGCTAAAAAACTAAAAAAACTAAAAAAACTAAAAAAAGGTAAAAAACTAAAAAAAATAAAAAATAAAAAAAAACTAAAAAAAAGGAAAAAACTGAAAAATAAGCTAAAATAAAGGTAAAAACCAATAAAAAACTAAAAAGAAAAAAAGGAAAAAACTAAAAAAAATTTTCATCTAAAAAACTAAAAAAAAACTAAAAAAGGTAAAAACTAAAAGAACTAAAAAAGAAAAAAATAAATGACGAAACTCAAAGAGAAAGCGACCAGGACAAAAGGAATGTTCGATTAGCAATCAACAAAGCACCGGGACACAGGGAGTATAAATGACGACCAGGACATAAGTAAAAAAAAAAAACTATCTATATATATAAAAATAAGTTGTCTGTGGATCTGTGGATCAGGTGACGTCACCTGAAAAAACTGGATCAGGTGACGTCAAAACTGAAAAAACTAAAAAAAGGCAAAAACTACAAAAAAAACTAAAAACTAATAAAAAAAATAAAAAAGCTAAAAAGCTAGAAAAGAAAAAAAAGGAAAAAAATAAAGGAGAAAAACAAAACTAAAAAACGAATGTATATACAGACCGGGATACAAATGACGACCGGGACACAGGGAATATAAATGACGACCGGGACACAGGGACACAACTACAACGGGGACACCGGGGGAAACAGGGGGATGTAAATGACGACCGGGACACCAGGACAGGGAATGGTCGATTAGCAATCACCATCAACAAAGCTCAAGGGCAATCATTAGAATCATGAGGTATAGATCTGAATACAGATTGTTTTCCCATGGACCATTATATGTTGCATGTTCAAGAGTTGGTAAACCTGACAATCTATTTATATGCAAAGACAATGGGACAGCAAAGAATGTTGTATATTCGCAAGTTTTACGTAGTTAAAACCATATATATATATATATATATATATATATATATATATATATATATATATATATATATATATATATATATATATATATATATATATATATATATATATATATATATATATATATATATATATATATATATATATATATATATATATATATATATATATATATATATATATATATATATATATATATATATATATATATATATATATATATATATATATATATATATATATATATATATATATATATATATATATATATATATATATCTATATTCACAGGTGGGACATAGGGACACAACTACAATGGCGCGTAACTATTATGGCGCGTAACGACTTACGCGCGCGGGGGGGCTTGGGGGGGGGCGCGAAGCGCCCCCACCAACTAGGTGTTGGGGTGGCGCGAAGCGCCACCCCAACAGCTAGTATATATATATATATATATATATATATATATATATATATATATATATATATATATATATATATATATATATATATATATATATATATATATATATATATATATATATATATATATATAGCAAATTACTGACGTCATTCGAGCCTTTTCCCAACTTATCTGTTGATGACATTGTGTTTGAAACAAAGGTAGTCTTAAAGATTTCCCAAAACACCACTTCAAGTAGCTAAAAGCCTTCCGCTGAAAGAGAAGGTTGAATGCCTATTTTGTAATTCATAAGTTGTTACTGTTAACATAAGAAGATTTGATTAAACTTTACAAGCTTTAGCCCCAGCCGCTCCCCTGCGGCAACGAAACACCTCGACCATGACCTACAGTAAAAGTAAAAAAATGGAGAATATGGATTTTATAGGGGAAGGAGACAAGTCACATGGAGACCCTACATAGGCTGAATGACTCCCAACACACTTCCCATAAAAAAAGCTGAGAAGTAGGCCTACTATATAATTAACCCTGATTTCTTTACTGCTGGCTTATTAAGGTATGAGCCAAAATTTTCGGCCGACAAACACAGACATTCCGAAGACACATTCGCGGTCCGTCCTCAGTTTTAAAAGTTAGGAGACAAGAAACGGGAACAAAACTTACACCTATATGAAATAGGCAACAACAAGATAAAACCATCAAATGAAAAACGAGATTTAGTAGTTAAAAAATGAGCAGTTTTTAATGTAATGCGAAAAAATGTACAGTTGAAAAATCCCGACAGGAAAAACATCTGGACCACTAAATGATTAATTTTAGCACCTTACGTTAACATATTAGGTTCCAAATAAATTTAAAATGATAAGCCCCACCTCATACCCTTTATTCCCCCCCCCACAGAAATTAAAAATTCAGCACCATGTTTCATAGTTGAAAAAAAAAACTTACATGTAAATTTGGTTTGTATCCAGATCAATACAACAGACATCTGGCGGTGGATCATAGAGGTCAAAAAATCTGGAGTCCACACCAAGAAGGAAGGGTACGGGAGAGTTGATGACGTCACAGAGTGCCAAAGGACACAATGGCACATAGGGACAAATCCATTTCAAGGGGAAAATACCCTAAAAAAAAATTTTAGGTAATACAAAAGCAGCTAAACTGGAAATTGTTAAACTTGAATTCCATTAAAAATTGAGTTACTGGTTTATTCGAATTATAGAAGATACACATGGTTGAGTCATCTTCTATTAGGCTAAATGTCATCTTCTATCAGGCTAAATTTAAAAAATCATATTTCAATTTCAGTGTCCTTTGTACTTCAAGCTGAATATTCATCTCAGACCAACGATAAGAAGAACTAATATTTTGACTCATATGCTAGCGACCGAAATATAGCAGAAAACGAGAAAAGAGAAAGGTTGACAAAAAATTGAAAACATATTTTATGGGGGGTGGAGGGGGTTGTAGTTAAGAAGCATATTGCTTAGTTGGTTTTAGGTCAGATGAAGATGTTACTTTGAGCCATACAAAAGAAGAAAACTAGACTTAGTCAGAGTGGCGTTTGAGTTACCATGTCACTTAAATAATTAGAGTATTTCCTGCAAAATGAAATTCACGACGAGTATGGGAAGGTGGGTGTTCAAAAATAAGCATTTTTAACACATAAAGCGTGAATTTTTTATGTAATCACAACATTTTCCATTTTTCCTTAAAAATTATTCACCAAGTAAACAGGAGGAAAAGCAAGTAAACAGATCCAATACAGAGTCACTATAGCATATCAAGAAACAAAGGTTTTTGATATCATTCGATGGGTTAGAAATCGTTTCCCGAATGTCAGCATCGGCTGACCTTCTCGGAAACAAAGGTCCATTAGCAAATTTTCCCAGCACCACGAGGAACTCCCAAAGCAATTTCTGGTAGAATAGGGAATCTTAAACGTATCAACATTTCGAAAAACTAAGGCGAGGCTAGTTTAAAATAAAGAAAGCACATAATCTCTACTAACTGTCAAGAAAAGAGCCGTCTATTCAATGTACATGCGACGTGCATAATATGTCACCTGTGACGGCAAAGTTTTCAATCAAGGCAGGTACCACAACAGGGAACTCCCAAAAAGCTGTCGAATTACACAAATTATACTTTTTTTGAACTGATCTTTAATATTTTTCTAGCAGGTATCCTAGAATATTTTTAGGAACTGCCCTTTCCAGAACTTTGAAAAGAGAATTCTATTCTGTTTGACCGAAAAAATAAAACTCATGCTTTCTAATAATATAAACTTCATTGAGTCTGAATATCACTCCGACAAAATACGGTAACAGTTAAAAGGATTTTCTAAGATTTTTGAGAAGGTAGATGTCCACTTTTTGTTTTCTGTCGCTTAGTCGCATCTCTTATCCAAGCTCTATAAATTATGGCAACACCGCCTAAGGAATTCTAAATAGCTTGGCCATGCAAACTAAAAAAAAAATAAATGGAAGAGATAGGGGCATTCTTTAAGATATCGCATCCTCTTAAAGAAATTGAAGCCCCGCCCTCTTTAAAAGACTGAATAGACTTAGCTGAGCCTTTAGAGTGCATGAAACCTGGGTTCAAGTAGATTCTCTTGATTACCCACCACCCCACACGATATTCTAAGGGGATACCACTTTCTAAGGAGAAACTCCCAACCATCGAAGCCCCGCCCTCTTTTAAAGACTGAGTAGACTTAGCTGAGCCTTTAGAGTGCATCAAATCTGGGTTCAAGTAGATTCTCTTGATTAACCACCACCCCACACGATATTCTGAGGGGATACACTTTCTAGAGGGAAACTCAAAAGATACCTGGCGATTTTTCAAGAGCAAGTATATTTTTTTCAAAATACCAGTTAAAAAGAGAATAACCTCATTTCAAAAGCGCTTGAAAAATTATACTACTGCACTAAGTCTTAAGCCCATGTCGACTAGACTTTCCTGCCCCCAGACATAAAAGTTCAGGGAGAAGTTGCACGGGACTTGAATACAGACGCTTAGTATCATATAAGGGGAGGGGATATAGGAACCGTGGAGAACATCCTCCTCTCAGTCTCGTTTGTAGATATCCACATAAGTACCGAAAAAAGCATACCATCGCCGCAGCCTCCGCCACACTTGTTAGCACATCAGGACGTAAGGAATGAAGCAATACTTTCTGTTCCGTGAGCACAAGCACAATCAATTGCAGCGCGTTTTCAGGTCCTAAATTCATCAATAGCTGCCTGAAATAATATAGGTGTAAATATAGGAAGAGCATCCCCACAATAATTACGTCGCGGACATAAAGTTTATTTTTTGACCCCCTCGACCCTCGTATTTTTAACCCTTTTCATTGGAAAACATTCTAATATATTCCCTCCCTTACAAAGGTCAGACTTCTGCCTACCAGTTATAAAAACATGCACTAAAATTCTAAAAGGGTTTGGTAAAAATTGCGTGGCACCTAGGAAACATACTTCCACAAATTCTCATTTGAGATCCTCGAACTGCGATTATGTTAAGCTATATTTGTCAGAAATGTGATAATTTTTGGACTGTAATTTCCTTCTTGTAAGCGTCCATTCACCTATAAACCGTTACAAAGAATGGACATGAGAAAATTACCTCCTAAAGTCGGTCCAATAGACTCCTCCTCCAATGAGATTCAGAAATGAGTGGTCTAAACCATGCAGCTTAACCTTATAACTCTCTCTCCATGAATTCAAACTAAGAGCTGATACACAATGCTGATATACATACAATTGTGGTGATATACAATTTTGTTGTGCTGATATACAATTGTGGTGAAACAGAAAAGGTCAAATTGGGTAGTGAGTGATTTCTCAAAATTGTTATAGATGCAAAAAACCTCTTGTAAAGATCGACTCGACCGTTAAATACAGCACAGAGCATCAAGGCCCTCGGGTGAGCTTCCAAACCTAGATCCGGGTTTTTCTGGGCTTTAATAATTTTTTGTAATATCCTACTATTACTTTATGCAGTTCATAGTCCTACGAATAAAATCATAGCTGTTGTTTCTTTGTTATCTTTTTAATATAAACTGATAGCCTTTAAACAGATATGAAAAGATGGATTCTAGAATTTAATGTTTTAATGCACTATATACACCATTTAGCTATTCATCCTAATTTTGCTTGACTTTCTATCATTAAAGTTTTGAACTTGTTTTGTTTAATTTAATACATAAGTTAGCCACTAAATGGCATCTTTTTTATGGAAAATCGACTCCTCTTTGCTATCTTACTATATTTCACCTCATCTATTAAGATTATAAATTTCGTAACTAAGATTATTAAGGTTACTTATTAAGATTATAATAGATTTCTATCTTATTAGGCTGGGACGAAAATACAGAGTGTTAAATTACCATTTAGGGAGCAAAGGGGTAACAACGAACTTTATGCCACGTTAGGTGTCGAGTTCTCTGAATGTTACGAAATTACGATTTTTATGCTGTCACCAAAGCCATCAAGGATATGGGTTTCATACCCCATGTATACTATATTATGTCGATTGATGACATCTCTGAAATTCCTGAACGCTTATTTTATCTATCATTGTTCAAAATACGTTATTTTTTCACTATTTTAGAAGTACCAAGGATATCAAAATAAAAAAATTGTCTCTTGGGCCCATTTTAGGTCTAATCATGCCGAGAACCTATAATTTTCTATTTCCTTTTGCTTTTATTACGAGAATATTACCATTTTGTCGGTGTTGCCATGTTGAACAAGGAAAACTAGTAAGCAAACTTAATTTTTTTAAAGTTGACTCTGCCTTTTGACTGTAAAATTGAAAAATTAAAAATCCAAAGACATTCTAAAGAGATAATTTGATTTCCAAAGACCACCGCCCCTTCAAAGGAAAGCTGCGCCTTCCTAAAATATTTTGAGCTGTATTTTTTTAGCTCAAATTTTGCTGACTGTTCACCAATGTTCCTTTTATTTCAACTTAGTACCTTAGTGTCAAAAACTGCAAAATTCCATGTAGAGGTCTTTTTCATTAAATTGAATTCCTGATTCTTCCTACTTTTTTTTAAGATAAATATAGCTGTGTAAGTTTTTAACTAAATCCAAAAGTCAGATTTAATTATCAGTGTCCTTGGTACTTTGTGCAAATTGCTTAAAACTTGCTTTTCTGGCAAAATAGTGGCCTAAAGTAGCATGTCTTTTCGATTCTGAACTTAAAAATCAACAATTTATCTATTCTCAAAGGACATGGGAAGTTCAGTTATCATTGACGAAAGACATATTTTTCAGTTTTAAACCTAAAAGAGCATCCTAGTCTTCTCCTCTTTTTTATTTAAGTATATATTTAAATTTAGTTTCAACAATTTAAATTAAAATAAAATTATTTCAATAACAATTTCTAACCTAAACATATATTTATTTAAATATACTTTTTTATAAAATAGCTGTATGATTAAAGTCTTTATTTGTAACATTTTTGTTCACGACCTGGTTATCGTGTTCCACAATTTATTTATTACTTTGCTTTATTTTATTCATCAAGAGTGCTAAATATGGCTATTAAGATAAGGATATAAGGATAAGGATATTCAGGTAAGGCTAGTACAAAATGTGCCGATAACAAGCATCAAAGAAATGACACTTTCTGCAAAATAGAAATCTTTATATATATATATATATATATATATATATATATATATATATATATATATATATATATATATATATATATATATATATATATATATATATATAGTTGTGTAATATATATACTGAAATTACAGATAAACTGAAATTTAATAATACAGATATACATGATAGTATTGCAATGAAGTCATAAATTGTATAAAGTGTATTCTATTCAGGCAATATTTTTCATTAACATAAAACATGGCTAGAGGACAGCCCCCCCAAAAACGATACCAATGACCTTTTGAGCTTCCTTCTGGAGGATACACGTAAAATTTTGAAAAACAAAGTTTAAATATCACGACGGTGACATCACGACTTTAGAAACGCAAAGGTGGGGCATGGCCCGGAATCAGTTGGAAGCCACTGCTCAAACCCGACCTGTCAGCAAACTGATTTTTTTTTTTTTTGTAATAGTCTTAGGGACATAGTCAAAAAGTCTGCTGGACTAATTTTTTTTTCAATAGTCCAGTTTTCTTTTTCAATAGTCTTTGGGACTTAGTCAAAAAGTCTGCTGGCCTAGTTTTTTTTTTTTTTTTTTTTTTTTTTTTTTTTTTTTTTTTTTTTTTTTTTTTTTTTTTTTTTTTTTTTTTTTTTTTTTTTTTTTTTGTCAACTCTGTATTGAAGAGAAAAAGCATAGAGTGGAATTATATGTTGAGTTTTAAAAAAACGTCTGAAGCATGGAAAATGAACAATTGGAAAAAAAAATCGAATACACTATAAAGTTAAGAATTTCTTGGCACAACCGCATTCCGTCTACAAGTACGGCCTAGGACTACTGTTAAAATTGGGTTTGAACAGTATAAACAAGTTCCAGGCTAAGGATAATAAAATCTGGACAGGGAATGAAAAGGATTCTTTGAGTATGCAAACATATTGACCTAACGTGAAAGAGTGAAAATATCAAGCATTTTCTTATAATTTCCTTCTTCTATAGAATATTCACTGCGGGAATTGTTACAGGAAATTTAATTGTTGTATTGTTCTTTCAGCGCTAAGAAAATACCATGGCAACACACGCGGTAAAATATTCCTCTTTCTAAAAAATTAAATTTCTTAAGTGGGCATTATCTCCAAACTGAATGGACACTATTTTGTTATATCTGATTACTTTTCGTTAAAATATTTGTTAATGACTTTAGCTTATGTATAATAATATGAAAAAAACTTCGTTTTCTTAAAGAGTTAAAGAGGCTGCGTCCCAAAGTCGAACCTTAAAACGTACAGGAATTAGAAAAGGCAGTTGGCTTTTAAAGACTCTTTTGTACAGGTTTTTTGTTTTTTTGCTAACCCCCCGCTCTTGGCTTCGGAAAGGCCCTCTTTTAATTAAAAAATAATTGAAATGAATGAATAATGGAATAACTTCGAAAAATGTTAAACACAAGAGGACAGGAGAACCATTGCGCCGAAACTAGTAATTAGTAACAATGAAGTCCCCCCACAAAAAAACCTGTCCAAAAGAGTCTTTAAAAGCGGGGGGTTTTCGGGGCGGCAGCCCCCCAACTGCCTTTTCTAATTCCTGTACGTTTTAAGGTTCGACTTTGGGACGCAGCCTCTTTAACTCTTTAAGAAAACGAAGTTTTTTTCATATTATTTCTGTACGTTTTTCTACAATCCATGGTGGATGTAATTTAATAATTCCTGTACTCCTCGTGGAGGAATTAGGTGAGGAAGTTGGGTGGCTGCCGCCCCCCAACCCCCCCACTTTTAAATCATTGTATAAAATAGAAAAAAAAAATAGATAGAATGACCGAAATGTTTCTTTTGCTCATAAGAAGCTAATATTCTGTTATCTCTCAAATGATAAGCAGTCCAGGTGTTAACAAAATTATACACTTTTATTTTGATCGCTACGTCCAAAAGCCTATAATAAAGAATTTATTCTAAAAATGCCTTCTCATATAGGAAACATCTTTAGGTAATTATAGTAAATTATATATTATTTATCTTATTTAGCAACTATTTATATAAAATAAGTAAATTTCCACGTTTCATCAAATCGAGAAAAACTTAAACTTCTTCAAAACATTTGAAAATTCACCTAAAAATTGGCAATGAGCACTTAAAGGCTATAAAATATATACTTAAAGCACATTTATATCACACTTATTTCGGACATCGCTGAGGATTGCCCCAGTTGCAAAGTGCCCAACAGGGTCAAAAGTCAGTTCTTTTGAACATGTATCTTACAGCTCCAGTCAACTCGTGCACAATTTATAAATTTCTTACAGCTACCAGAATGGGGGAAATTGCCCACATCGAAGCATCTTACACGTCCATTCACAATCTTGACTTTTTCTAACTTATTTTCTTTAAAATTGTCAACAGCTTCATCATCACTTTCATCATAATAGTCAGAATCACTTTCACTTAGGAGTGGATCTGGAGTGGGTTGGTGCTGTCTTTGACGAAGAGGTGAGTCATTGATTCTTCTTGGCAAACTTGGGCGTTGAAGACGAGTGAATGGCTGAGGTCGTTTTTGTATAAAAGGTTTTACAACGACTTGTTCAGAACTTTGCACAATAGTCACACTAGGAATCAAGGAGAATTTCCAATTACATAATTTAATTTCTGGAATGGAGCTGGATTTTTATGATGCTTGCAGTCATTCTCGCCGTGCCGAGCTGATTATTTTGATGTACTTGAATGTTGATATTCGTAACTTTTAAGAATTTCAAAAATTAACATGGGACTATTAGACTATTAGGACTATAAGAAGACTATTAGGAGAGGCAAACCCCCCGCTTTTAAAGACTCTTTTGTACAGGTTTAATTTTTTTTCATATTAATTCTGTACGTTTTTCTACAATCCATGGTGGATGTAATTTAATAATTCCTGTACTCCTCGTACAGGAATTAGGAGAGGAACCCCCCCCCCCCCGCTTTTAAATCATTGTATAAAATAGAAAAAAAAATAGATAGAATGACCGAAATGTTTCTTTTGCTCATAAGAAGCTAATATTCTGTTATCTCTCAAATGATAAGCTGTCCAGGTGTTATCAAAATTTTTTTGATGTTGTGAAAAAAAACCGCCCGTAAGGGACTTGAACCCTTGACCCGAGGATTAAAAGTCTCACGCTCTACCAACTGAGCTAATAACTTGCATGTGTGTAAATATAACTTCTCAATAGCTTTTAAAAATTTCAAATTAACATGGGCTCTTATGGAGAGAAATCCGTTAATTAAATAGCTAATGGGTGGTTTCTGGAAAACAGGGAAGGAGTTATCGGATCGAGCTGAAATTTCGCGGATAAGCTCCTGGGCCGTAGGGGACCTTAACTTGTGAATTTCAGCCCGATCGGACAACGTTAAAGGGGGGCTTGGGTTGACAGGTCGAAACTTTCGGCCAGATTTTCCCCATGAAGAAAAAGTTGGAGGGGGATGAAATTTTGCAGGTTTCTTAGTTGGAGCTCGGGCTACGAAATGCATCCCTCCCCATCCGTCTGCGACCACTGGAACCGAAGATCGCTTAACATTGTCGTGTGTCGCCTCTTTATAGAGGCACGAGTGTGCCTCCTTGATAAAAGAAAATGAATTAATTTAAAAAACTATTCTTAAATTTTGATTAATTTTATAATTAATTAATTTCATTAATTAAATAGTCATATTTTAAACTTTACTTAAAGCTTATTTAAGTTTTTTTTAAATATGTTCCTACTTGGACACTTGTGGCGCATTATAATAAATTTGGTACTTGTTGATTGTAAGGAACACACTCAAGAATTACGCTTAGGTTAGAACTAAAAAAAAAAAAAAAAAAAAAAAAAAAAACAAGAGCTAAGCTCATATGGCACTTGTGACGAGGCGAGAAGAGCTAAGAGCCAAGAGATCATATGGTATGAGCTCTAACAAAATTCTATGAATCAATAGATTGATTTAAAAAAGGAAAATAAGAGGCTTAATGCCGGTCAGGATTTAAAATAAGAGCTCTGACTCACGATGTCCTTCTAAATATCAAAATTCATTAAGATCCAATCACCCACTCGTAAGTTATAAATGCCTCATTTTTTCTAGTTTTTCCTCTCCCTTTAGCCCCTCAGATGGTCGAATCTGGGAAACGACTTTATCAAGTCAAATTGTGCACCTCCCTGACACGCCTACCAATTTTCATCGTCCTAGCACGTCCAGAAGCACCAAACACGCCAAATCACTGAACCCCTCCCCCCAACTCCTCCAAAGAGAGCGAATCGATTACGATTCTGTCAATCACGTATCAAGGACATTTGCTTATTCTATCCACCAAGCTTCATCCCGATTCCTCAACTCCAAGTGTTTTTCCAAGATATTCCCCTCCAACTCCCCCCAATGTCAAAAGATCAGGTCGGGATTTGAAATAAGAGCTCTGAGATATGAACTTCTTCTAAAAATCAAATTTCATTAAGATCCAATCATCTATTCGTAAGATAAAAATACCCCAATTTTCACATTTTCCAAGAATTCTGGTTTCCCCCTCCAACTCCCCCCAATGTCACAGGATCTGGTCGGAATTTAAAATTAGAACTTTAAAGCACAAGATCCTTCTAAATATCAAATTTCATTAAGATCTGGTCACCCTTTCGTAAGTTACAAATACCTCAATTTTCAAAATTACCCTTCCCCCAATTCCACCAAAGAGAGCAGATCCGGTCCGGTTATGTCAGTAAGTATCTTAGACAGGTTTCTATTCTTCCCATCCAGTTTCATCCAGATCTCACCACTTTAAGTATTTTCTAAGATTTCCGGTCTCCCCAACTGCCCCCCCCCCCCAATTACGCTTGATCCGGTTGAGATTTATAATAAGAGATCTGAGTTACGAGGTCCTTCTAAATATGAAGTTTCATGAAGATCCGATCACTCCTTCGCATTTTAAAAATACGTACTTTTTCTTATTTTTCAGAATTACCCCCCCCCCCCCCCAATAGAGCGGATCAGTTCCAATTATTTAAATCACGCATGTACGACTTCTGCTTATTTTTCCCACCAAATTTCATCCCGATCCCTCCAATCTAAGCGTTTTCCATGATTTTAGGTTCCCCCACCCCAAACTTCTCCCAATGTCACCAGATCCGGTCAGGTTTTAAAATAAGAGCTATAAGACACGATATCCTTCTAAATGTCAAATTTCATTGAGATCCGATCACACGTTCGTAAGTTTAAAATACCTCGTTTTTTCTGATTTTTCAGAATTAACCCCTCTCCCAACTACCCCAAAGAGAGCGGATCCGTTCCGGTTATGTCAATCATGTATCTAGGACTTGTGCTCATTTTTCCCACCAAGTTTCATCCCGATCTCCCCACTCTATGTGTTTTCCAAGTTTTAGGTTTCCCCCTCCCAAATCCCCCCAATGTCACCAGATCCGGTCGGGAATTAAAATAAGAGCTCTAAGACACGATATCTTTCTAAAAATCAAATTTCATTGAGATCCAATCACCCGTTCGTAATTTAAAAATACCTCATTTTTTCTAATTTTTAAGAATTACCCCCCCCCCCCAACTACCCCAAAGAGAGCGAATCAGTTCTGATTATGTCAATCATGTATCTGGGACTTGCGCTTATTTTTCCCATCAATTTTCATCCCGATCCCTCCACTCTAAGTATTTTCCAAGATTTTAGGTCCCCCCCTCCAACTCCCCCCAATGTCATCAGATCCGGTCGGGATTTAAAATAAGAGCTCTGAGACACAATATCATTCCAAACATCAAATTTCATTAAGATCCAATCACCCGCTCATAAGTTAAAAATACTTCATTTTTTCTATTTTTTCCGAATTAACTGTCCCCCACTCCCCCCCCCCAGATTGTCAAATCGGGAAAACGATTATTTCTAATTTAATCTGGTCCGGTCCCTGATACGCTTGCCAAATTTCATCGTCCTAGCTTACCTGGAAGTGCCTAAAGTAGCAAAACCGGGACTTTAGGTTTCCCCCCTCCAACTCCCCCCCAATGTCATCAGATCCGGTCGGGATTTGAAATAAGAGCTCTGAGTCACAATATCATTCCAAACGTCAAATTTCATTAAGATCCAATTACCCACTCATAAGTTAAAAATACTTCATTTTTTCTATTTTTTGCGAATTAACCGGCCCCCCACTCCCCCCCCCCAGATGATCAAATCGGGAAAACGACTATTTCTAATTTAATCTGGTCCTGTCCCTGATACGCTTGCCAAATTTCATCGTCCTAGCTTACCTGGAAGTGCCTAAAGTAGCAAAACCTGGACCGACAGACCGACAGACCAGAATTGGCGATTGCTATATGTCACTTGGTTAATACCAAGTGCCATAAAAAAAAGTTTCACAGCTACAATGACAAGGACGGGTGATACAATGCATCGGTCTTAGACAGAATTCATTGAATTTGTGTAATTTGAGCTATTTATTAGCACACTAGGGGTGAAGGGGGTTAGGTCAGGGGTATTGTCCAAATACTTTACTCCCACCTCCTAATGTGCAAATATATAGCCGAAATTACGTTATTATATAAACTAAAGCTTATACGATGGTTATATCTATTTAGAATTAACCTAACTTCACTTCTTGGGTGAGTTTCGCATTATTAACGAATACCATAAATCGCATTACGAACGAATAAGGTACTGCAACACATTATTCTACAAACTATAATACACATTACAATATCATAGCATTAACATTAATCATCATTCCCTTCCCAAAAAACAACAACAAAGAAAAAAAACACACAAAAAGGAACATGAATTACTTCGTAAATGATTATACTTTTTAAAGCTGTCTGAAAATCCCCGGGAGCTCAAAGGTATCATTCTAAAAAAAAAAAAAATGTAAATGGGAAAGCTGCTGGCACCCTGTTAGAACGTGTGCCAAATCATCAACTCCTAATTACATTTAGAGCAAGAATAATCCGCCTCTAAGACCAATCTTTTTCTTCCAAAGACCTTTTTTCCTTTTTTTAAAGGTAGGCAAATTTCGCAAATACCAACCAGGTCCCTAATATCTCAGATGGTAGATTAAATTTGAAATAATACTCAAAACCAAAACCTCTGTAATCTGGGAATAAAACTTGAATGTCTCTGACCTATTTCATGCCTGGTTCCAAATATGGTCTTCCTGGTCTTCCATATGACATCCCTATGCTTTTCATGGGAATTTATTTAATCAAAGGGTCCTTGTCTGCCCTGCAGCATCCGCGGATGAATTCTTGGTCCTGTGTTGCTAAGCAGAGATTAATTCCCTGTGCTACCGCATATCTACTAACTTGTATGTGATTTGAAAATTAATATTTTGCTAAATTGGCATGCATACGTATGTTACCTATAAGCAATTATTGCGAATAAACGTATTCTTTACTGCTTAAGAACCGACCACAGCTCCAGGAGAACGTATAAAAGAAGTAGTATTTTTTATTCTTAAAAATTAACCTAGTTCAAATTGTGCTAATTTCAAGAAAACTTCTTGGCAGGATCAATACAATGATGGTAGTGATCCGCAGCGCTGACCCTCTTACTGTTTCCCCCTTAAGTATCCAAAATTGAAAATCTTTAGTAGATTTATATATACAGGGGTTATATATATAAGCTTAGCCAGAGTCGACTCATCTCTAAATGGGTACCTAGAGAAATCGGAGAGGGGACACGGGAAGCATTGGATGATTTGCCCCCAACCACGCATTGCACTCCCGATCGAAAACAGTGAATCACAATCATCGGTACCTGTGCAAATAAGACCATTGGTCAGCATGCGGGTTTTATTTGCATATATATATTTATATATTTAGCATGCTATGTATATATGATTGATTTAATCTAGGAAAAGAATACATGCTGAAAATTCTCCGGGTATCGCTCATTCAGAATATAGAATTTTCATCAAAATGCAGAGTACTTGTTAGTAATAATCGAAAGGGAGGGTTTTGAAAATTAACAACAGAAAATTCCCCTTTTTTCATCTTTTTGTTCTTGGGCAGGCCCTAGGTTTACTGCAGTTTTACTTTAATCAATATACATAACTTTAATTTCGCAAGCAGCTCTAATTTTAGTAACCGTCACATACTGGAATCATAATAAATTGAGAGATCTTCCACATTAACATTTTTTCTCCATATTCTGCAACTAAATAATTTGCATCTTAGAAACAAAAGGAAGATAGCTCGCGAAAAAACTTATAAGAGATGACATTAGCATATAATGACGTCCTCGACAACCCTCCCACGGATTGAATTGGGCACCCCTATACAAATAACCGTAAACCGTATGCCAACACCCTACCTTTACTCAGGCTCATGAACGAGTCTCAGTATAGGAGTGACCATACTCCCGATCCTTACTCAAACTGATTGTTCGTTTCTCACTTTCTTTGACCAAAATCCCTGAAAAGTTATCTGTCTGATCCATGTTAAATGGGGATCCGAGTGCGAGAATGACCATACGTAGTACACAAACAAGCCTACCCTCACTCATGCTCACTGTTTTCCTGCATTTTTTTTTAAACTCATAAAAGGATACCTGTACCATTTTTGTTGAATTGACGTCCAAGTATAGGAGTGACCATAGCCCGTATAAAAACAATCTCAAACCTACTCAGGCTCTTTCATTAAAATCGTAATAAACAATTAAATCATAATAAGTTGAGAGATCTTTCACATTAAAGTTTTTCTTCCAGGTTTTGTAACTAAATAATACGAATCTTAGAAAAAAGAAAGATGGCCCCCAAGAAATGGAATTGACATTTAATGATGTCCCCGATCACCCTCCCACAGGTTCAATTGCATACCCCCTATACAAATAACCGTACATCATAAGTAAACCCCATACACTTACTCAAACTCAGTGATCGCTACTCACATTCTTTGATTAAAACCCTTTAAATAGCTTACAACTCAAACTCAGTCTTTGGTTCTCATGTCCTTTGTCAAAACTCTTGAAGCTACCAGTCCCACATTTTTAAATGGGAGTCCCAGTGCAGAAACAACCATATAGGCTACCATACATAAAAAAAAACATACCATTACTCATACTCAGTGTTTCCCATATTTTTTTTTTTATTCAAACGCTTTAAAAAGCTATCTGTTCCACCCCTCCTAAATGGGAGTTAAAGCATAGGAGTGACCAGAACCGATATATAAACAACCGTACTTTATTCATGCTCAGGATTAAGAACATTTGAACGAGCTACCTGTTCTATCCTTGTTAAGAGGAACACTGGGTATAGAAATAATCATACCCTTACTCATACACTTGGCTCAAGACCCTTGAAAGAACTACCTGAAACTGGCTCCTCTTCTTGGGACTGGTAAATCTTCTGGCTGAGATAAAGATAGTCTGACGTTTTCATTCAACTGAACAAGAACCCTTGGTTGGTTTGGTGAAGGGAAAGGTATCTCCAGTAATAGATATCCAACATATCTGGAATATGAAATATAGAATTTAAATGGTCAAATTTACGCAACTACTTAAACGGTGCCACTGTTCTGATGAATATGAAACAAACTCTGACATCAACTCCTTACAAGGGCAATCTAATGATTGACAAATCTTGTTCTTCTTTTGGAACATTTTCGGAGATTAATTCATCTTCTATTAATTAATTGGAATTTTTGAGAACCCCAAAGAAAACAGTGAAAAGACGGATGAAAACGAAACAAAAAAGAAAACTTTAGCATCAACTCCTTACAAGGGCAGTATAATGTTTCTTTTATTCTTTATTAGTATTCTTTTATTATTCTTTTCTTTTATTCTTATTCTTTTATTATTCTTTTCTCGGAATATTTTTGGAAAATAATTAATATTCTATTAATTAATTGGAATTTTTTTAAACCCTCAAAAACAGTGAAAAGACAGAAAAAAGACAAAACAAAAGAAAAAACAAGAATAATGTTATGCAATCAACATGTATATAAAAAAATGCATGATTTCATCCAGCAAATGTAGATGAACTAGTTATAAGAAATATGTACAAAAAAGGGAACAGAAAAAAAAACCCACTGAAACACAACTGGAAGTCAATCTCCAAGTCAAATTATTTTATTTCGGCTTGTTTTAGGTTAAAATGGCTCTTTCTCTTAAAAACTATTTTCATGAAAATATTTTGTTTATAAAACCAAAAATAAATGTAAAAGACATTTGTTTTTTTTACTCAGTTTCAAAAATAAACTAAATAGTAAGTTTGTCTCAAGCATTTATGAATATCAAAGAAAAAGAGGGACGAAAAATGGATTTGGTATTGCATAATATAGGTAAAACAACAAAAACATAAATAAATAATTAAGAATCAAAGAAACGAGAGTGATTTTCAGCCAGAAGCGAAACAAAAAAAAAAAAAAACAAAGCATATATTTTGACAAGGACCTTTCCCAAGACATTCTCAGTACTAAAAAAAAAAAAAAAAAAAAAAAAAAAAACTTTAGTCTTCAACAAAAAAAAATGTTTTACCTAGGACTTAAACCCAAGTCCTAAGTTACCACGGGGACAGGCAAGTTTTTTTTTACCACTGCGCTATCAATTCTTGCATAATTGTTAACTGATTTCTACACACACACCCCCCACCCCTATATTTCTCAAACTCGTAAATCGGACGCAAAATGCAGGTAACTCTAAAAAAAAGAAACTCAAAAATAATTTATCCATCTCATAAATTGATTTTTTAAATGCGGTTAAAATTACCCTTAAACCTTTCCCCCCGACTAAAAATGTTTTTGTACCCCCCCCCCCCCAGGAACAAAAATCCTTTTGGTAACCCCTCTATCCTGTGGTAGCACATTGGAGCAATCCTCTGCTTGACAAAACGGGGCTGAGAGATGGAACGCGACTGCCACGAGGTTGGGCGACAAGCTTGCAAAAAAAGACTAAAAAAGAATCGAAGACTAGGTAACTGAAATTTAAGATTTGAGAACCCTATGCATCAGCAATGGCTCTGGAGGATCTTATTATTTTTATACCCACCATGAATAAGATTCAAGTTATGGCCCAGTTTTAGCTATTAGTTTAACGCCAGAGTTACTTTACCCCCACTCCTACCTCCTAATGTGCAAATATATAGCCGAAATTACGTTATTATATAAACTAAAGCTTATACGATTTTAGCTCGTAAGTCTATCAATTATCCTGTTACCCCTAGAAATAATGGTAGTCATATTGAAATGAAAGTACGGTGACTCAGTTCAGGCGGTATAATCTTTTGTTATGAATTGTCCTAGGAGTTTTTGAGCCTCGGCTGAAGAAGTTTAGTTTATTAAAGCGCAGTTCAAATGAACACAATTCGCTAACATTCCCAGATCATTGATAAATGTAAGATTTTCCGAATTGGATCTTGAAAACATGTTAGAATCGGCAAATTGTATGAAAGATAAATGGATGACACTTACATAACGTGACTTCTCGTCAGCCTAAATATATTTCCTACGCAGATTATTTTCTATGTTAGTGTATGCTATACCATGATAATGAATGAATAAAAAATGTAGTATGGATTCGATTGCAGCATGACCCCCCTCCCAGTACCTATGGCGATATTGATACCTACATCTTAGCTCGTAAATCTGATTAAGAGTAAATCCTACTTAATCATCCAAGAGAACATTTGAAAAATCCTTTGAATACCTAGTCAAGACATTATACCATGATAAATTCGCATTCGCCGGTTATAATACCCAATTATTAGTATAAAGTTATAATTACTAGGTAAAACTCTAGTTGATTGACTTTTGGCTATCTCGGAAAGGGGTTAGGTTAGGAAAATGAAACTTTCAGAAATGGGTCTAAAGGCTAAAGTATGTCCCGGGAAGGTATTTTGAAGTACCCACCTTCACTCCTTTTCCCTCTAGAGGGCCCTGAAATTCGCCTACATGACAGGTCCTATACCTATCGAAATTTTGACAAAACAACATTTCACATTAATTTTCAGGTACCAGTTGTATTTTCTCTGCCTTTAGTTCAAAAAATGCAATTCCTGTTATTTGAGTAGAATTCTGAGCCATATCAATGTTTTTTTTCAAAATTTAGGAAATGTATTTGCATATCTTTAAAACCTTATAAATTGGGATTGAGCAAAGTTGTGAAGCTGAAAATAATTTTGTTGTACTTCCTTCAAGCAGAAGATCTATTTTGCAAGGTTTCACTTTTATAACACACGTATTTTTAAAGGTCATCAAAGGTCAGGGCCCTCTAGAGGGAGAAGGAGTGGAGGTAGGTACTTCAAAATACCTTCCCGGGATATACTTTAGCCTCTAGATTCATCCCTGAAAGTTTCATTTTCCTAACCTAACCCCTTTCCGAGATAGCCAAAAGTCAATCAACTAGAATTTTACCCAATTACTAATTACGAAAACTAAGAAAACACCTATTTTCATGCTAGCAACAAAGCCTGTTGGATAACTGGCATAAAAATGACCATAAAAAAGCCGTAGTGTATATTCTTTTGTGGACATCGAAGGAAAACTATTTCGCTCCTCTCCCTTAAACAAAATTCGAAGTCAAATTGCACCTCACCCTCCGAGAAAACCGTACCTGAAAATTTCAGCTCTATCCCCCAGGTGTTATAAAAAAAATAGGGTAAACTTATCAAAACTATTACTTCAAAAATACTCATTTACGAAGTGAAAAGCCCGCCCCCCCCCCTCTCTCTTTTAATCATATTTTTTTCTGCACTTGTAATATAGTCTAATATCAATCTTTTTCTCTGGAAACGCGAATTCTACGCAAGAAAGAAAATATTCTCAATATTTTGCTGTTTACCAACCGAAATTTGTGCCTAACCTCGGGCCATAATGTGCAAGACTTCTCGGTCACCGTTCTCCTATTTTCCGAGGGAGCAGGGACCTTCGAGTCAATCTATAGTTGGGAAATGCCTTCCTGCCCCTCTCCCTGCGCAAAGGTATATTTTATCACGTATACCGAGATTAAACTACAGAAAATTATTTTCAGAGACGTAGTCTCCTTTATATCATTGAAAGAGAAACGTTTCCACTGAATTCATTTTCACACACACACCCCTCCCCATACACCAACCCGCCAAAATCGTCTATCAAAATGCAATATATACCTTTTCGTTTCTGGCACAACAATATAATAATTATAATTTTTCCAAGATTTCAATAATTACAATGTAATATATTATTCGGTATAAATTTGTAAATATGATAAAATTCAATCAATTAAATTCCAGTAAAAAGAAATTTAACCTTTCAATTGGGATTTCATGAGGTCCAGTCTTCGACATCGTATGAAGATATCTCAAAAATCTTTCGAATGTGTCAAAAAAGGGCCATGAAGACAATAAACAAATGGCTTTGTTCTTTCTTAAATTCAATTTGCAACCATTACCAAGATTTAAGGCCAGTCTTTGTTGTTCGTCCAGTTCGGCAATGTCACATGGTTCATAGAAAGATATGGCAGATCCATAAACCTAATGAAATAAACAAATAAATTTTGAGGATCATTCTACAACATTCTGTCTCTCTTTCTTTCTTTCTCTCTCTCGCTCTCTCTATTTAGACCTTTCATTATTTTTATAACAGTTTTAGAAATTACCTCAGAATTGCCACCAATACCTAAAAAATATTAAGTTTTATCAAAGAGTCTCTGTTCCAAATATGCAGTTTTCACTGCAGAAGAAGCGTTATTAAATGTTTTAAGACTATTTAATACGAAAAAAATTATAATAAAAGATGTTGACTTACAAAACCCTTTAATAATTTTCCGGTTAAGCCTTTTAAGCGCATCATTAATTAACAATTTTTTGCAAATCTCAAAAATTAGAGAAAAAGGCAATGGAATCAATTCACAAAAAGAGGGGGCAACATGTGTTTTTACATCTTGAGGGATAAATTTCTCGTTTTCTTTTTCATTTTTCAATGAAAATACCAAAAAGGGTATTTCAAAATGTATGGAGGAGGCAAAACACCAAGACGGCATAGCCTGCACTCCAAGTAAATTAAATATGAACTTTGCAGGTTTAATAAGAATCTCTTTATTTGGTCATTTTCTTCTCAGGCTATATGTTTTGTTTGTATTCATTATAAAAGATAAATTGGAAGTCAACTCGAAATATCTAACAGGTAACGTACAAACAGTTATAAAATAAAAACTAAATTTTATTTTGTCTGCGTATTGACATAATATCAGGGTCACCCTAATAGCGTAATACTACTGTTTGAATCTGGTCTAAGGTTTTAATATTTGTGTATGAATATACTCTAGCACATTTGGATTCTCTCTCCCTCCCCCATATGATTACTTTCGGCATACATTTTTGCAATTTTTTGCATCTCCTTAGACATTTTTTTTTCATTTCGCCAACATCTAGTCTTTTTTTCAATTCACTACGAATATAATGTTTGTTTATCTTTTTTTCAATTTATGTTATAAACACTATCAATAATTAAGGTCAATCTTGGTTCTTTTTCAGTTTGGGAATGTCGCATGGTTCATAGAAAGAAATGTTAGATCCATAAACCTAGTAAAGTAAACAAATCAATTTTAAATGATCAGGAATACATCGCTCAGAGAATGTAAATACAAACAAACAACGAATGAAACTAATGGAATTTTTGGATTTAGAAGGATCTATCATGATTTGAGACACTTTGGAACCTTGATAGCAATGATCTCCAAATTCATAAAACTGATATGAACTAAATGAATTTTTAGATTTAGAAGGGTCTATCATAATTTGAGACAGTTTGGAACCTAGATAGCAAGAATCTCCAACGTATTGGATTAGCATCAAATTCATAAAACTGACCTGAATACAATAATCGAGATAGCTTATATGACTCTCAGAGGATAGTTGGTGAAGTCCATAAAGTGATTCCATGCAACTAAACCCATCTAACTCAACCCCCATGCAACTCAATCCAAACCCATCTCAATTCAACCTAAATTGATCTAGGATTTAAATGGTGATTGAGTTAAACGTGGGTTGAGTTGCAAGAGGTTAAGTTGAACGGGATTGATTTGCAAGGGATTTATTTGGAGGGGGGTTAAGCTGAACGAGGATTGAGCTGAACGATGTTGATTTAAACAGGATTTCAGTAACACTCATCTTCGGTAAAACATATTCGATAAAAGTAAATATATTGCTGGGTTAGAATTTTAAAAAATATCGACTATAAAACCAACCAAAAACAAAAAAAACGAACATGGCGTCATACTAAAAACTCTGTAGGGGCCGAACATTGTCAGGGGAGTTTATATCAAGCTCTATTTGCGATGGCCGAAGGCCCAAGAGTGTCATTGAAAAGGAACGATGGCCCGTGCAAGCGGAGTGTGGTGACTACACCTGTCTAGATAAACCAAATGTGTGTATCTATTTTGTGTGGGGATACACTTTTTCCTTTCGGCTGAAAAATAGTCAAGATAGTCAAACGAGTCAAGATAGAAACACAAAAGTTTATATTTTTCGTGTTTCAACACGATTAGTTATGGAGCCATGTGAATGGCTATAGGCTATATAGAAATTTAAGAAAAAAATTAAATGTGATTTCATGGTAACAGCCGTTTGTGAATCCGAGCTGTCGAGGGCAGCAAGCGAAGCTTTCATAGGGATGTGACTACCAGCTATACACGTAAGGAACGGAGGTCTGAAACCATTCCCGAAGGCAAAAGGCACGAGCGAGCTAGCAGACAAACTGAGATTGGAATTCAGAGCAAGCACAACTGAATAATTTCAAAGACCGAAGGCAAGGGCTTCCAACTGTGGCAAGGGAAGGGCGACGCGAGAAAGTCGGTGTACCTAAGTTTTCGCTAGCCGTCTAGTTACGTATAGTTTTTCATTAATTTACCATATTTTAATACTATTTCTGAAGTTGATACCCTCCTCCTCCCCTCCCAACAAAATTTAACGTATGGGAACAAATAAGAGGGGGAGAAAAAACTCCACTGTGTGCAGGTATGTTCATGAGCCTCCTCTTTACAACAGCTTACACTCTAGTCCGCAACTTCCCCATTGGCACTAAGCCATAGCGTATACAGAGAAAGTACTGAGTTAAGACTAGGATACAAAGTAAGACATTCAAAATACACTAGGAACAAATAGTTGGCAACCCTTCGCAAGTTTTAGCAAACTTGTTAATGTATTTCGATTGCTGAAAATGATCTTTCAATTAAATAGCATTATGGAACCGCGTCTAATAAAAATTCAAGCGTCGTCTGTTCAAAGCTGATTCCGGATGCCGGTGGCGTGTTGATTATCGCCCAGATGATTCACCTAAGCAGATTTAAATACCGCACCTGCCTTTTATAGTAGGATATTTATCAAAAAAGTTAAAGGGAAACCGGAAGGGACTACTATCGCATTTAGACAAGAGAATCATTAAATTTGATACTTTCAAAAATGATGAGCTCTCAATTTTCTTACTAGATATTTTGTCTTTCTCCTTTTTTTTATTAATGATTGGTACCACATGTTTTCTAGGAGATATTTGATGGTTTGTTCTGAAATATTACTTGCAGCAATAGGGAATTTTTTCCTATTGAATTATTGAATGTAGTCAGCTTGCTTGAATATCTACGGAAGTGACGGCTAAGATTATTAAACATTACTGAATTCGCTATAATTTATTTTTAGATCACGCACTATTGGTGGGAGGAGAATTCTTAAAAATAGTACAATGAAAGCAAACATGAAAATTGTTTAAAAAAAACATGATAAACTACAAAATTGTGGAGCTTTGTCAGGTCCTTGCGTCAGGTATACCAAGTGAATAAAGTAAAGATAAATGACCTAGTGCGTGAACCCATGATTAAGACCACAGAGAAACACAGTTTCAGGGGGAGCACACTTTCAGAAATCACATACACCAGGTTGTACACGCCGAGCGTGGTTGTGCGGCATATGTGACGTTTTAAGATTTATACCAGGTGGTAGAAAGTGGGCCCCCCTCGCAGAATTTTCTCGCGCAAAAATTGTAACTCAAAAGCTTTTATTTTATTTTGCTAGATTAATGCAAGGGGTAACCCAATTTATGCCACCTCGTGTATATCTCAGTCCCTGTACCGTATGCAATACAATTACACTACGCATGACACAGTCCCTGCAGCACTTGGTACGCTCCTCGCAACCCCTGGAACAGTTCCACCACGCTTCGCAGGTGCCACCTGATATAGTCCTCTGAGAGTTAGCGCTCCTTCAGAATAATTTTTCTAACGAAAAATCTAATTAGGTTTCGAAAAGGTGGGGCCATTCATCCCTCCACAAACTGCATTGTCTTTCTAGATTTTTTTTTTGCTCAGCATTAGCTGGCCGAATTTTAAATGGCGCGGATATTTATCTCTCCAGAAACGAAACAAAAAAAATGATTGGCTTTCAAAAATATGTCATAAAAACAAACAATAGAATTAAGCACATTTTTCAACATGGAGAGAAAGGGCAGTAACCTCTCTTACTCTTTCTTGAGACGATTCGAGAACATAAAATTGAATTATAGGCAATGATAAAGTATAGATGTTATTTACTCAAAATTTCACCACTTTTGACTTGCAGCCTCATAGCACATAAATACACTTACGAGTTTTCTTCATGCGGTAGGGGGCTAAAGCTAAGAAAATATTAAAGAGGTCGACAAATTTCAATCCTTTTTCAAAGAAAGCGAAAACTTTTCCCATTATAGAAGATTTTACACTTGATCTATGTAGCACTGAGGTAATAAAACCAGCCACTCGGTCTAATACTTAGGTTCGTATCAAGGTTTTGACCTAGGTTCTAAAAAAAATGGATGAATGTGATGACTACAAATATAAAACATAGCTTTTGGTGGGTAAATTTAAACTGTTGAATTTCACACATTTGAAATCAACAAAAATAGATTCTTTTAATTTAGATTAGCCTCTCAAACATCTTCCTACAACCTAATTTGGACCCTAGAACGATTCCTTTCAGTTTAATTCATCTAGGTTAGCAAATTTCAAAGGATTGACCATCATCAAATCTTGGTCATAAACCTAGCCATTTGATAAGGCAACTGGTTTTATCGAACCCCCCTCCTGACACTTTGTATACATCTCAGGATGCCATGTGCGCGACAAATATGGCACAGTTTCCGCCAAGCGCAGCACGCGCCACATGGTGTACGTGATTTCTGAGATTCGGCACACCCCTTAGGTTTAATATCTTACTTGAACATCTACAAATTTTGTTTCCCTGGAAGATCCAAACCCCACTGCTCCTGTGAGACCCTTTAAGCTACAGCTCCATCAACATGAACCTAAATAAAAGCTATGGTACTGGCATAACTACCTTTTCAGAAGCATCGCTAACTGTTAACACAAACGTTGAGAAAACCGGCTTTGGTTCAGAAGCAGTTGCTGCCCACGCTTCGATTGTAGCTCCCATTGGTAAACAAAAGAGGGGCACAGATGGTGGAAGAGGATATCGGGATATATCCCGCAAAGGATACCGTGACAACAGCTCTGAAAGAAAGAATAATCAGGCAAAATAATTTTTTTTCGCAAAATAATTCATATGATAACACATTTTTTGGTACTTATCGGTTATATAATAGAGATTGTACAATTTCGACGGCGAATGATGCGAGCAAGACACATGAAACTGGTCAAGCAACTTCTTTATACTACACAATTAGCTTTGGTTTGGTTGCAAAATAAATTGTAGCTATGTTTTATTTAGTATTTAGTTTGTATTTTGGTTATGTTTACACAAACAAATTTGGGCTATATATTTGCACATTAGGGGGGGGGGTGTAAAACTTAGCATATATTAAATAAAGCAATAGTTAAATTACGTATTTAATATATGCTATGCTTCACCCCCACCCCTAATGTGCAAATACCAAATTTGTTTCTAAACTATTATATATTCATCATATTTTGTTTCGTCTCATTAGCATTAATCGAACTTCACTTCCCGAGTGTCTATTATATAACCGATAAGTACCCATTTTTTTCTATTAAACTAACCAATGGAAAGCCGCTCGCATCCCTGCTTGATATCCATGTAAATTTAGATTGTTTTCAACAGAGGGACACGAGACCTCACTTGCTAATGCATAATAGTATTTATGCTGGAATTTCAAAACCTCATTCAGTATTGCTTGCTGGTTTCTGAAGAGTTTCCCGAGCCCAAACTTATTATTCACTCTAGGCTTGTTATGCATTGAAATCGCCCCAATCCACAATCGAAGATTGTATCGTTCCTCTCTCTGAAGATTACCACTGCAAAAATCCTATAGGTTGGAGTGGAGATTCATATTTTGGACTATTATCAAATGTTACAGAGTTTAAAATTCCAGATATTAAGGCAGGGAATCGCAACAATCACATTCTCATTTCTTTTTTTAACGCAAGAACGAGACAGTGTTAAACGTACCAGCATTCGGGGGAGTATATCGAGTATATGCATCCAAGATCTTGATTTTAGGGTGCATTAAATACTTCATACTTCTCTTAGCGAAGGAGCGCACAGGTTTGACGTTGAGGGCAGGACGTAGCAAGGGGATTTTCCACAAAGGAGGGAGAAAACCCAAAAAGAGAAAAAAGATACTGTTCAGACAAATCTTTCCCTTTTTCCTGGACTCTCTCTTGAGCCCTGGAAAAGCTGTATCAACCTTTTCATCGTTCTGATAAGGCCCAAGACAGTTTTGTATTCGACGTACTGCCCCATAAAAAAAATATAGTAAAGCAGTTTCGACAAGTAACGGCTTAGAAAAGCTGCGACACAAAATAACAAAAAGGTTAAATATTCCATACTTCCAAGCAAGGCCGTAACCAGGGCGGATACGGGATTTGTGCCTCCTAAAGGCATATAAAGAAATTTTTTATGCATTTTTTGTACCCCAACCCCCACGAGAAAAATAACCACCGCTTCCCAAACAAAAATTCTAGATACGGCCTTATTTGCAAGTCACTATATCTTTTTCATTGCATTTTACCCAGTATCTTAGAACTTGCCAGCTCTTTAGTAATATTTTCTGACCCTGTTTTTGAGCAGCCTGTGATGCCACCAGACAATGAACAGCAATGCCACGCTTTAGTCCACCAAAGAGCACAATATAAATGCTTAACAGTAGCGAAAATTTGGTTCAGAAATGGGACACATCACAGCGCACAAAAAAGGAAGTTACCAATACATCAGAGCAATAGGTCTCCCATAATCTCATCGTAATACCCTAAAAATTTGTCATTGCGCGTGCGCGAAGGTGAAGTCATGAAGAAAGGCGTGCGAACGATGTGTCCCAAAAATCTTTAATGAATAGTATAGGAATTTTTACTACTGCTTAACATTTATACTATGATCAAAGAGCTTCCAAAAACTTCGATGAGCAGAGATGAATACACCTTTAAAGGTATTGTGAAAAGCCTCCGTGGCATTCGTAGTTTTCGCCAGGCAACTCAACGCACTTTCAATGTGGTAACAGAAGACCAGTAAAAATCGTGACAGTGCAACTTGGTTTGGCCAAGTTGAAAAAATCTTGGTTTCGCAATTGAATGCCACGTACGCAGGTATCATTGAAGTAACTCAAGGGAGAATCTTTACTATCACCTTGGGGGAAATGACCACAGAGTTCATCAAACACTCTTTCAATACACTGGGATAGAACAAAAGCTAAGACTAAGATAATTGTGTTGAGGATATTTCAATTGGGATCTTTTCAAACTCTTGCTTGAGGCCCAACGGTTGAACTTCTCTTATGATAGACAGTGAAAAGTGAAAGAAGCATCCAGACAACGTAGAATTTGGAAAGCATTTTCCAAATTGAAAAATTGAAAAGCATTTACAGCAGCCTTTTGAAAATCTGTCAGAATCCTAGAGGGATTGGCTCTTGTCACCAAGTTCTTAATTACTGGTAGCATGCCTCCATATGTGCTTCATGCCTTATCAGACAAAAAAAAATAAATGCATAGGTGGATATGAATTTACCAGTAGGCTATTTGTATGCATTGTATATAGTTAAAAAAAAGCCCGGACACATCCTTGAATGTTCCATCCCCTAAAAATAGTTCTGATCTCTCAAGATACTACAACATATCTCTATGGCCCTAAGTCAAAATTCTTTTAGTAATATCTGTCTGGAATCGAGTAGGGTTTTCAAAGATTATAGATTATCTTATCTCAAAAGATTATCTTAGGTACTCTTTGCAGGCATTCTAACAAGTACGCCCTCGTTTTTAATTTGAAGGTGTTCCCCTAAAAGGTTTCTAGTTGACACAGAGTAAGTGGTTACTGATTGTTTTAATGTTAGACGTTATTTGAGAAGTCCTCACACTGATCAGATCACCAGGTTGTGAATACTCACCACGCTTTGGTGATCGATCAATGGATCTGAATTGAAACAGATCTTAGGCATGTGGTGATTGATCTATCTGGCGGTTGAGTTCAGGGTGGTTGAGTTGTTTGGTGGTTAATTTGATGGTGGTTGAGTTGTTTGAATTTAAAGTAGTTGACTTATGTGGTTGTTGCGTTGTAATTGGTTGAGTTGTTTGATGGTCGAAGTATGGTGGTTGAGTTAACGATGTTTGATTTATGTGTTCACTGTATCTCTTCTCTACGAGCAAATGACCCGCTGGAATTCCCCTGTCGACATTTTAAAATAAAAACATTTCCACCCTATTCTTCAAAGTCACAATCATTCAATATCCGTACCCGCATCTTCAATGTCTATGAGCGTAGCTAGAATTTTATTTTTGAGGGATTGGGTCAAATGGCCAAAATCTTTCTATTGCTAAGTTTTATTATTGGTTAATATTAGGAATATTTGTGACTTTTTTTTTTTACTTTCGAATCACAATGTTGGAATGTAATTTAAATTTTGGCCAAAAATTTGAATACTGAAAAAACAATTTTAACCAGCGGTAGCTTCTTGAACCAATCTTCATAATATTTTATTTTATTTACTGGAAATCGTACGATGTTACGGGTTAGACCAAGACTTGGTGAAGGGGCTTCAAACCCTCTGCCCCCTCAATTATGCAGTCTTGCTTGTAACTCACTAGCCTATAAAAGACGAAAATACGGATCCACTTACGGGCGTCATAAACCGACACAGCCAAAATAAGTTTTAAATTTAAGTTCTGTATAGGTTTTTTTTTTTCGACGAGGGTTCAGGAAACAAAACCATACGGTCAAAACCAAAACTCCGAATAGAACGGTTAATGACAGAGTTTTCCGAATCCAGAGAGTGAAACTAAGGGCGTATCTAGGATTTTGAATTAGGGGGAGGGTGTTTTTGGGGGCAAGAGTAACAAAAAAACTTTTAAAGACATAAAACAAATATTTGGTTTTTTGTTACGTTGTTACAAGTTGGATAAAAATTTTCGGGGAGGGGGGTTCAATCCTAGACCCCCTGGATACGGCCTTGAGTATAACATAGATGCAATGAAAAGTTAACGTGGGCAAGGTTTTGACAAGAAGTAAAACCAAAAAATTCATGTATTTTTTTTTTTCTTTATTCATGCTGCATACCGCGACTTCGGCCACACCCAGGAGATCCGGTTTGATGGAGGAAATATTCCATCAAGAGAACGCTAGCTTAGAATAATATTCAAGTATATTTTAGCGGAAAATGGTGTGGTGTGCTAAACCACTTTCTCAAAGATATTTGGGGGATTTTTTGGTAGAATCCAGTTCTGCTCAATACAAATTTAGTACCCAAATAAAGTAAAACATTTTTCTTGGCATGTAGCAAACAGTCTCCACTGTCTATGGCAGGTTTACACACTTATGTTATATGGGAGAAGAGACATTGAATGATAAAAATAAATTAGTCAGAAATTAATAACGCTACAATACGAGTGATTGTCAAACAATGTTTAATTGTCCTTTTTAATATAAACTATTGTAACAAATCATCACTTTGCATGGTACCCAAAAATCAGACTTTTTGTCCATCCTCAGGTTGCATAACTGAAGGATCGAGTTACAAAAAAGGAAACTGTTATATACATTTTTTTTTTGTATAGGTAGACAAAACCCTACTTTTATTACACCATTTTTCTAAACGAAGAGGAAACACTAGCATTGTAAAGTTCATAGGGGGTGGCTCACTTTCTACCATATGATCTATATCTATGACAGCACCTCCTGTTCCGCCACAGCGCACCCCACATGGCATGCTGCCATTACGCCTGGCGCGCATCATGTAGTCTACACTATTTTTTGTAGATAAGGAGCTCCCTGGTTAAAATTTGGTAGCCGATATTCACAACACGAGTAAGTGAACACAATATAAGCTCCAGTAGCGTACCAACTGTAAAACGATGGATTAGAACTTGAAAAAATGCATTAAATAGAGTGAACTGAAAGAGACAGGGTGCTACGAGCCCTTAGCATGTTCAAATGAGAGCATATTCCTACAAGAACAATGAACAGGAATAACTGTCTTACCAGGTTGGTATACTATTGAGTCAGATTTTACCATTGACTTCTTGTAACAGAGGAAAACATCGGAGCCCAGCTAAAAAAAAAAGGAAAGTCAAGTTAAAAATATATTAACACTTCTAGGCAGATGATTTTGGATTTGGGAGACGGACTCAGATGTTGAGATCAAGTCCATATCTAGGGATGTTAGGGGTTTTGAGCCCCCCCCCCCTATCCCAGAAATGTTTCCCCACTCGTAAAAACGTAACAAAGATAAGTATAAACAGATTTTTGATGGTTTTTTAAATTAGCCCCCCGGAACCGCCTCCCCCCGGAAAAATTCCTTTGCAAAACACCTTCCAAAAAAAAATCCTGGATACGGCCCTGGTTGGGATGTCGTTTGCCAAGATTCACAGGTATATTCTAGATTTTTAAGGGGAAGCTACCAGAAGGTTTTCCAAGCCTAGAGGATCTTATGCTTTAATAAAATACATTTTTACCATCTATTACGATTTTCTTACAGTCTTGTGCGTATGACAAAGCCGAAGTATGAGCAAAAGGAGGTTAGAAATGTTTGGTTGTGTCTACACATGCGACCAACTGTATAAAATATCTATGCCCCCCCCCCCTATAGAATATCCTGAAAAGATTGATAAAATACACAAAAATCGGGATACCGCAGTAAAGGTAAATCAGCTAGCGATAAAGTGAGCTTGACAAGTGCCTTCCTGAAAGCTGTCTGGAATGCGACAAATGTAGAAAGCTGATGATTTAACGTATTCTATTTAACAGTTCTTTTTCAAAACGTTTCAAAAAACAGCTTGACTCTCAACAGCAAATACAACAAAATCGAACAAATGAAAAAAAAAACAAATAAAAACTACAAATAAACAATTGAACAAATGAACAAATGAAAAATACAACAGATGAAAATTTAATATACCTTTTTTTGGCTTTAGATCCCCTTTCCTCCATACACAAAATATTTAACATCCTCCCATTTCTGTGGATATTCAGTACTGTTCTTTTTCTCACGTTGAAGATAGGAAAAGCTTTACTTTCTAAGTGTTTCTCCACGCAAAAAAGGGAGAAAGCAGAAATTACTAATCATATATTCAGAAACGGAATGAACCAATCGCTAAAGTGAGCTTATTTAAGGTTTAGGGGCCTAAATCTCAATTTACCCAAAAAATGTAAGTACCCTCTGAATTACCATGGTTGACTAGGCCCTAACAACTCAATTTCGAAAAAATCAGATTTTCCACCCTCCTCCACCCCATCTCCGCTCAGATTCTGTAGGCGCCTGTCCCCTATATGGTTATCTAATGTGAATTCACTGGGAAATATTAACTATCACTTCTTATCTATTTTTCTATATAGTTTATATCAGCTGAGTTAAATCACTTGAGAACATTGCAAATTCTTATCATGACAACCTACGATTTATAATTTTTGTACTAAAGCACTAAACCAAAATAGAATACAAACTAATTTGTCATGTTCTACTTCGATTTCAGTGATGACCAAGTTAGAAAAGTTTACACTAAAAAAAACTGAGCACATTTCTTTAGTTCCGCTACATACCCACTCAGATCATGTAAGTGCCTGTCCCCTATAAGGCTATCTAATGTTAGTTCATTGGGAGATCATAATTATCACGTCTTATCTATTTTTCCATATAGTTTATATCAGCTAAGTTACATCATCTGAGAACATTGCAAATTCTTATCATGACAACCAACAATTTACAATTTCTTTTTTTTACTAAAGCACTAAACTAAAATAGAATTAAAACTAATTTGCCCTGTTCTTCTTCGTATCAGTGATAACCAAGTTAGAAAAGTTTACACTAAAAAACTCAGCAAAATTTCTTTAATTCCGCTATCTATCGCCATTGTTTGCCCGTTTACTACCAAATTAAGTAGGCAAAAATTCGCCCATAAAAACACAACGCACTATTTTTTTTTATTTTTTTACAACACCAGCTAGACACTAGGAATAGTGGCAATATTTGTATTCATAGCTTTATGGCCCAAACTCGGAGGTTCTGCTGTTAGTGTTGCTAGGTGTTGAGATTCTACCAGGGTTGACAAACAACAAAGAGATAAAACTAAAAAAAAAAGCCTCAAACGAGACTGCGGCCAGTAGAGAGAAAAGAGATGGAAGACTGAAATAACTCGGATATTTCGCCTGTATCTAAACTAGGCATCCTCAGCACAAGATAAAAAGAAAGCAAACCACTAAACTAATATCAAATAAAACCGCCATCAATAATAATAAATACAATTGTCGCTACTGATCCACATAGGGAAAAGAAGCTATTTGAGATACTTCGATGAGAGTTACTTTCTTTTTATCTTGTGCTGAAGACGCCTAGTTTAGATACAGGCGAAATATCCGAGTTATTTCAGTCTTTCATCTATTTTCTCTCTACTGGCACACACCCTACAGGTCTACTCCCTACAGGTTGAACCCAACCCACCGTGAATTAGCATGAGAGGGTTGACTCTAGTTCAGCATTGTCGAGTGATAGCCATGAGAGGAAAATTTTCAAGTAAGTCAACCCGTAGTCAACCTGCGTGTGTTCCCCAGCGAGAACCTCCAACAGGTACGACTCTAGTTCGGCATTTGTGAAGGGACACACATGCACGGAAAGGGGTAAATGGCATAAATGGGTAGACAGTAACAACGGCAATCAAAGGGATAAAATTAACCCTTGACTGGGCTGCCCACTTAATTGAACAATCTGTCTTGGCTTTTTTCTACAATTGGCCAATGACTTTGACTTTTCCCACAACTATTCCCTTTTTTTTTAATTCAAGTCTCGTTTGAGGCTTTTTTTTTATAGTTTTATCTCTCTCTGCTGTTTGTTGTCATGTCTGGCCAGTTCGGCTTAAGAACTTTCATTCTCCAGGGAGAATGACAGAGGTTCAAGGGAGGTTCAGGGAGAATTCAACACGGAGAACACTAACACGGCTGTTAGTGTTACTAGGTGTTGAGATTCTTCCAGTGCTGCTTCGCATCCATTTACCGGCGGCAATATTTTATATTGAAGGGACAATAAGGTGCATCTATGCACCTTCCCCAACAGCCCCTATATTTACCGCCTGACTTTTCCTTCACATGGTTGAAAAGAAAGAAAAACGAAGTTTGCTTCATTCTTAAAACTTTCAAAGGAATATAATTGTTAATTTCTCAATTTCCTTTTTTTTATATTACTACATTGAAATTTGTGTGTATGAAACAAACGAATAACTGGTTGTTATTAAAAATGGGATTTCCTTTGTAAATAAATGTTTATTTTCATAAAACGGGCCACAGAAAATTCAAAACCTCACACCGGGCCACGGTTTTTGGAAACATTGCTATGGTCCATGTAGCACCCTATTTCCTCGTTGGAATTCATTTTTTATATACATCAAATATACAATATATAGACAACAAATATATAGAACACAGTTATTGTTCTCCGCAATTGATCCTTTCGAGTGAGTTCTTTTATATTTGTATTTCAGTCCTCTTTAAAATAAAATTTAATAAAGCAAAATATATATAACTTACCATTCCTTTATTCAAATTCTTGTCAATTTTGCAAAAGGAATGAGGAGGCTTATCCCCTTTACTGGTTACAATAACACATATCTCAGTAACAACCGGAACATTTGGGGGAGAATTCAGTCTCGCTCGTCTAAAGGTTATGTACGTTTTGGCACCTGCGTTATTTACATTAGCAGATTTACCATAAGGAGTCTGCAAAATTGCTTCTGAATCTCGCATCAAATTTTCTTTACCATCATAAAGAACCCTAAAAAGAAAGAAGAGTGATTTAATCAATCTCGATGAACTGATTAATTAACAATTCAATGAGTGAGGTTCTCAAGGGCGTACCCAAGGGCGTATCAAGATTTTTTTGCAGTGGGGGGGTATTTTTTAGGTGAGTGTTTTACACACAAAAAATCAACAACACGCATCGAACCTTTGTTGTATGCATTTCTGTTATGGTACTTTTAACGACTCGGACAGAAATTTCGGATGGGGGGGGATCAAGCCCGGTAACCACCCCCCCCCCCCTGGGTACCTCCTTGGCATTACGCAATACAGGTGTTACGGTTTTGCACCCCACCTACACCCCCTCACTCAAAATATGCGAGTCACACAAAAATACACCATGATATAACTTTATAGCTACAAAGACTAAAAATAACTTGTTTGATAGGTTAGTTGAAGTCATCCCCCCCAAAAAATGGCTTAAAACCCCCTCCCGATAAAATCCCGGTTCCTGTCTATTCCCTCCAGTTATGCAAGAGAGCCAAACATTAAAAAAAAATGCTAGAATCGAAAAAATATTTTCCGAGTTTCTCTTCTGGTTCGTGGAAAACCTTAAAGTACCAAGGACAGTCATAACAAAGTACACAAAAATATTTACTGGGGAAAAATAGGGATTTGGGAAAGACCTCCATGTGCAGCTGCGCAGTTTTGGTAGTAGCAGGTGCCAAAGAAAAAAAAAAAAAAAAAAGACAGAACACATGGGCGAGAAATCAATAAAAAAAAGAAGCTAATAACACATGGCACTAAACAACTTCAGAAGTTGAAGCTTTCTTTAAACGATGTAGTTGTCTTTGCGGATAAACATATCATTAATATTTGAGTTTGTACACATGAATGGCATTGTCAAATTTAATTAGTTTTGCGTTCTTATTTCATGATTCAACATTGCAACACTGACAAAATGTGATACTGCCCCAAAAATTATTGAATTTGAAGCAACTAAAAGAAAGTTCTTAAAAAATAGTGTTTTCCAAGTATAAATAGACGTAAAATGAGTCCAGAGGGGGGGGGAGGGGGGAAATTTTTTCATTACTATGTCCATAATAATCTAAATAGAATCTTTTTTTTTTTCAAGTGGGCTTTGCAGTCCTCGCAATAAAGTTGATATGCAGTTAGTTTTAGTTATTATCGTAGAAATTTCTACCAACAGACTTGAAGATTTTCTTCTGGCAATTTCTTCTGCTCGAAAACTGTTCCACATGGCAATAATTTAATGCTGGACATATTTATGACATGACATATTTAATGTTTTTGACGATTTTCTACAAGTTACTATGTAAAGACAACTTTTCTGAACAAAAAAGAATTGAATTGAACGTCGGTTAAATAAAACAATACGTTATTGACACAAAAGAAAAGAATTGCAATAAACCATTTGTTGTTAAGCTATCAATAATAGTTCTAAAGCAATTAGAATTTGGTTTTAAATGTACACAAATATACCTTTTGCACCTTTCAGTAAAATTGAAAGAACAATTATAACAGTGCAGGTATTTTACCTGTGCCTTTATCGTTAACTTCACGATCTTATGGAGTAACACTAGATGGAATTGTTGGTATCTGGGTTTCTCAGAGATATTAAATAAAAAAACAAGTTTTTTTAACTGAAAGTAAGGAGCGACATTAAAACTTGAAACGAACAGAAATTACTTTGTATATGAAAGGGGCTGCTTCCTCATCAACGCCCCGCTCTTTACGCTAAAGTTTGACTCTTTTTCTCACCTCTTCTTTTTAAAACAGTAAACTTTCAGTAGTTTCTACAATAGGGTTCTCTGATATGGTGAATCTGACGGTGTGATTTTCGGTAAGATTCTATGACTTTTAGGGGGTGTTTCCCCCTATTTTCTAAAATAAGGCGAATTTTCTCAGGCTCGTAACTTTTGATGGGTATAACCAAACTTGATGAAACTTATATATTTAAAATCAGCATTAAAATGCAATTCTTTTGATGTAGCTATTGGTATCAAAATTCCATTATTTAGAGTTTTAGTTACCATTGAGCCGGGTCCCTCCTTACTAGAGTTCGCTACCACGAACTGTTTGAAACTTGACTTTCCTCTCTTATACTTTTCCCGTACTCTTTGACTTGCGTCGTGAGCATATTTGACTAAATTGACTTTTGTATGGTTTCAACGCTTTAATGTTTTAAAAAATGAATGACTTAATTAAAACGTTATTTTTAGTACAGTTATTTGCACTACTATTTTTAGTGACAAACACTATCTCTTTTCTCTAAATTAGTTTTTTTTAACATAGTTTTTCCGGGGGAAGCAAGGAGTGAAGTTGAAACTTAAAACCGACAAAAATTATTACTTCACAGCCTTTCTAATATATATCATAAAACTAGCACAAACAAACCAATTAATTGTGTTTCCCTATGCTTTTAAGATTATAGAAATGTAGCGCTTTCCTGAAAACACAAAGGTCAAGCATAAGAACAGGAATATTGATTTGGGAGTCAAGCCAAATCAAGCCTACCGCGAACCAGAATTATTTGACTTTGTGCGTAACCTAAACTAAGGCTTAGGTTACGCGTAATCTAAGTTTCCGTGGTTAAACTTCTGACCAGAGAATTTTTAGGAGCCAGTCCCCTTCCTCGACGAAAATCTGAAAGTAGTGACCTAAAATGCATCTTTTTCAATCTTTTCTAAATACCCCCCATGGATTCGATCTGCGTGCACATGGATTCATTGTCCGATTCCGGTAGCAGTGTTTTAACTCCACCGCGGTTATCCGCCACCATGTGTTTTCTGCCACCTTTTAATTCAGGTAGGTCAGAATAGACATAGATATAGACATAGACATAAGAACAGACATAGACATAGACACAGATATAAACAAAAGCATAGACATAGACATAGACAAACCTAACCTGTCTATTCTGACCCAAACAATCCTCTTGATGATGCAAGATTTCCTGGGTGGCAGAAAACACACGGTGGCGGAAAACCGCGGTGGCGTTAAAACACCCAATTTAAGTTTAAAATAGGAATGTGCCTTGTAGGTTTAGAATGATAAAATGACAAATACTTTACCCAATATCAGTAATCGGTGGCTTGTCTCTTCCCCTTTTATAGCATAAATAACATTCTGGACTCCGTATGCTCCCATAGTTTAAATCAGCTACTAAGCCTAAAACAAAGAACACATAAGTTGGATATAAAATTTATACACACAAAGCAAGAGCTGGGCAGTCTTTTCAAGGGATGATCTATGAGCATTGGAAACTTAACGGCACTTCCAGTTATGTAAAAACGAAAGAGAATAACATCAGTAGCAAGTTGGAGGCAAAACACTTTGTGGGCCTGCCTTGCTTCGGAATATTCTTCTCCCTTAGGCTATTCAAGGTTAGAATAGTTTGTAAGTCCGAAACTCCTTTCCATGTGCGCCGTCTGTACTGAAAAATATTTCTCCACCGAATTCAACAACATTTTGAGCAATATTGGAGGCTGGTCGATATGGTTTGCCTATTGATTTTATTTTATTTTCACCCTATGAGCATCAAGCAAATTCTTTCGTGGGCGCCTGATGTTCGATGTTCAAAAGGCAGAAATCGCTGAATGTTCAAATATTTGGGTGTCCGCACCCCCCTCACCGCAAAAAAAGAAGATGAAAATATCGAGGTTTTTATATTTCTCTAACAGTTTATTATATTATTGATGTAATTCATTCATTTTTCGCGTCTTCTTAAATATCCACCACACCAAATAAATTCTCGTATATATTGCAAGATTTCTGAAAATTGAACTTATGATTTTGAACAAATGAATACTGATATTTCAAGCGGTAAAAATTAACAATCCATAGTCACTTGATTGAGATTTTACTAACAGCCTAATTTTAAAAAAAAAAGAAAAAAAAATACAGCAAACAAATGAGAGAAAGGAAGGAATATGAAATTGAAATGAAAAACCACACTATTTATCAGAGGGATGCTGCCCTTCTCAATTCCCTCCCTCTTTAAACTCCGCTAAAATGATTATAATGCTCCACGAATGTATGAGCTAATTTAGGTGCATTTTCTAAAATCATTCTTGATCTTAGGGTGATATCCCCTACCCCTCCCTTAAGTACGGTTAACCATGTGAATTTAGGATTTTATCTTATACTCCAATTTTTCTCCACAATGAAGGTTGATCTGCCTGCTCCTTAGCACCTATTCTTAACACAATCTGAATATACTTCTTCAAGTGAAAAAAGTTTATGATTTAAATCCCCCCCAATCCAGATTGATATGATAGACCTCTCAGGAAAAGTCAAAAAACTTTACCCTCATTTTTAGCCCCCCTCTCTCTTCCAATGAGTGATTTATTAGCCTCCCTCCTCTGTAAGTTGGTGCATTGCTATGAAACTAATAGCTAATTTTTTTGAAAAAATATTTCTTCTGAAGAAACTAATTCTTCAATAGCCTACAATACATAAATAAATAGTTTCAACCTCTGTGCACATGGATTCATAGATTCAAAGAAAAAAAAAGCAACTCAGAAAATCAATGTGAAAAAACAAAACCAATATAACCAATAAAAAAGAAAAAATTATAAAGAAAAATATAAAGAAATATAACCAATAAAGAAAAAAGACAAATCTCAATGAAAATCCTTCATTACTGTCAATAACTTACTAACAGCTTAAAAAAAATTGCTAAATTATTGTCTATAAGCATAGAGACATTTTTTTATGGAACGCAATATGTTACACGTTTTAACCAAATCGAATCCATATTTGCTTGATGACACTTTGGCCCTGTTAGGGCCAGACTTTGCGTTTTGTGGCACAAAGCGTCCAAAACGAATTCCTCGATGAGGCACAATTTCACTTTTCTTTCTTTACTTAAGAGGAATAGAACTAAAAATGCCAATTCAAATGACTCCTCTCTCCGTATTCTATAATCTCGATGCCATCCCCCCCTTCAGAAACAAATTTTAAAATTATTTTAAAATCTTAAGTACTTTTTATGCTTAAATCTTAAATTTTTCTGAGAAATTTAAGTATTTTTTTAAATCAAACTCAATACCTTACACGTTTTAAACAATTCGCATCTCACATTTGCTCGATGGCACTTTGGCCCTGTTAGGGCCAGAGTTTCCGTTTTGCGGCACAAAGCGTCCAAAACAAATTCCTCGATGAAGCACAAGTTCACTTTTCTTTCTTTACTTAAGAAGAGGAATATAACTAAAAATGTCAATCCAAATGGATCCTCTCTAAAAAAAACACAGTATTTCGTACCATTGTAGATAAAGGGCTGAAACATGGTTAACGGCACATGGTTCTGTAACTTACTAAATACGATTTGAACATCTATTTTTCGCAAATCATCATGTATAGGCCTATGTACTTTGCAAAAGTATACTTCATAGGTTCCGTACACAACGCAACGGTAAGTTAGCCTACTTTCTATCAAGTACATTTTCAAACTTAGTCCATTTAGAAGTCACGTAATATCATCTTTGAATTTGTTTCGTTTTTCATTCGTTTTATTTTTTGTGATCTCTTTTTAGTCCTATTTTATTTTTTGGCTTTAGTTTATTGATTCTTTTAAAGCATTTGCCCAAAAGTTCAATTTATCAGTCGTTTTTTAAGTTTCAGAAACTTACCCCTAAGTTTGTTGAGAAGAACAGCGCTCCAAGGAATATTTTGATCTAAAAATGCACCTTTTCATATTTTTATCCCTTCCTTAGATAATTTTCTTTTGACCCCCCTCTAATCTTGGGGTTGGACTAACAGGTATCCAGCGCGACCAATTCATGAAGAATGTAGAGGGGAGCAATATATATTTTCCGAAGTCTAGCAGGGATAAATTTTGTTGTTTTTCCGTTTTTTTTACAATAAAAAGAGAAAAACACATTTCCCGATGAAAACACCAAAAAAGGTCTTTTTCGAATCTAGGGGAAGGTGCAAAAAAAAATCAAGAAAACAATCGCCCATTGCCACTTCTCCAAATTGGAGCCTCTATGGACATCTATATTTTAGAAAAAAAACTCTTCTCAATAAGAATCAACTGTGTTAGGCGAGATAATATTTTTCTTATTTGGTATCAAATAATCCCGTGCTTTAGCACTAAGATCGTAATTCTAAGATCTTACATCTTTCTGCGCGGATTACCGTTCTTCAGTTCACCACTCTTCTAAGGTCTGATGTCATCAGTTAAGGTACTGATGTTAGTAAAAAGTGCAAAGAACGCCATTTTTGTGCCGCATAAAACAATGATAAGAGAACTTTGATGATACACTCATCACTGTTCTTAGACCACTGATCAGAATGATGAAAGATGTTTGCAAAAGAACGGCATAAGAAGTAAGATCTTAGTCTTAAGATTTCACTTTTAAGCGTTCTTTGTCAAAAGATGTAATCACAATGATGAGCAAAAGAACAACCTTAATGTAAGCTAGGAGAAAAACTAATTGACATTCCATGCATATTCAAGGGTGTATCCGTGCGCAAGCTTACAATGGTTAAGAAGCTTACGAAGCTTAAGGTTACGATGGTAGGCCTTGAGTAGGAGTCCAATTCTTGTTCTAGAGATACCCGCATAATTTTGAAGAAACCAACAATAAACATTTTCAAAGAAAAAATTACAGAATGATCACATAGAAGAAGACTTTTGTGCTGCAGGTAAAATCTATATAAGTGCAAACAGGTCCGAGCCTTCGAGATTGAGAGAGTTGGATTTTTCGTTCACCTTGAAAACCAGCCCTATCATTTAATAAAGGACAAAAAAAATATTAATACCAAGAGCAAAAAATCAGCACTTATACTCTTGATCGTATTCAGATCAATTAGTAGATGAAATTGATACAGTGAAGGTTTGTAAGACAAGTTAAAAATAACAAAGGAAAAGAAAAATTTTATAAGCAAAAGAGACAAAGAATAGAGTGAAAAAGATGAGCAAATTGGGATCATTACAAATTGCTACCAATAAATCTAAATTCAAGCAAATATGGAAGTGAAAGAACAAAAATAACAGCTAGGACAGTGAAAAGGATGTAACTGCATTATTGGTAAACAGACTGTTTTGTGTTTCTTCCCATTTTACGATGCTATTTTAGAATCTAAAAATTTGTTCTTGTCCAAGAGTTTTTCTTTTTTTGAATTTATTTTCGAATGAATTATTTCTGAATTAATTTTATTAGAATTATTTTGTTTAAGATGTAGACTTTTTTTCCTTTTAGAATTTATTTTCATATTTACCAATAATTACACCAAACTAATCTAGACAAGAGGCAAGTTACAAATAAATTTGGGAAAGGAAATATTTTAGAAATAAAACTGACTAAGAATAGAGCGAAGAACATCAGCAAAATGAAACCGTCATAAATTACTAATAAATATAAATTCAAGAGAATTTAAAGAAGAAAAGTAACAACTAGAAAAAAAGGAAATTGATGCAATAGTAGAGATTGATTTCCGTTATTGGTTGTAGACTGGTTAGGGTTTTTTCCCCAAACCACGATGCTATTTTAGAATCTAAAGATGTGTCCGGGTTCAAGATTTTTTTTTTTTCTTGCCATAGAAAAGCAGTCGAATGATACTTTCAAGCATTGATAATACTGTGATAATACTTTCAAGCATTTACGAGAAGAACTGCTACCTCTTCAGGAATATTAAGACCCCACTTCCTTCCCTTCCTGAAAGAAGCCATTAATCAGAGCAGAGCTCTTCCGTACTCTTTATAGACCCCGCAAAACCACTAAAACCCTTGTATATGACCTTTCAGCAATCATTTCTGCTGACTGGTCAAAAAGAAGATACAAGTTACTAGAACCATCAAAGTCTGATCAATTAAACAGCTTGATCTCTATTATGGATGATAGCACAATAAAATTTTGAGGTCCGAACATGAATTACGCGAAGTTTTTCCAATAGATTCGGATATGCAAAAAATATGTCACTAATAAAAATTATTAATTAATAAAGTTACATCTCAAAAAGGTATCTAACAGAAAAATTTAACTAAAAATTCCTCCTTGCCATCAGTTTTCAAATAAAAACATTACTCTCATTAAGATGGCAATCATCAAACCAATTTTTTTTTCCAACATCATCATTCTAGCAGTCCAAAACATTACAGCCGCTGAAGAATTATCAAACAAAAGTTTTTTAACAGCAAGTAAGGAGCGACATGAAAACTTAAAACGAACAGAAATTATTCCGTATATGAAAGGGATTCTCCCCTCCGCAACGCCCCGCTCTTTACCCTAAAGTTTGACTCTTTGTCACAACTCTACTTTTTAAAACAATAAAAACAAGAGCTAAGAGCTAATATGGAACTTGTGACGAGGTCGGAAGAGCCAAGAGCTCATATGGTATGAGCTCTAGTAAAATTCTAAGAATCAACAGATTGCTTTAAAAGGAAAATCAGAGGCTTAATGCCGGTCGGGATTTAAAATAAGAGCTCTGAGGCAAGAGAACCTTCTAAATATCAAAATTTATCAAGATCCGATCACCCACTCGTAAGTTAAATATACCTCAATTTTTCTAATTTTTCCTCTCCCTTCAGCCCCTTTGATGGTCGAATCGGGAAAACGACTTTATCAATCAATTTGTACAGCTCCCTGACACGCCTACCAATTTTCATCGTCCTAGCACATCCAGAAGCACCAAACTCGCCAAAGCACTGAACCCCACCACCCAACTCCCCCAAAGAGAGCGGATCCGATCCGGTTACGAAGCGTTTTCCAAGATTTTTCCCGGTTTCCCCCTCCAACTCCCCCAATGTCAACAGATCTGGTCGGGATTTGAAATAAGAGCTCATTTAGATCCGATCACTTCTTAGTAAGTTAAAAATACCTCATTTTTTCTAATTTTTCAGAAATAGGACCTCTGCATATTTTTCCCACCAAGTTTCATCCCAATCCCTCCATTCTTAGCGTTTTCCAAGATTTTAGGTCCCCCCTCCAACTCCTCCCAATGTCACCGGGTCCGGTCGGGATTTAAAATAACAGCTCTGAGACACTTCCAAACATCAAATGTCATAAAGATCCCATCACCCGTTCGTAAGTTTAAAACACTTCATTTTTTCTATTTTTTTCGAATTAACCGGCCCCCCAGTCCCCAGATGGTCAAATCGGGAAAACGACTATTTCTAATTTAATCTGGTCCGGTCCCAGATACGCCTGCCAAATTTCATCGACCTAGCTTACCTGGAAGTGCCTAAAGTAGCAAAACCGGGACACACCGACAAAATTTGCGATCGCTATATGTCACTTGGTTAATACCAAGTGCCGTAAAAACTTTAGCGTAAAGAGCGAGGCGTTGTGGAGGGGAGAATCCCTTACATAGCATTAGTGCTCTGTACGAGAATAACATTGCTGCGGTTAAGTTAGGAAATGAGGTCGGAGGGGAGAACCCCTTACATAGCATTAGTGCTCTGTACGAGAATAAAATTGCTGCGGTTAAGGTAGGAAATGAGGTCAGCAGCTGGTTTTGTATTAAATCAAGAGTTAAGGAGGGTTGTGTTTTATCGCCCTTTCTATAGATCATTTTGATGGATTTTGTATTAAGAAGCACAGAAAAGGCAATGGGAGACCACGGAATCAGATGGGGAGGAAAACTCTCCTGGACTTAGATTATGCTGATTATTTAAGCATCCTAGATGAAAGTGTGAGCAAAATGAATGAACTTTTAGAGGTTTTGCGAGTTCAGGGTGCTAGAATGGGTTTGAAGATAAATGTTAAGAAGACTAAGTCACTAAGGCTAGGAATAAGGCAAGATGAAAAGGTGACGTTGGGCAACGAAATGACTGACCAGGTGGGCCATGGATGACCATGGAGACCATGGAATCAAATGGGGAGGAAGAACGCTCCTGGACTTAGATTATGCTGATGATTTAAGCATATTAGATGAAATTGTGAGCAAAATGAATGAATTTTTAGAGGTTTTACGAGTTCAAGGTGCTAAAATAGGCTTGAAAATTAATCTTAAGAAGACCAAGTCACTAAGGCTAGGAATAAGTGAAGATGAACAGGTGACATTAGGTAAAGAAAAGATTGATCAGGTTGGGAGCTTCACTTACCTTGTTAGTATTATTAGTGAAGACGGTAGGAGCAGTGAAGATGTTAAAAGTACAATAGCCAAGGCTCAGGGTGTTGTTTCTTTTTACAGTTAAAAAAAAGTTTGGAAGAATAGGAAAATAAGTGTACAAATATTAGAATATTGGCAGCTACAGTGATGACAGTTGTCAAACATGGTTCTAAAGCATTGGCGCTCCAAAAAGAAGATGAAAATTTGCTAGATGTTTTCAAAAGAAATTGCCTACAGATTGTTCTTGGTACCCGGCTGACTGATCGTATTTCAAACAGTAGGCTATATGACAAGTGGGGTTCAATCCTACTTTCTAAGGATATAACAAGAGAAAGGGTGATGGCTGGGGGACGTTCTGTGGATGAAGGATTGCAGATTGCCAAACATTGTCCTTTTCGGCGAACCATCTAGGGCTAATCAGAAAGCAGGCCGTCCACGGTTGGGGTGGAAGGATGTCACAAAGAAATATTTGAAGGAAATAGGAACTTCCTGGGAGGGTTTAAAGAGGGAGGCTTTGGATAAATTGGGATGGAGGAGGAGCATGCGCAGCTGAGTTGGCCTCAGGTGACTTGGTGCAGGGGTGAGTTGTTAGTAGTAGTAGCTTATACAGTGCAGTCTTGAGGTTCCTTATTTCTTCACTTAACCAATCAGTTCTGACTTCTTCTCATACCTTTGTGTTTGTGATGATTTTAACACCCACGGGGTTCTCAGAGGCAGTTGAATAGCAGAGAGTGCTGGCAAGCATACCACCAATATGTGGAAGAACACACATATCCTACTTAAGCAAATATAAGATGTTGAAGAACACCAAATATATATTGAGTTTCAAGTTTTACCATTATCTCATATATGATGGCAAATATAAGAAAATTATGTCAAAGAACATATACATCCCACTGTGGGCACTCTCTCCAAATCTAGATGCCGAAAAAGTGGCAATTTCTCAATATTTGAAAAGAAAATTCCAAAGACAAGCCAACATTCTAGGCTATAAAAATTGATTATTGTGCTTTATCAATGTGACGCAGTGAAGCGGTGACGCAATGTGAAGCAGTGCAGCATCCTGCTTTGCTTGTACTTCTGTATCCTGCTTGTGCTTATATTATAACTGTGCTTATGTTACGCTGCCGTTTGTACCATGCTTGTGCTTTGCTAATATGTTGCTTTATTTTGTAGGAAACTTGGGCCATTAAATGCTATTAACAAAAATATTGCATAGCGTCAGAAGTGGAGTCTTACAAGTTACCATGAATGTTCAACAGCCTAATATAAATTGAGACTCTAGTTCCCTTGGGGTGGAATGAATCAATTTGAGCAATATGCATAAGTCATGTTTGCCGAACCTCTCTCTGGGAAAACTGAAAAATCTCTGTGCGCTTACCTTCTTACTTGGAGAGGAGAAAAGGCAGAGAAATCTTTGATAGCGCTTTTGATAGATAGCTTTGATAGCTATCTTTAAATAGTGCTTCTCCTAGCACAGCTTTAGAAATATGCTATCCTAAAGAAAAACTACTCTCTTTTCTAGATAAATTTTTCTTTTTTAAAAGCAGGACCAACTAGAATGCGAAAATGTGGAAAAGCACATTACTGACTTGATGACATTAGCATCACCTTGGCCTCCCGAGGAACCTGATGAGAAGATTCGTCATCAGAATGTCTGATGAATAAGAAAACAGGCAGTTAGGGAGAAACCCCTAGATGAGGGAATCCCTTAAATTTAAAAAATGTGCGAAAGATCTTAAGCCGAACTGGCCCAGCCATGTTGTTCTCACTGAAGTAACTCTATTGGCTTCTGTGACCTAAGTGAACAATTGTGTGTTATTTTATTAATATTAGCGATGGTTTTATTTGTTTTTAGTTTATTTTAGTTTTTAATTTTTTCATTTCTTATCTTTGTTTCTTCTGTGCTGAAGACGCCTCATTTACTTAAAGACGAAATGTCCGTGTCGTTTTAGTTTTTTATCTTTTCTCTCTACTGGTCACAGTCTCGTTTGTTGTTTTTCTCTCTTTGTTATTTTTAGTTTTTCTCTCTTTGTTATTTTTAGTCAGAAAATGCAGTAACAAAATGCCGAATTCACGAAACGACCCAGGCTCAGTTAGTCCTTCAGCACAATCCAAACCTATCAAAAAGGAAATAATCATAACTCACCCCAAAGTTACTTCCAAAGTCAGAGAGAAATCACAAGCAATACCCCAAGAAGTAAACAATGCTACTTCTGTGGTGAAGCATATTCAGGTAAACATGTTTGCCCAGCAGAAGAAAAAATTTGCTCCCATTCCAAAAAGCCAAATCATTTTGCCAAATTCTGTAGGAACAACATTGTGAGTTTGATACATGAAGAAATCCAAGAAACGGGCATACTCCCAGAAGAAGATATAGCATTCTTGTATGTTATAGATCAGAGGTATGAGAAGGTTGAAGTAATTACAACCCTCAAATAACCAACCAGCTTCCTGTTTGTGTCAAGCTAGATACAGGCGCCCAAGCTTAGGTCATTATTAAATCAAACTTTGATCAGCTCAATCCTAACCAAGAGCTCCTCCAGAACAGTTAGACTCAGAAGAAGATACAGCATTCTTGTATGTTATAGATCAGAGGTATGAGAAGGTTGAAGTAATTACAACCCTCATAATAACCAACCAGCTTCCTGTTTGTGTCAAGTTAGATACAGGTGCCCAAGCTTAAATCAAATTTTGATCAGCTCAATCCTAACCCAGAGCTCCACCAGAACAGTCAGACTCAACAACTATTATGGTGCCAAAATACCAGCTGTTAGAGCTTGCAATTTACCACGTAGCCACAAGTCCAGTAAAGCTATGATCCACGAGCTATATTTTTGACTCACGATCAACTCCCGTCATTGGCTACAGGTCAAGCATTTATCTGGAATTGATAAGCCTGATCCTCAATATTGACTTAAGCAAATCCAACAGCTACATATAAGATCAGTGCTAAACAGTCTTTCGTGATATTGGTTGTCTAGAGTGTGAATGCAGCGCTGAAGAGTGAAATTCTGCAGGAGCTGACATGTATGGAGAGGGGCGGTACTGAAAAGGTTACTGATTTCATAGATTGGGTCAATTCAATGATAATGGTTAAAAAAATAGATGTAAGTGTATGATTATGCATAGATCCAGCAGACTTAAACAAAAGCATAAAGCGCCCTTACTACCAAAACCAGCACTAAAAGATGTAGTACTAGAACTTCATGGTGCTACCGTATTTAGCAAAATGGATGCACAATCTGGGTATTGGTCACTTCTGAAAGTGCATTTTGCATGATGACACTCAGCACCATGTATGGTAGATATCTATTTCTGAGAATGCCACTTGGCATAATTTCAGCAATAGACCAAGCCAAAACATCAGCCAAAGCCAAAAACCCAGGAAAACAATCCCAAAACGCACTCCAAAATTATGGTTAAATGAGTGCCAAAATAAATGGAGAACAAAAAAGGCAGCAAGGAGAACATATCGAAAAAAATCCCCCTCCTGCTACGTAATTAAATAAATTACAAGCTGAGGCGAATCGCAAGAAGGCTGCAATAAATGCTAAATATATTATTGTAATAACTGTGTAAATAGTCTACCCAGAGAAACATGTGAGCTAATCATACATAAACTCATAAGCCATATCTGTGGAAAAAACATCTCCCAACCCACTCCAGTATGAGCAATTATATAATAATACCCATTATGATAATGATAAGGCAAACTTATTTGCAACTCTTTTCTCCGATAAGCTAACATTGAATAATAATAACAACACCCAATTTCCATAAATCCCATGCATCAACATTGCCCAGACTCAGAGTATATAACCCACCCATTCGCAGTTCATGAAATGAATAATGTAATACAACACATTAGGGCTAAGGCTACTAATAGCTATGATAACATAGACCCCACATTGATAAAAAATCTCACCCCTTCTTATAACCAGGAACTCCTATATTGCCATAATCATGCATGGGCTACATCCACATTCCCCAATTTTTGGAAATGTTTGTCCCTCCCACCAATCTTAAAAAGTTTACCCAGTTTATGATCCTGAGTCTTAAAGGCTTAGGATGATTACTACAGTGCTGGGAAAAGTTAAGGAGAAAATGATTTACAACTGACTCCTTTGGTTTGTTGAGAAGAATAATACAATATCTCATACTCAAACTAGTTTCAAGAAACACTACTCCTCGACAGATGCTTTTATCTTGTTAGTAAATGCTGTAAATGAATCTCTATCTAAAAATAATGTCCTAGTTGCTGCATTCCTAGGTTTTGAAGGGACAATGCGAACCACCAGATATTTTTAGCCAAACTTGCAAATCTTTGATTACCTCCAAAGTTATTATCCTTCATAAAATTTTTCATTGAAAATTGAACTTTCATTGTTTGTGTAGTTCAGCCTCCTTGCCCACACCTATAATGACCAAAGGTCTTCCCTAGGGAAGACCTAATTAAATGCAATAATCGTGGCATCAATGCACCTTATAAATAATCAACCTTTGATTACCAATTTATAAAGTATTATAGTTTATTCTGACTCTTTGTCAAGGGTAAAGCTGCTATATCAGCTTCTCAGTATAGGATGGATATAGACACATTATATTGTCTAGCATTATTAATACTCTTGCTTCAAGAGGCATAAGAACATACCTTCAGTATATTATAAGCCACTTGGGTATAACTGGTAACCATTAGGCAGAAGCAATTGTAAAAAAATGCTCAACATATTGACCAGCCAAGTGGGAGACCACTCCCCATTAAAAACATATATCGCTGGAGGTTATCAGAGGTAATGTCAAACAAGAATAAACCAAATTTATCTCCCTTCCCCAATAAGCATCTTCCTAAAATTTATCATAAAATTTGGTCTTGCTCAAATGGGCTAAATTTTCGGGCATTTTTGTATCAGTTTCCTAATTCAAGTGGCTCAATTCCCTCATCCTCTCTTTGCAGACATTGCAATGTAAAAAATGCTACATAAAAATGAAACAATTGACCATTGCCTATTTGAGTGTAATATGATGATGTCTGCAAAGTATACCGTGTAATGTAAACTGTTAAAGTGCTTCAAACACCACACAATCTCACTATCAGCTAAGAGTCTAGCTGACCATACCTGCACACAGGCACAGAACTCAATGTATATCCTCTGATACTCCAACTCATAGAATCAAAAGATTTACTTCAAGATATATAAGCAAATTCCAGATAAATAAAAAGCAACCAATACAGTAACTCATTTCAACTCACAGAGTGGGTCAAAAGGAAAAGAGCTGAAGAGTCTCAGTTGAAAAGCCCATGTTTGCTGAAACAAATAAAGAAGAACTGCAGAAGGGAGTGATCTTCAATAATGAAAAATACCAGTTTGATCCTAGCAATGTCTGTTACCTTGGACATATACATATCATTTTTTTTTTTTTAATATAAATAACAAAACAAAGCAAATGGCCCGAAGCAAAGCTTGTTTGGACTTACAACCCCAATACACATACAAATAAAAACTATACGAAAAAGAAGAAGAAAATAAAAAGAAAAGAAAAGAAAGGAAAAAGAAAAAAAATTCAATTACCCTGCATTTCAACTGAAACGGAATTACACTTCAAAAGAGACAAAACAAAAAGAAACTAAAACCATTTGACCAGTATTGCCAAAAACAAAACCAACTTCTTGGCTGCATTTGAGGTCCACTCAACTATCAAACCATAAATATTAAGACAAAATAGCTTTAATTCCCGCCGAAATTCAAGAAAATTATCCATGTTTCTCAAAGTCGTAGGTAAACAATTCCATGCATGGGGTCCTAGATGCCGAATAGAAAATTGAGATCTATGGGTAAAAGCAAGCGGACGAAAAGTGGACAGGTAAAAGCATTGGAGCAGAAGGCATGAAACATTATTCAGAAAAAATAAAAGCTATCAATCAAATGCCCAGTCCTTAGATCCAAGAAGAGCTCCTTGCCCTCTTGTGAATGATGAATTACCTGGGAAAGTACATACCTAACTCGTCCACTCAGACACATTCAGTTGGGGCCACGATCATGACAAAGTTCAGTCTGAACTGAAATCTTCTATTGTCTCAAATACATCATTCTCTGACTATTTTAGTAAAAATAGACCTTGCCTTAAATTGCACGTCCAGCAAGATGTGGTGATGTTGGACTTCCTGTAGAAAATCTTGCTGGTATGTTTCTGGGTTATTATCTGACATACCAGTACAGCCTCCATTCAGCACTGGCCCAGTCTTGATTGACTACTTTATTGAAGGCTTTTAGGGTTTGAGACTGGTTCGTGGCTTCAGATAGGCTGTTCCAGAGCAGGACAGAACATACTAAGAAGAACTGTTTGCACTCTTGTTTGATACAATGGGTGGCCTGCAGGTTCTTGGTGTGTCCTCTTGCGGTGGTTGAGAGGAATGGGGAAAATAGACTTAATAGGTCATTTTCTAGCAGCTTAAAAGTTGTTATTATAGAATTGAAAGTTGATGGCTTGGGTCATGGCTTGGGAACTCATCTTTACTGTAGTAGGGAAGTTGCTGCGTATGCATCTCAAGCACTGAATAAGACTGAACAAAAGTATTTGAAACTTGTAAAATAGCTTTATGCAATTGTCCATGGCTGAAAGCATTTTCACCATTACTTGTATGGAAGACATGTAAGTGTCATTACTGATCATCAACCGCTGGAAATTATTGTTACCAATCTGATCTACAAGCTCCCCCCCCCCTTGAGTTCAGAGACTCACGTTGTAGTTTGAGCCTTATGATCTTCACCTGCAATTGTGTCCTGAATCAGAATTTCCTGTTGCTGATGCCCTTTCGAGGCTGCACTTACGTACCACAAATGACAAACTGCAGAAGCAAATAGATGTATATGTACACCAAATCATCAAACACATATGAGTGAGTAACAACAAGTTGGCAGCTGAAACTTGCTGAATCAAGCAGCTGAATCAAGCTGAAACTTGCAGCTGAATGCTGCTCTCAAGGCCATAGAGTTTGGATGGCTAAGCTGCAGAAAAATGTGCCAGTAAAGCATAGTCAAATATTGGAGCATTGAGGACAAACTTTCAGCTGAAAATGAAATTGTCTTTAAAGGAGACATAATTGTAATACCCCACTACAACCTGAAATCCTAAAACAATTGCATGCAGCACACCTGAGTGAGGAGAAAACAATCCAATGTGCAAGCATGCTAGTATACATGGCGGATCTGAATTTTGACATTGAGGGGTATGTTTAGAGATGCAGAAAGTGTGCTAAGAATATGACTTCAAATCAGAATAAGCCTTTAATCAACCATTCCATCCCACCTCTTCCCTAGCACAAGGTTACATATGACCTTTTCAAGTGGTTTCTTGATAACTTCAGATAATCATAGCTGTTTTTAAGCTGACAAGTTGAGCAGCTTATCTTCAAATACAGTAATTGGTAAACTGAAAACTCATTTTGCTAGATACAGAATACCATTGATATTAATATCAAATAACAACCTGCAGTACCCCTCAGCAGAATTCCAAAAATTTGCGGAAGACTGGAGCTTCACTCACATCAAATCCCGTCCAATCTACCCACAGTCAAATAGCCTAATTAAGAAAGCAATGCAGACTGCTAAGAGCCTGATGACAAAGGCATCTGAAAATGGTGACGACCCCTGCCTGGGATAACTGGACTATAGGAATATACCTTTAGACAGCCTTGTTTCCCCTGCACAACTCCTTGTGAGTCAGCAGCTACAATCAACACTACCATGCATGGTCAATCACCTACAGAAGAAAGTAATACCTGCTGAAGTATTTCTTAGTCATGAGAGGTGTCAACAGCGAAAGCACCATTATGATAATATTTGGGATTACTGGACTGTAGGAATGTGCCTTTAGACAGCCTTGCTTCCCCTGCACAACTCCTTATGAGTCAGCAGTTACAACCAATACTACCATCAGAAACCATTTATTGAAAGACAACTTTCATAGTTGTAGATAAAAATCACAAACTAGATGTTGCTGTCATTTACAAACCTAGTCCTAAGGCATTTTGTTACAGGCACTGGTAAAAAAACCCAGCACAGATGAATTGCTAAATCAGTTAGTTCTAAAAGGCACTGGCACTAATTTGTCCTTCTTTCTGGTCTTAACTACTGAGTTGGCAACAGGAGGTAGAAAATGTCAGTGCTTGGGGGTAGCAAGGAGAAATTGCCTTAAATGCATTATAAACTGAAACCTGTGATCTCTAAGAGTTTCAATCTTTAAAGACTCAAGAGCAGGCTTATAATCTTCAAATTTTTCTCTAAAGATTATTTAACTGCTCTTTTTTGGACTCCTTCAACATCATCCCTTAGACATTCAATATTATGAATCTGAGGCCCAAAACAATCATCAGCATCAATCATCAATCATTGTATTAATACTAAAACACTATTACAAACATAAAAAAGTTATTTGGTCCAAGAAGCTTTGCTTGTTTTGGGCCATAAAATATAATAATAGAGCACTAAAAGAACAAGACATGCGTATTCTAATATGAGACAAATGTATGTTAGATATGATGTTTTCAGATGATTTACTGGGACACCCAAGCAGTGCATTGAAACCAAAGAACATAGTGCACATTTGCCTTTCTGGACTAGCCCTTGAACATGAGCAGTAAATGAACAATTGGTACTGAAAATTACTCCCAGAAATGTAACTGACAATACAAGTGGAAACCTGGGAGCTGGGCAAACAAGATCTTGTTCCAGCAGACTAAATCTTTAGATTTTGGTTTTCCTTTTGTTGATGTGCAAACTATTTGTACTACATTCTTGTTTGAATTCAGTTAAAAGATCAGGGATGAATTGGGGCATAGCTTGGGTTGTATCTACTGTGAACTTAAGAAGTGCAGATATATTGTCTATGTATTTGAATCAATCATCCATGTTGGCCATAACATAATTAATTACTGCAAAGGAAAGTAGAGTGGCTTATTTGGTGCTTTGAGTGGCTCCACATGTAATCTCTTCCTAGTCAGAGTTGAAATCGTGTCACTATTTTCCTGCTTAGTTGGGGGGGGGGTAGCATGCTTATAGCATATGAAATAAGCCTGAAAGACAAGTCATATAAAATAAAAACTCACCAGATGGGGTATATTCTATACATCCATATCCAGGAGGAATACCCTCTCCAAGAGCAGGGAATATGACACAAATATCCGTAATAGGTACATGATCATGAGCCTTTATAGTACTCCCCTCAAAAGATATTTCCTTCACTGGTTCCTTTTTGTCACCTAAACCAGCAATCACAAAGTAATCAGCTATTCTGGTGTCACTCATTGTACTGAGTATTTAAGTATTTAGAAACAAATTTATTCACTATTCATATATTTACACATATTCCATTCACAGATTTGGATCTGATTCACTGGCAAAGGTACCTGTCTTCACACACTGTACATCTTATCCTTTGACTGTTGACCTGGAAGGGAAATTTTAAACTATGGGTTTTTTTGTATACACACTTAGCCTAATTTTGGAGAATGTGGCAAAGAAAGAAGCCTATAAAAAACAGTTGAGTATTTTACAGTCCTTGTCTTCTTATTCAATTTAATTTCTTTACTGACAGAAAAAACTACTAATACCCCATCCCCAACAGAAAGATACAAAACACACTTGTAGTGGAATGTTTATATACAATTGAACATATTTCTAATGATTAGCTAGCAACAAAAATGAATACAAAAAAGACAATAACAAATATCTCACTAACTTATTTTACAATAAAAAAAAAACTATCAAGTAATATGAACCATTAACTGTAAACTTAAAGTTTTTTATTTCTTTGCTTGATAGAAGCTGAACACACCACTGAATTTGCCTTTAAGCACTGACTCCAAATATACTAATTACTACCTCACAAATCCATCCAGCCCCCATCTAATAGGGCAAAATGAAAACTTTGCTTAATTTACACTCCCCCCCCCCGCAAAAAAGGGGGGATAAACTTGCAAGTGCAGCAATTAGTATATTTGGAATCATCAGTATTGAAAGGTGCATTGACCTTTCAATACTGACAAAGTAGCCAAAAAATGTCAATTCATCCAATTACCTAATAGATACCTTTTCAATTTACTTTTAAATATTCCCAAGTTCTCAACTACCTTATTCCTCTAAATAAAGACCCACAAAATCTGCTAGAAAAGCTAGTTAGGGTTCCACCTCTATGTGTAGTGACAAAATTACTAGCAAAAGAAGTGTCATAACAATGGAACACTCTAATATCTATAAATAATCATTAAAGATAGCACCCAGGGCTTGAGCAGTTCCAGGATTGGTATAAAGAAAACTTATGACTTGTAATCATATACCATCCCTACATTAACAACTTTTAATTAATTGCTTGTAAACATCCACAGGTGAGTCTGAACTTCTCTAAAATATTTGCAGAAATTCATCTATATAACCATATGGATGAATCAAAGCATAATAAAGAAATAATAAAACTCTTGAATGTTGCATTGCATCAAGACCCTCAGCAACTTTTGTTGTGAGAAAATTGTTTCCATGAAAGATTAAAATCAATGCAAAATAAAAGTAACAGATATCCTTTTTCTCAGACATAATTCTACCTGTATTATCATAGAGCCTCACTACTTTAGAATATGCAATAAAACTAAGAACTGGCAAAACACAGAAAGTTCTCATTATACCATTCACTTACTAAACAAGACTTTCTAAGCAATGGTTCAAAAATGTAACCAGGGTGTCACCAGCATATGACACTTGGCAACAATCTGGAAGAAACAATCTCTATGTAGATAAGGTAGAGAAGTGAATCAAAGACCAGTCCCTGCATAATATCACAAAATATTCAAAATGGTAAGACAAATTTAGTCAATCATAATTGTAATAGACTCATATGCATATAACTTTCAAATCACATTAAACTGGTATCTTTAATGCTTAGACATCAAGTATATTCAAAACATTCGAAAATATATTCTGCTGAATGCTTTCATAAAATGAAAAACACATTCAGAAATTTCACCCTTTCAAAATAACTATTTATGCAATCGCCAAAATAAATGACAGCCCAAGTAGTTGAATGGCCTTTGCAAAATAAAGCATTGTTATAGTCAGCATGAAATTTACATTAGGATAATAATCTTTACAATGATAATTCTCCTCTCCATAATTTCGAACAGAAAATTGTTAACAAAAACGTAAAAGATATAATTTCTTGGTATAAATTTAGCCCCTTCAACTATAAAAGAAAAGTGTAGATAAATATTTAAATTTTTCATAAAAGGTATTCTCAACTTTCAGAATTATCACTAACCCCCTCCCCCTACAAAACAGTATTATTTGGACACTGCTTGAAACCAAAGTGTCACAAAATAATTAATGGTCAACAACTATTAAATATTTCTGCTTCCAACAGCCTAGTAGTATATAGTAGTATATATAGTTGTATATAGCTGATAGCTGGTGAGATTTTCAGTCAAATCAGCCACTCTGGACTTGTTCAACACTGGATTTGGCAAAGATTGGGCTAGTCCTGACTGAAAGCTAAGCTAGGACTTTTCTAAAATTAAAGTTGATATATAATTACAAGCAAGAAATCAGCAGGATGTAATGACCTTAACTTGCTGGCAATGCAATTTGGTAAAGGTATAGCACAAAGCAATAATCAGACAGAAAAAAAAGAAACACAAAATCAATATCCCTATTCAATGCTTCTTAAGATCTAATAACTGTTGCTGTCAAAATTTAATCCTTGCTCCCTTAATGAGGTCAGATGTAGCCTTAGGCTATGTGCAAAAGTTTAGGTTTGAAATTGTTTGTATCTAACATTTGGCTTGTATTGCCAAAATAAACAACTTGGGTAAAGTTTTAGCAGAGGGGCTAGAACATTTTAGCAGACAGGGTACTAGAGTATATATAAACCTAATAGCTAATAACTCTGCCATACTTTTTATTGTAAGATTATGGGTACTTCTACTACTACAAGGCCATTTCAACCTTAGGGCCTCTAATGCCCATTAGTTGGTAGACACCTCAAGCCTATTCTAGAGAACTAAAACCTTTGTCTGGGATACATCACACAACCTTTAATTCTAGTTGATACTTTGAATTTAAATTCATTGAGAGATTGGCCTATATTCCTGTTTTGAATTACAAATGGACAATAAAATATATTCACAATATAATAATAGGTAAGTGGCAGAGTTATTTGAATAAAAGTTACAAGAATGAATCCAGTGTCTAAAATGTATCTTGGGAAGGCATCATTGAGCTACTACCTTTGCCCTTTCCTCATTTCTACAGCTTAGAAGAATGCATAGATGGCAGGTCTAAAAATATCTACAATTTTGACAAAAATGTTTTACCTTAGTTTTGAATTTTCAGTCTCTTTCCCCAAAATTTAAGAAATATTTCAAATCTTTAAACATTATAAATCAATATTGAGAAAAGGTATTGCTCCTAAAATGCTTTTTTGTGTCATTTGTGCAGTAGGGTAAGACACTGAGTTGTTGCATACCTAATTATCACTTCAACAGTTAGTCTAAATCACTGTAAAATATTAACTATATTGCCTAAAAAGTGGATTGTTTCACCATTAAGGTTTTTGTGATTTCTTTATTAAGTATGTGATAAGTTTGAATGTTTTGGCTATACACTATTCAAACACTTATAAATGCACATATAGTTGACTATGGAGCTAAATCATGGACACAAACACTGGCATCACTTTGTTTCCAAGATCTAGAAAAATGCCTTTTTTGGTATTTTTCATATGAAAAATGGCTTTATCAAGGTACTTTGTTTGAAAAATGAAACTGTGTGACATAGAGGCCAGCAGCCCCCCTCCCCCTGTGAAACTCAGGACCAAATCCCTCATTCATTCCCTTTAGAAAATTCCAAAATAAAAATCTTTTAAATGTCTAAAGGTTGTAAACTTAAAATTCATCATTCCATAGGGTTTGTGCTTTTTGGCACAAGTTTTACAGCAAGCAGAAAATGTTACTTTTTAAATTATCAAATTAGAATGAAAAAATGTAAATTTTGAATAAGCCAATTAGAATCAAACTTTTATTACTGGTGTGGTCAACAAACCAAAGGAGAAAATCCTTGTTATAAAAATAACTCTTTTGAGAGGAGGCTAGACTATATGCTATGTTTTAAAAATAACAGTGGCATTGCAACATTTTTGAGGTCAACCTACCCAGTTCTTGATTTAGAAATCCTGGTTTTATTCTGGATATAAGGTAACCCTGGAAGCCAGGGTAGGCAGTTCAATTCTGGCATTGATGTATGCCATGCAATGCTAGTATGTGAGTGTGTAAATAAAATTATTGTCTAGTAATCGTTTTTTGTATAGGAACCAAGGCATCAGGTACAGTTCCTACAGTCTTGTGGAATGCTTCCAAGGGTATCTATACAACTTAGGAGATGCAAACATTACTGTGATGATTCCATCTCCAAGATCATAGGGGATTATTTAGAGAGCCCTCTTATTCTATGTCCCTTACCTACTTAGCTCCCATGTCTAGATTTGAATATCCTGTATCTCATATTGATATTAAGCTACCAAGACTCAAGAAAAGCCCCAGTTACCTCATAGAAATAAACTCCCAGCAATCCTCTTTTGAACAACCTCCTGCAACCCATCTACAATAAGAAAACCCCCATATCAACTGCCCCTACCTCTAGATATTGAAAAATACTTCATTTTCCCCCTTACTAATTTCCAGTAATTGGAGCCACTGGATACACTCTGAGCATACACTTAGAAAATGAGCCAAACATGAAATGGGAGCATAGTCAGAACAAAGTAGCCTATTTAAATTAAAGACAGACTCTATCATGGTTATATATATTCTAAGTCAGTTGCTGTAAAACAGAATAGTTATATTTAAATAGGCCAGGATAAAGGGGTAACTTTAAGTTTAAATGTTCAGAAAACTTCCTAAATTGTGGTCAACCTATATTGACTAGCCCTGTCCTATCCATCAGTTAATCTGTACTAGCCTATCTATATCATATTCAAGATAATGAAGTTTCTGTTAATGTTTACAAAAGGGCACATTTTAATTGAAATATTTGTACAAGATTATGCTCTGTTCAACTACTGTGGGTATTACTCTACATCTATTCCAAAAGATTTCAGTTTTATTGCATAAAAATTCCAAAAGGTTGATTTTAGAGGGGAAATTACTGGACAAATTACATCAAGATATCTTCTTGGTGGGTGATTGAGCTTCTAGATTCATTCCTGGGAGTTTTGTTCAGTATCCTCAATTACTCTTCAAGATAGACAACAGTCCTTTATCAACAATTTTACTCCAATTTGAAAAAAACTTGCAAAACGGATGTTCTGCTTAAGTATAGTACAAGTGTTTTAAGCTTCAAAACTTTGATCAATCCTAATTTATGATGTTTTGAAGGTCTTGCAATAGCCTAAATTTAGAAAAAAAACACTGCTCAAATAACAGGAATTGCATTCTTGGAACTAAAATCAGGAAAAAAGAAACTGATAACTGAAAATTAAAGCAAAAGATTGTTTTGTCACTATTTCAACAGGTTCAAGCAAATCTGTCAAGCAGACAAATTTCTAAGACTTAGAAGGGTAAAATTCTAGTCAATTGACTTCTTGCCATCTCAGAAGGGGTTTTGGTTAGGAAAATGAAACTTTCAGGGATAAATCTACAGGCTAAAGTATGTCCCAGGAAGGTATTTTAAAGTACCCATCTCCACTCCTTCTCCCTCTAGAGGGCCCTGAAATTTGCCTACATGACAGGTCTATACCTATTGAAATTTTGACAAAACAACATTTTACCTTAATTTTCAGTTACCAGTTGCTTTTTCTCTGCCTTTTGTTCTGAAAATGCAATTCCTGTTATTTGAATAGAATTTGGAGCCATATCAATTTTTTTTTTCAAAATTTAAGAAATGTATTTGCATATCTTTAAAACCTTATAAAATGAAATTGAGCAAAGTTATGATGCTGAAAACAATTTTGTTGTACTTCAATTAAGCAGAAGATATATTTTGCAACCATTTCACTTTTATAACACACATATTTTTAAAGGTCATCAAAGGTCAAGGCCCTCTAGAGGGAAAAGGAGTGGAGGTAGTTGCTTCAAAATACCTTCCCAGGACATACTTTAGTCTGTAGATTCATCCCTGAGAGTTTCATTTTCCTAACCTAAACCCTTTCTGATATAGCATGAAGTCAATTAACTAGAATTTTACCCTTAGAAGCCAGAAGAGGGTTAACATGTAAACTTGGCAATACCTTCCCAGAGTAGGCTATGTTTCTGTCCTTGGATCTTTGGTTAGCAGCATGAATAAATTTCTATACAAAGAAATATTACATTGTTTGAAGCTACCAGTAAAGATATACCAAAGAAAAAGGGGTACACCCCTCCTGGTCTCTTTGCACAGCCCTTGCATTCTGGTACTAGAGGACAATCAATGAAGCTCCCTATCCAGCATGCTACAAGTAGACATAGAAGTAATTTCTTTAGCCAAAGAGTCATCAATCTGTGGAATCAACTGGCATGTTCAAGTCCCACTTTTATAAGAAATAGCTCTGCCAGGAGTTTCTTTACAATTGGGAAGCTGCAAAGTCCTCCACAAGAATCTAGATCAACAGCCACAACCTATACCAAACGAATTTTTTTCATCCCTAGAGCATCAGACGAATGGAAAATTCTTATATTGCTACAAGCTGTAATTTAAGGTAAATTGAAAAGTTTTATTTTCCTAGCCTAACCCCTTTCCAAGGATAGCAAAAGTAGCTAAACTAGAATTTTACCTAATATTTTTCTGTTTTATTCTTCTATAAACACCTGTTTCAACCATTGTTTTGCTATAGCCTACAGGTTTGAAGTGGGGTGCAGTCCAACCTGTTCTCTATGTCATTGGGGCTCCACAGCACAAATTTTAAAATAAACTCACCTTTCCCTAATGATAATCCCAGATAAACGGAAACACTTCTTGAAAGGTAAGAAGCCACAAAAAGTTTTTATTAACCTATCTTTATTTTTAAACCATAGCTTTAATCAATCTGAATCTAAATCCAAATTGTTGCTGGTGTAATGCCAAAGCTGAAACACTGTTGCCTTCACTTCACTACAGTAGAAATGAAAGCTTTGAGATAGACAAAGAAATGAGCAAAATTACATTTGTCCTGTCCAAAAATTCAATAAATGCAGGCGTGTATGTTTCTCTAAGGTATGTTTCACAGGGCATAGTTTTAGTCGCAGTTGTAACTACGACTTGGAGAAAACTTCCCGTTTACATCGGTCTTAGAGTCTGAGTCATGGGTGTAATAATAGTTGAATCTGGATCAACTTATCAGCAACTGAGACGAGACTCAGACTTAGCTATTTTACTTTTAATCTCTTCACTGCTCCCACCGTCTTTGCTAATAATATTACCAAGGTGAGTGAAGCTATCCAGCTGATCAGTCTTTTCGTTACCCAACGTCACCTTTTCATTTTCAATTAATTCTAAACTTAGTGGCTTAGTTGTCTTAACATTAATTTAAGACAATTCTAGCACCCTGAGCTCGTAAAGTCTCTAGAAATTCGTTCATTTTGCTCACACTTTCATCTAGGGTACTTAAATCATCCGCAGAATCTAAGTCCATGAGAGTTTTTCCTCCTTATTTGATTCTATGGTCTCCCATTTCCTTTTCCATGTTTCTTAAGACAAAGTCCATCAAAATGATCCATATAAAGGAGAAAAGAACACAACCATTCTGTAACTACTGATTTAATACGAATCCAGCTGCTGACCTCATTTCCTACCTTAACAGCAACAGTGTTATTCTCGTACAAGAACTATTTATTTTAATGTATTTGTATGGTATACCATGCGAGGATAAGACCTTCGCTAAAGATCTTCTATCAACAGAATCGAACGCTTGCTCATAATCTACAAAATTGAGGACCAAAAGTGCTTATGACTCGGGTAGTTTTCAGTTGCTAACCTAAAAATGAAAATTTGGTCGAAACATCCTCTGCCCTTTTTTAAATCCGCACTGTTTTTCTCTTATAGCTTTATCTACAGCTTGTCTCAGTCTATAAAGTATTGTAATACTAAGTAATTTGATATCTACAGAGAACAGATTAATGCCTCGATAATTACCCTACTCACTGTTATCACCTTTCTTATACGGTAGTTTAATTAGGGTTTTCCTAAAATTGCAAGGTAATTCCCCTTTTTTTAAAATCATGTTTATAATCTTCACTAACTAATTTGTAAGCTCAGAGTCATCATATTTCAAAAACTCCTTTACCACACTATTAGCACCTGTAGCCTGATTATTTTTTGGTCCTTTTAGTACTGTTACTAATTCTTCCTCGAAATACAAATCTTCCTCCACATCCAAGGTAACACAATTTTGTTCATTTTCATCTATATCTTTTCCTGCAATTTTATCTCGGTTTAGTACATTCTCAAAATGTCCTGCCCATCCCTTTTTAACTCTTTCCTTATCACTAATTGCGGCCCCATTCCTATATTTGACTGTAGCAAGTTGGGTTTGTTTATTCCCCCGCAATTTATTAGCATGCCAGTACAATATTTTACTATTCTACCATCAAGCTGCCTCTTCCAGATCCTTGGTAATTTTACCCATGGTCTCTACTTCACACCTCCTCAGTTCATATTTTAATGCTTTCTCCGCTTTCTTTATATTCGTTTTGTTTTCATGTGATATATCACTCAGATAGTTCTTGTACAAGCCTCTCTGTTAAATATAAAGCTTTTCTGCTAGTATTCCTAGCTGCGTTCCTTACTGTTTTCTCTAAGGCACAATCAGCAACTTCACAAATTGTTTTCCTGAAATTATTCCATCCATCTTCGACATTGTCAAATTTTAAACTCTCCAGTTTAGTACTCAACTCTTCCTAGATAATTTATGTCAAATATTCATCCTGGAGTCTACCAGTATCAGAGCTCCCTGGGAGGTAGTTATCCTATCCACACTACTAGATGGTGATCTTTAATTTTAACATCAATAACAGCACTCTTATACACCCTGGTATCTTCTATTGATCCTACCAGTCTTCGGTTTACAATATCATAATCAATAAGGTTGGCTGTCTTACATCACCATGACGCGAATACCATGCTAACTTATGGGCCATTTGATGTACAAGTGGTATATTGGTTATAACTAGACCGTTATAGATACAAAATCGCAGTAGTCTGTAGCCATTACTTTTTTCTTTTCCTATCCCAAATTTGCCTAGCCCAGGATATCATCCATCCCTATTTCCACCGATCCGGGCGTTTAAAGTTATCTAATAAAAACATCATGTTTTTAGCTGGGACCCTGTCTATTTGTTTCCGTAGCTGTAGAATTCGTCTAAAATTCATCTGAGTTACTAGCATCTCCGTCAGTTGATTCTAGGGGCATATACTACTATAGCTGTTACCCTGAACTTTTTAGAAATAAAATGAGCGGTTATAATTCTATTAGCAATACCTTTCCAGCATAAAGACTTAGCAGCTTTCTTATTCATCATTAGCGGCACCCCCCGTTTATGTACCCCATCCTTCTTGCCTGAGTAAATAAATTCTAAAGCACTTCATTTCATACCTCCTACTCCTGGGATATGAGTTTTTGGAACTCCTAATAAGCCCAGTTCGAACCGTCTGAATTCTTCAGTCGAAATTTCGATAGGATAGTTATGTTTTAACTTCGTAACATCCCAAGTTCCAATTTTCATATTATTTAAATCCTTAAAATTATTTTGGCCTCAGGAAAAGCAAAGGTCCCGGATACCAGTGCAGGACGGAGACCAACAAATCTTCTCAAGTCTACACCGAAGCGCTGAAGTCGCCTTAGAATCAGACAGCAAGACGTCCCCGGGATCTTCAGAGAATCTTAATAATCACATTATCTCATTCAGCGTGTAAGAGAACCCTACTGTAGAGGTTTCAAGCTCCTATCTGCAAAAATGTGGAATTTTGTATTTTTTGTTGCCAGAAGAACGATCATGGATGTGTGTTTATTTGTGTTTTTTTCCAGGGGTGATCATATCGACCCAGTCGTGCAAGAGAAATCATTCAAACGGAAATTAAAAGTTTTAATGCCCTTTTTAAGTGACCAAAAAAATTGGAGAATAACTAGGCTTCCTCCCACGCTCATTTTTTCCCAAAGTCACCGGAACTGTGTGTTTGAGGATGACTTGATCCCCAGAGTCCCCGGGGGAAAGGCTGCAAGTTACGAACTTTGCCCATTGTTTACATATAGTATTGGTTATTGGGAAGCATACAGACTTTTTCAGAGGGGATTTTTTCTGTTGGGAGGGCGAGGGTTAGGTGGGAGGATCTTTCCATGGAGGGATTTTTCAGAACTTTCAGTATTTTAGTGTTTTTCAGTACTTTCAAAAGAGCTATTAACTCTAATTAAACGACCATTGCGATTCAGGGGCCATTCTTAAGAAAATCGCAATAAAACTCCAGCTTTAGCACAAAGAGGAAAACATTGACGAGGGGGTGAACCCCTCATATACGTAATAATTTCTGCTTGTTTTAAATTTAATGTTGCTTCTTACTTGCAGCTGAAAAAACTTGTTTTTTCATTTAATTATACTAAAACGCGAGGGTAAATTTGAAACTATTCAGGTTATGTAATTACTAATCAGGAGATGTACGTTAGAACCTTGGTCCGTACTTCCAATAGAGCTGTTGATGGCACACAGGCCGTTGACGATGCCTCTCCACTTGTTCCGAAGCTATGCTTCGGTGGAAACGTCTTCCCATTCCGATTATAACCATCTTATTATGTTCAGTCCTTGGATCTGGGTCTCAAATCCAATGTAAGATGTTTATTGGACACCTTGCCTCCCTAGGTCATCTGACATCCAATCATGCCAAAAGAAAATCATGTTAGAAAAGAAAATCAATTAACCCCGCCTTTTTAAACCACTAGAAAAAGAAAAAAAGAGAGAAAACAAAATAAGTTAAATCATTTAAAGAAAAAGACAAAAACAACAAAACAAGAGAGAGAGAAAAAAAGGAGTAAAAGAAACTAGTATTTCTTTGTTGATTAATATATTATGGTTGTTTTTTTAGTCCGTTTGTCGCTGCTTGATTTAAATTAAACCCCTTTCTCTCTCTCTTAAACTCTCGTAAATGTAAAAGCAGTGTGGTCTAAAAAATTATTTTCTTACAGCCCCTTCCTACCCTAGTCAAAGATAGCCTGCTTATCGTCTGGCATACGACAAAACGAATAAGAAATGAAGAAAAAGAATCAAGAAAAAAAAAGGGTGATTTACAGCTAATGAATACAGCGAAAAAGTAAAGCAGATATTTCGGCATTGACTTCCGTCATGAATAGCCAGTGTGGTCTCAGAACGTATTATCGTTTAACCCCATGTGAAGGGCCAAAAAAAAAAGATTTCTGGAAATGCATTGTCAGAAAAAAGTGACCTAGCCACCTTAACCCTTCAACTCTAGATAATGGAATCGAACCAATTTTTTCTCACAAACTGGGCATTCAGTGGACGCAATAACAAACAAAGCAATACAGAATCAAATACTTGATGTCGAACAATTGTACAACATCGCTTGATGTACCCTCGATGGTAGCTTTATTTACCTCTCTCTTTAATTGCTTTTGGCTCACCAGCTCAGTGCTTCTACTATCCCCCCATTTCCCCGAATACGGAGCGGCAACAACGCATGGGCCTAGAAGCGCCAAAGCTTTAGGTGCGACCTGGTTGGTCACTACCATTGTCATGGCTTCCAAAATTCTAATCTCAGTTCGAAGAAATATGAATTTACTGGCGGTGCTGAAATGGAATGGTTAATCCTTGTTGATTTAACAATACCTTGGGTGAAATAAAGCCACTTTAAACCGAAGTGAAAAATCCGTATAATATTTATTTCAGAAAAAAAGTAATATTTCAGAGTTCATATCGTTTGGCACCAAGTCGAGCCAATTCGTCCGCTTTTTCATTGCCGTGTATTCCTTTATGGCCGGGTACATAGTTCTAAAAAGGAGAAACATATATGAGTGTATTGCAAATGTTTTTAAGCGATATAGCTATTTTTTTAACAAGTGTAATTGGGAACCACAAAAAAAACTCAAAATTTGATTCGGAGTTTCATGAAAAAAATTTCAAAATTTGTTGAAAAAAAGCAGGTGAGAGAAAAATTAAAAAAAAATTCCGTCTTGATTATCCAAGAAAATTACTACTTTCTACTTTTTTTCTTTTTTATTATTGTGTGCACCGAAAAAATTTTCTGTTTCCCATTTGTTTCCTGGTATTTTGTTTTGATTTCAACATACTTCTTTAAATATTCGGTAGGAATCCTCCCAAAAGTACCTCTCTAGACATCTGAAAGGTTCTTCGAAGTGACAAAACTCATTTTATCCCTCAAATTTATTCTCATGGTTCAAATTTTGATTTGCTCCCTCAATTTTTTAAGACTTACTGTGGTTGTATAAGTTTCTGCTTAACCAACCAAAACCATCTGACTTAGTTTTCATTGCCCGTCACGCTTCATACCTCAGTACAAAGACCAGCACCTCACACCTCACATTTAGTGAGGTTGAAGCACCTCACATTTAGGATAACCCGTAATTATATTAAAAAGGAATATATTATATATTATATTATATTAAAAAAGGAATTATATTGAAAAAAAATTCAAATGAGCAAATAAGACTCTAATAATGCTCAAAGGATACCGTAAATTATTGTCTTATAACTTATATAGGCGACTTGCCATTCCCTTCAATCCATCTCTTTACACTAAACTTTGACTTATTTTCGGATTGACTCAAGAATGAATGCTCCTATGACGGAGCCCATTTTCAGCCGCCTATTGTACATTTTAGAACGTCACTTATGCCACTAAGTTCCACCAGGCTTGGCAAAGTTTCAGCCACACTTGGCACGCGCCACCTGGTATATTTAGTCTCTGAAAATAGGCGCGCCTTAGAGTATTCTGTCATCAAAGTTTAAATTTTTATAACAGTGCTTTCAAACTATTCTGCACAAGTTTCAAGTTAAAAGCTTGAGTATTTCAGTTGCAAATTCACAAAGTCAATGGATGCAATGACAATCAAAGCAATACAGAATCTCTTCAAAGTTGGCTTCTTGATAAAATTAATATTTTCCTTCAGTCACCAACTTTTTTTAGTTATTAATATAAGCTTGTTGAGTTCTTAACAGCTATTAATATTACACATCATCGTTTCTTAATGTCCGAGATATGGGACTAAATATATATACAATAGGGTGAAGAGGCATGTCTCGTTCGTGAATTTGAGGTAGTCTGTAAACTACTAGGGATAAGGGAAACAATTAATGGCATAATTAAAACGGAACCGTTTTTTCGTTTCTCATTTTCTTTACTTACGATAGGAGATTCGAAAGATGCTTCTTATAAAATATGGCTAAAAATATATTTCTTCTAAAATGTTTCTCCTAGTGATCAACAGAATTTACAATTTGGATCAAAGCAAAAGGGTGGAAAACATAAACAAAATGTAAAAATAACACTTTCAGTACAAATTATGTATCAATAGGCTTCATTCTTTATTAGATTAAATAAAAAAACTAGTTTTTTTTTAACTGAAAGTAAGGAGCGACATTAAAACTTAAAACGAACAGGAATTACTCCGTATATGAAATGGGTTGTCCCCTCCGCAATCCCTCGCTCTTTACGCTAAAGCTTTTAATTGTTTTATAAAGTAGAATTGTGGCAAAGAGTCAAACATTAGCGTAAAGAGCGAGGGATTGCGGAGGAGGCAACCCATTTCATATACGGAGTAATTTCTGTTCGTTTTAAGTTTTAATGTCGCTCCTTACTTTCAGTTAAAAAAAACTAGTTTTTTTTATTTAATTTCTGAACGTTTTTGAATTAATGCATGTTTGATTTTGGCTCTCCGCACATAAATTATTAAAATGAAATTTGTATATTAATTCGTTTTTTGGCTAAATGGCTTTCTCTTAGTTTTGATCAGACGATTTTGAGAAATAAGGGGTGGGGAAGGAGGCCTAGTTGCCCTCCAATTTTTCGGTTCTTAAAAAGGCAACTAGAACTTTCAATTTTTAACGAACGTTTTTATTAGTAAAATATAAATGTAACTAAGAATTAACTTACGTAACAAACTTTTATATTCTTATATTTTTATTATGTATACGAGGGGGTTTGTACCCTCGTTAATACCTCGCTCTTTACACTAAATCGTAAGTTTTGTCCCAATTCTTTAAGAATGACCCCTGAATCAGAAAGGCCGTAGAATAAATAGTTGAAATTACTAAAAATACTTAAGCATAAAGAGCGGGGTATTTATCTCCTCCTAAATACCTCGCTCTTTATGCTAAAGTATTTTTGGAACCCCTCATATGCATAATAATCTCAGTTCGTTTTAAGTTTCAATGCTACTCCTTACTTTCAATTGAAAAAACCATTTTGATGTTTGTTTTTTCATTGTTTTTTTTTTATAGTAATGCTTGAAAATCCTGCGCCCTTTTCATTGAATTTTTCTTCCCCCGTGACATATTCCTTAGAGGAAAGATCCTCCCTCATAGCCCCCTCCCCTCAACCCCAGCACCCAAACCAAAAAAATCCCCCCGAAACGTCTGTACATTTCCCAATAACCATTACTATATGTAAACACTGGTCAAAGTTTGTAACTTGCAGCCCCTCCCCCAGGGACTGTGGGGGAGTAAGTCATTCCCAAAGACATATTTATTATGGTTTTCGACTACGCGGAACAAAATGGCTATCTCAAAATTTTGATCCGTTAACTTTGGGAAAAAATGAGCGTGGGAGGGGACCTAGGTGTCCTCCAATTTTTTGTCACTTAAAAAGGGCACTAGAACTTTTCATTTCCGTTAGAATGAGCCCTCTTGCAACATTCTAGGACCACTTGGTCAATACGATGACCCCTGGGGAAAAAACAAAAAAAACAAACAAACAAATAAACACGCACCCGTGATTTGTCTTCTGGCAAAAAATACAAAATTCCACATTTTTGTAGATAGGAGCTTGAAATTTTGTTATAGGGTTCTCTGATACGCCAAATAGGATGGTGCGATTTTCATTAAGATTCTGTGACTTTTAGGGGGTGTTTCCCCCTATTTTCCAAAATAAGGCAAATGTTCTCAGGCTCGTAACTTTTGATGACAAAGACTAAATTTGATGAAACTTATATATTTAGAATCAGCATGAAAATTCGATTCTTTTGATGTATCTTTTAGCATCAAAATTCCGTTTTTTAGAGTTTCGTTTACTATTGAGCCGGGTCGCTCCTTACTACAGTTCGTTACCACGAACTGTTTGATAAAATAACCTATGAAGACATAGGTTACCTTTAACCTAGGTTAAATGATGACAACAGACAGAAAAAAGAGAAACAGAACATTCTATGTTCTTTGGGAAAATAACAATCACTAACGTAGGAGTTGGATCTGTTTCAAACAAGTAGTAGCTGCAGTTTTTAATATAAATAGTTATTATAATTTACAATATATCATGATGTAATTCGTTATGTATTAATTCATTATAAATGGAAATTCAAAAAAATCAATCATCAGCACAATAAAAATCTGAGCTTTTAAGGACATACTAATAAAAAAAAAAAATAATAAAAAAAACAAATAATCTAAACAAAAGATATAACAATAATAAATTAACAAAAATAAAAATAAACATAATAGAAAAAAAAACAATTTATGAATGCATACTCACAGGAAGGAATCCTTTACCGAATTAAGCTTTCATGCAATAAAAATAAACCAAGAGAGTTCAACTTGTGCAAACAGTCAAAACATTACATTTCATGATCTAGATCAATAAAATAATTATTTTCGAGTGAATTTAGCACTTTTTTTTAAAGACTTCATTATACATATGAAAGCCCTTTTTTCTTCTTTTTTTATTGGAAGCTACAAAAAAAAGTATCAAATTCAAGTATTTGTTTCAGCCAAACATGTTTGGGATAAATCTGCCTATGCCCTTAAAGAAAAGCACGTAAATGGAAGAAACTATTTAAAATGAGATAAATAAGAAATAGACAGAATATTTCTTAATAGAGCTTACGCAAAAAATAGCTATAATTTAAAAAAAGGAAACAACTTGCCCATTTCACTTCTAATGATTTCATTGATAAATCAAGAACCTTAAAATCTTCCTGATTTTTGACTGCCGTTCCATCAGCCAGCTTCCAGCCTCTCCTCTTCCAACCATGTATCCATTTGGTGGCAGCGTTAATAAGGAATTGAGAATCGGTGTGTATTAAAAGTTTTTCTATTCCACATGCTGACGCAATTTCTATGGCATTGATCGCAGCTTGAATTTCACCAGAGTTGTTTGTTGGACGGCCTTTCACTGGTTCAGACGTGTTTAGGGGGTGATCATCATTGAACCACACACCAAAACCTATGATAAAAGCATTTAGCTTGGTTTTTTATCTTTTAGTTTTTGGTCTTTTAGCTCTTTTAGTTTTTATACTTACAAGCTTATTACACGCTTTTAACGTATTTGCCATGCTGATTGTTATGATGATTGATTAATTTTCTACTGACTTGTTGAGTATTTTACATTATATGTCTTTGTGCTTTTTTTTGTATTTTCGCATTCGTATTGATTTTAAGTTCTCTCGTCAACTTTTATTATTATTCCTGAAATTTGTGCATGGTTTGAAATTGATATATCGCTTTATTTTTATTCGACAAGAAACGCAAATTTGGCAATATTTGCTTGTGAAACCCGTTTTCAAAATAAAACTTCATCTTATAATTTGCTTTTTATGAGGTTAATGCTTGTTTATATAAAATACATATATATATATAACATATAATCGCTTACTATGTTAAAAAAGGTAAAGGATACGGTACTACCCCCTTAATGTCCGAATTGGCGGTGCTGATATCCGTCTCAAGACACTTCAGCCAGGAAGTGCAAAGTGGGGATGGGACAATACATACATATATATATATATATATATATATATATATATATATATATATATATATATATATATATATAGTAGGTGGCATGGACAATACTGAGACCTATGAAAATGACCAAAACTTGGTCATTGGCCGAAACTTCTAAATCCTAGTTAGTCAGTTGCTACTGGAGATAGTATGTATTGTCTCCTGCAAGGACAACAACTTAAAATTGTGGATAATATTTTACAGTTTGTCAATAATCCTGATTATTCTGGGAAAAATATTTTTCATAGATAGACCAGGCGGTACCTGTAAAACATTTATTTATAAAACCTTGTATCACGTTTTGTGTGGCGAAAATCGCATGTTTTATACAGGAATAGCATCGACTTTGTTGCCATTTTGACTTACAACACACAAGATCTTTGGGTTGAAAGTTCTGCTTTCTTCCGATTCAATTTCCAGCATAGGACCTGGTTCAAAGCTAAAGAATTAGCTCATGTAGAAGTTTTCCTACTTGACGAAGCACTAATGTTAACCAAGTATGACTTAGAAAACATGGATCAGTTGTTGTGGCTTATTGCACATCCAAACTTGCCATTTAGAGGGAAAATTCTAGTTGCTGCAGGTGATTTCCAACAGTGTTTACCAGTTCTATCTCGAATCAACCGCTGTGAAACAATTGAACTGTCAATTAAAAAAAAATCATCTTTGGAAGTATTTCAGACATATTTCCTTAGAAATGAAATATGGGGGTAGATGCTGAGCGAGAAGCTTTGGCAAAGTACAACCTGGACTTGATAAGTATAAATCTTCCCAACAATGACTAATGAAATCGACTCACCGAAGATATAATTTCAGTTGTAATTTGATTGAGGAAGTACTTGGAGAATGTCTATCCAATCAAAATATAAATCTAATGAAGGATCGCGTAATTTTAGCTTCGATCTACAAAGAAGTTAGTAAAATAAATGCGAAAATCATCGATCGTCTCCCATGAGAATACAAATCTTTAAGTGTTATGATTAGATAAAATACAAAGAAAAAGGAGGATTTGAATTCACTCCATAATCCCTCAATTCAATTGATACTGCAGATTTACCACCCCATAACTTAAGAATAAAGAGATATACAATAGTTATGCTTTTGCGTAACTTAGATTTTTCAGAAGGGGTGTGTAATGGAACCCGCCTTATTGTTACTAAATTATATAACAACATAATTAGGCCAAATATAATTACTGGGGAGAATCAAGAAACAAAGTTAACATTTCTCAAGTTATGGTCGACTCTAGTAAAGGTCAACTTCGATGTAATGTTCAACAGCATCAATTTCTACTTCGACTAAAATTATAGACTAAAAAACTAAAATAAAAAAAAGATCACCACTAGTAACCCCGTTTTTATAAATCATACACACACCAGCAGTGGCTCTAAAGAGACTTCAGATGGCACTCTACAGAGTGCTCTCTCTACAGAGAGCAGTGGCTTTACAGAGTAAGCCTATGAATCCAGCCTATGAAACTCCGTTTTCATAAATCATACACATACAAGCACTGGCCTCTAAGGAGACTTCAGATGGCACTCTACAGAGTGCTCTTTCTACAGAGAGCAGTGGCTCTACAGAGTAAGCCTATGAATCCAGCCTATGAAACTCCGTTTTCATAAATCATACACACACACTTCAGATGGCACTCTACAGATGGCACTGACTTCAGATGTCACTCTACAGATTGCTCTCTCTACAGAGAGCAGTGGCTCTTCAGAGTCAGTCTATGAATCCAGCCTACGAAACCCTTGGCAAATCATACACACACAAGCAGTGGCTCTAAAGAGACTTCAGATGGCATTCTGACAGAGTGCTCTCTCTATAGAGAGCTATGGCTCTAAATAGGCTCTACAGAGTCAGTCTATGAATCCAGCCTATGAAACCCTGTTTTCATAAATCATACACAAACAATCAGTGGCTCTACAGAAACCCACGACAAGTCAGCCTACAAGTCCTTTGAGTAATATGGCACTGAAACAGAAAGTTTACATGGAAGAAATGCTGTGAAAAAAAAAAAAAATCTTTTCATTCTTTTGTACTCGCTCAAAATTTCTGAAAAGAGATCGAATTAGGTTTTGCTTTTTCTTTCCTGGATCAGACTTTGACACACTAACAACAGGCAAATACAGCAACAGACGAAAAAGGCAAGTTAGTTCGCTTTCCATCTTGATATGTCCATGCTGAAGGATTAATGTAACTGGCTTGTAAAATATATAAATATATGCATAAATATATAAATAAACCAAAAGAATTAGGAAGTTTTTAACATAGAAATACAGGAGAGTGATCTCGAAACAAATAAGAGTTCCAATAGGGATAGGTCCTTTTATGTGAAAAACATATACAAAAGTTCTGGAAATTTTGAAGACATAGTCAGTCTTCATCATCAGCAGAGAAACTAAAGTACTATAACTAACACAAACTATATCTATAAATAAAACAATAATAGTTTCTGGGTCATAGAAAATTTCCAGTCCATCGGCTTAGAGCGTTTATTCAAAGTCTTGAGTTTTCTAATATTGCTTGGATTTACGTTGAATTCTTAATGAAGTTGGCACAATCTTCTTCCTCTTCTTATTGCAAACAAAATGTTGCGCTAAATTTATTCAGCAAATATAAATTTGCTTTCTGTAAAATACCAAAATGATCTCTCTCTTTGGTAATATCGTAAGGAAGTGCCTCCCATATAGAAAGATGAACATAGCGAATCGAAAATACAGACATACTATACGCCATAACCAATTCTATAGATTATAATTAACGATTTTAAATTCCTTGTCTCACATTTACTTCGATTACTCTCGACTCTCAGTGATACAAATCAAACTATTCATGTGTATGTTTGTGCAGTATATCAAACATAAAAGAAATAATATAAATTTTTATATAATTTATAATACCTGAAACAGTCTAATATGAATACTTTACAGTCTATATACATTCTATATACATAGTCTATAAACAGTCTATATACATGTTAGAGACACAAGGTTGTCACAATTTGAGAGAACCGCCAAATTTTGAAGAGCATGCAGAGACAAACTGAATGTGTAAGAAGAGTAGATGACGACACCAGAAAGTCAAGTAAGGGTCACCAACTGAAAAGTAAAGAGGCAACCGAAAGACAAATATGCTTTGGAGACTATGGAAAGAGAAAAACAGAAATGACCAAAGGTGGGAAGACTCCTGGAATTAATAGCTTCTCAGTATCTCCAGCTGGGTTTAGTCGATATTTTCTCTACAGAAAAGAGTTGTTTGTCCATGTTGACATTTCCATCAAATACATTGCAAATTTAAAATAAAGGCAGTAAACTTGCTCAGTGACATCAATTTCAGGAGGGGGAGGCGCGTGACTTCTATATTTTTTTTTGCTCCCCCAGCTATATTTGGAAAATATCTTTTTTAAAGCATTTTCATTAAAAATGTTTTTTAGAATTTTTATTGAAGTATTTTTAAGAAACGACGAATTTGCCCCACTCCCCTGTATTTTCAACATACACCCCCCCTAGATTTTTTCAGTTTGGCACCACTGGTATTACCCTGTTTCTTAAAGGTAAGAGGGTCAACACCGTCAAAATTATAAAATTATCTAGTATCAACTAGTTTTATTACTACTACAAGCCACGTCTGCCAATCCGCCCGAGTCACATTACCTAAGCCACGACTGCAAATAAAAAACCAAGATTTGTGAATGATACGTCTTTCCATAATTTTAGCGTCGCACTTGTATAAAAGAAGCAGAAAATTTGTATTACTTGAAAATCCGAAAAACAATTACTGGTGCTGTAATCATAGATACTTTCGATTTTATCTTGAAGTTTGATTATAGTTTGGCTTAAGCACTGACTCTAGTTTGGCCTAAAACTATTAATTGATCACAACTTACCACAATGATAACTTCACATTGATCATAATGTTAAGTCAAGCACAGTACCTGCCTTAGCTCCACGTTTGCCTTAGCTCTAGTTTTATTACTACTACAAGCCAAGTCTGCCAATCCGCCCGAGTCACATTACCTAAGCCACAATTACAAATAAAAAACCAAGATTTTTGAATGATACTTGTTTCCATAATTTTAGCGTCGCACTTGTATAAAAGAAGCAGATAATTTGAATTATTTGAAAATCCGAAAAGCAATTACTGGTGCTGTAATCATAGATACTTTCGATTTTATCTTGAAGTTTGATTATAGTTTGGCCTAAAACTATTAATTGATCACAACTTACCACAATGATAACTTCACATTGATCATAATGTTAAGTCAAGCACAGTACCTGCCTTAGCTCCACGTTTGCCATTTGATTCACAAGCACCATCAGTGAATACATGAACAAATCCCTCATCATCAATTACAAAACTTTTCGCATCAAAGCTAGCTCGCTTCCTCTTACGACTGAAATCTGCTTGAAATTCTAAACTTTTTACATCAGCATTACCAGTATTTTTTAAAGCTTTCATATCAAACTCTTTCTTTTCTGCTCTTATAACAGTTGATATTTCAATATTGCTTGATGTAGAAGAGGCTATATTTTGAACTGGTTTTGGAGGATGTGATGAAAAACCACCCTGTTCTGCTATAAATTTGTCAGCTTCATCTTGGGTCTTGAACTTCTTATATCTGGCATTAGGATACCCATCCACTTGCTTCTTACATTCATCCCTATATATAATAACAGGTACCTCATTATCACAACAGAAATATTTATTACTTATGGTCATAACTAGTCAAAGATTAATGTAAAGCTTGGTGCTTTACATTAGACTACCCAGGCATAAAGACTACCCAGGGGCGAATCTAGAACAAAATCTTGGGGGGGGGGCGTAATATGACAAGAGTGCCAATAATTGACCAAATTGACAAATTTACTTTTAAGAAAGAGTGAAAAACAGAGAAACGAGGGCACCATAAAAATCTGGGGGGGGGGGGGTCCAGACCTCCTGGATCCTCCACAGGGATTATGCCAAGCTAAATATGTAACTGATTGAAAAGAAATCTCCTTATATAAAAAATAACAACATTCAAACTTCATAATAACACAGATTATCTTATAACCAAGGATGCCCCCTGCTCTCTACGCTGAAGCTTATAGTTTATTGTACCATTTCTTAATGACAACTTTCCCTCCCTTATTTATGTCTATTCTTCCATTTTATTTATTAATTAAAATGCAACGGTCTAAGAAATTCATAACCAATTATAGCTATTTCTCCTACACTTACAAAGTCTGAGCTTAAAATTTGTTTAATGCATAGAACAGACAGTTAAGGGCCGCCATGGCCCTCTTAAAGTAATTTGTCTTAGTTTGAAGCTTAAACACCGCTCTTTACTTGCATTTGAAACAGCTTGGTTTTGCTTTATCTAATTTATCTTTATTTTCCATTTTACAACAAGAGTTCTTTTTAAGTGAGGGGGGTCACAACCCCCCTTAATTCCCATTTGCATTCAAGCTTATTTTACATTCAAGCCTACCCCCTCAATCCCCATTTGCAGTCAATATTAATTTTGCATAACGATACATTAGCCATGATAATCATCCACAAAAGGGCACCCGAGAAAATAATTTTTCAGGGAGGGGTGGAAGTTCAAATGTCAAATATGAACTTTCGGTTCACGTTTTTCAAGAAGGGAACTTTGGGAGCCTTTATCTTTGCAGAATCTCCAACTCCTTCCCCTACAACGAAATTCAACATGTTTGAAACCTTGAAGCAGAGATTTAAAGCCCTAAACCTATCATCAAACAATCCCTTTACATATTCTACCGCAAAATGGCAGAAATCAATTTCGTTGAATATTATTCTATGGTCATTGGTTTAATATAATTTTTATAGGGAGAGGGGAAGGATCAATAAGATAACCTTAGAGAGAGATTCTTTAGAAAATTTTGGCTCTTTTATGTATTTTCCTAAAAATACATCAATATAAAAAATTCTCCACAACCAGCAGATTTATAGGCTAGTGCCATCACTAGTATTTACTTTTTTTCATTATTAATAAACAGTCAAAATCATAGGAGGGGGCGCTTGAAATATACGGCGTGGATCTGTGTCAGTAAGAAAATTTGCACATTCCAATCAGGGATATGAAGCTGGTTATTCAAGTTGGCAAGATGCCAAATCTGACCCCTAAACTCTTAGGGTTTTTGATCCCTAGTCCAACAACTTTAGTTCCTGAAGGAACAAATCCAAAATTTAAAATTATTGGCACAAAACTGAAACCCTCACTGATATCTAGACTAAACAAACTAAAAACAATGTATAAGGGAAGGGATTTGAGTCTTAATATTTATAGCTAGGTAAAAGTGGCTTTTGCTGAAAAAATAAAACTAGCTATAGCGAAAATAAATAAAAAATTTGTTAAAATTTTGTGTGAGACAGAGGAGGAGGTGTTAATCAAGATTTCACCCTAGGGGCAAGAGAGGCCAGAACCGACAATGACTGATTGCCTTATGAACTTGGTAAAATTGGCATCTGAATGGTTTACATAATACCCCAATATAATACTTCATCCTACAATAAAACAGTACCAAATAGTACACTACCATGTTTGATATACTCCTGGCTTTGTGCCTCTTGCAACAGCATAGAAAGGCATCAAACTTGCAGAGTAGAACTTTACAGTGCACAGGGTAGTAGGACAAAACAATGCAAAAATCTGAAAATTCAAAGGTTTTTTAACTATGCTAAAAAAAATTTAATATGAATATAATAGAACTACAAAGTTTTTGAATTTACACAAGAAAAAAAATTCTTGTTTCAAAAGTTTTCAGATCCTGAATGGTTGTTGCCAAAATGGCAAAGGCCATTTCTAATGCATTAGGTATAATTGTCTATCAAGGGCAATCTTGCCCTAAAGGTGAAATCCTTTCAGTCTTCTCCACTAAGTGCTTATAAACTGTACAGAACCATTTTTCCAGTAAGGCTTGAAAAATATATATTTCTTAGAAAAATTTGTTTCAATAAGGCAGAAATGACGCTTGAGCTTGTTGGGGTTGGAGGGGGCTACAGCTTTAGTATTGCTCTCTGCTTTTCTTTGATTTTCCTTTTTTTTGGGAGGGGGGGGATTTTCAATCAATTTTTGTTTCTAGTTCTTTTAAGGTGGTTTTATTAATGTAAATTGCAGGGGTGCCAATTCAAGAAAATAAAAGGTATGAGGGGATGGGTCTCATCTTTAGACAGATCCAAATTAGTATTTTTTAACTGGGGGGAGGGGCATTTTTTTTTAATGAAAGTACTGAAAATTGCGTTTTCAAATTCTTTCCAAGCATGCTCCCACCCCCAATTGGCACCCTAATTAATTGTATAATTAATTAGTTAAAAAATTTTCAGCTTTTCTATTTAGGAAATCGAATGTTGGAGTGCAATTTAAATTTTAAGCCAAATCAAAGTATTTATTCGAAGTGTTTCATCGGCTATGGTATTGTACAACAGTATTTATCTATTAAATTTCCATTCTTACAGATTGAAAATCTGCATAATTCTTACTCTTCTATGAGGCTCAAACCATCCTAACCCCGTCAAATAGACCCCCTGGAACGTAGATGTATCTTAACCTACACTTTTATTATAAGAAAATTTAAGCGTTCTGTAATAAAAGTTTTGACACCAAGAATCCATACCACTAAATGTGCTGTCCTCTTGGTCCATTTGCCATTTTGGTCTATTTGTCACTAATTAATACAACATAAGATTTTCAAAATGTTTAGTTCTTGCTTTGGTTCATTTTGCCCAGACTATGGGGCCAGGAAGCCGCAAACCATTTCAAGATTGATAAACTGGCCTAAGGACTGTAATAAAATTAATAGATTTCTCTTGCAGATTATAAAGTGAGAAATGATTATTATAGTCCTTTCTTGTGAAGCTTGATGTTTAGCCTAACGCTTTATTTAGCCCCCTTGGATATGGAATACAATTGTCATTTTAAGGAAGATTATACTTGGAAAACTGTAGAATGGGAGATAAAATGGTACTTTTCTTTTGCTCTTATAGTTTTTTTTTAGATAAAGTCTTCATGTAGGACTAAACCAAAGCCTACTTGTTCAAAAAGACTGTTGAATCAACTACAGAAAACTAGACTACAAAAAAAAACACTTCATAATAACAACAACAAAAATATAATAATGAAGCTCTCTATTCATTTGATTTTTTCCTTCTGTTCTCAATCATTTTTCATTCATTTTGAAAGAGTATATTTATCAAGTGGTATGATGCAATGACATTTAATGTTTTTCAATGGCATGGTGCTACTGAGCAGGTTAAGAATAAAATGTCTGTTAATGAGGATTTGAGAAATTATTCAAGCAATATAAATCCACCATTAGGGGGTGGAGACATGCTTTTCATCATAGAAATCATTAAATTTCGGAAATAAATCAAACATTATTATTCTTTTATTATTACAGCATTTCTCTAAGATGAGGCCACACACAACACCAACACCACAGAAGAAGTAAGCAGGGCCAGATTTAAAGCTTTGATTCTTCTAGGTCCAAGCGTTTTTGCTGCTCCATTTTTGCAAGATTTTTGCACTATCCCCAAAAATTCAGGAATAGTGGAAGCACTGAACCAAATGCAACTGACAAGCCAAAAGTAATGAAAGAGAGAGGTGATATCAAACTCTCAGCTGCCTTCTTGGGAAAAATCTGACAGTTTATAAATGGCCACAGAATTGATATCTTGTTTTAAAATCATTTTTCTGTTAATAGGCAGTGTGGCCATAGAGTGCACCAGGCACTTTGACAATAAATCACATCAATCCAGTTTTTGTTCAGAAAAAAATATCTCCGTGATAATTTATTGCGCCTCCTAACACTGTGCATCCCTAGGCTTGGGCCTATTGGTAAATTTTGGCCTGGATGTAAGTCATTTAACAACCAAATGTAAAATTAAAAAAAGAGAACAAAAAAGTAAATTTAGGTTTTAGGTCAGAAATTAGAAAGAAACAAAGGAACGTATATTCTTATTCCCTATTAAGGCATCATTCTGTTTCTAAAGTGAACACCATAGAATCTAAAATTTTTAAAAAACATTTAAAAAGTTTAAAAAACATTAAAACTCTAAAACATTTAAAAAGCTTACTTATGTCATTACTAAATGTCACTTGGCTTCAATTTATCCCCACTTTCCTCCTAATGGACAAATATGCAGCCCAGACACTTGTTGTTTATTCAATAGCATGACTATTTTCTTCTCCTTCATCTAAGAGCAAACACTAATCTAGCAGCTAGATGAAAAGAGTTGGGCTATTGAAAATACAATAGAGATATATAATTTTGACAATATATTTTTTCTTTATGGAATAGCCTTGCCAACAGGGGGCACAAGTTCATGACAATGTATAGGTGAGCAAATTGTATGTTTTTAAATATAGGGAGAAGAGCAATTTTTCCAATGAAAATACCTAAAAAGGTAGTTTTCAGGGAAAATACAAAAAGGCCTTTTCAAAAGGTAGGTGTAATTGCCCTCCAATCCCTCTCCACCAATCAGCCCTTTTACTGAATCTTATTTTAATATATTTTATCAAGCTCTTAAACTGGGCATCCAAGGGGAATTATTTAATAAGAGTTATGGTAAATTTCTATTCATACAATCTTTAATATACAGAATGTCATGATAAAATAATTGGGGAGTGGCCAAATAGTGTAAAAAAATAACAAATTGAAAAGAAATTATATTTATAGAAAGACAAGAAAAATGAACAAAAAGCAAACTTTAGAGGATTTGACACCTTAAAAATCATATTACAAGCCTCAATTTCAGCTGACTGTCTGCATTTTCCTAGCAGGCATGCTAGAACATTTTTAGGGACTATTGTTTCCTGAACTTTAAAAAGAAAATTCTGATATGTTTTTATGATGAAAAAAACTCATGCTTTCTAATTAGACAACTTTCATCAAAACTGAATATCTCTTTTTCTGGCACAAATCAGGAGAAGCTAAACAGTTTTTGGGAAAGTAGATATCAGCTTTCATTTTTTTTGTCATTTGTTCCAATCTTGTATCCAAGCTTTACAAGTAATAATAATATAATCCCAAATTATATATTTCCTATGCATGTTCTAATTCCTTAATTTTATTGATGTTGCCTCTTTGCTATTAAATGTATTTGAAAGTAAAAAATTTTGTAGTAAAAAAAATACATAGGAAATATATAATTCGAAAACATATTTACACATTAGGGGGGAGGATGAAGTATAGTGAAGTGCTTTTAAAATTGATATAAGTAAGTATTTTAGGATTTTCTACAGTTGTTTTTAGAATTTAAAGCATTTTAGGGATTTTAAAGGCATTTTGGACTTGGAATAGACTTCCATTGGAAACAGTTGCAACTATCAGAGTCTAGTCTTTCAAGAGTAATTTCAAAAAGACTTTCAAGAGTTTCTACAGATTTCCTAGTCTTATCACAATCTGTTTTGAGAATATATATATATTTTTTTTTTTGTATTAGTTGTTCTGTGACATGTATGTTTTTATAGTGTTATTTGTCATAAATTTGTATGTGTGCATTATTTTGTCTGCATTGTCATAAACATTTTCTATAATGTTTAGTGCAACAAGCTTGATAAAGCTTTCCATATTAATAAATAAATAAATAAAAAAGTTCTAAGAAATTTAATAATTTCTTAGAAAAACTGGAAAAACAAGAAATCAAGTCAAGATAAAAGTTCTCCCACTACAAAAAAGATTAACTAGGATTATTGTGCATATCATGAAGTAAGAATCTTTTCTTAACATGTCTCCTTATGTGGTGGACTGGTTACACATCTATACTGCATTTTATTTATTCTCCTTATGTGGCAGAATTGCTCAGAGATTTTTGATACCAAATACAATATTAGACCTATAACTAGGACCATCAGGGAGGATGAATATTGTCAGAAAAGCAGCCACAATATTTAGAAAAAGCCTAAAATAAAGATTCTACTTGTTTAGAATGTTACATTCAGAAGTGGCCAGGCATTACACATTTACATTAAAATTCTAGTTTAGTGACCTTTGGCTATCTTGGAAAGGGGTTAGGAAAATAAAACTTTCAGGGATAGGTCTATAGACTAAAGTATATTTCCTAGGAAGGTATTTTAAAGTACCCACCTCTACTCCTTCTCTCTTTATAAGGCCCTGAAATTTGTCTACATGACAGGTCTATACCTAATGAAATTTTGACAGAACAACATTTTACCTTAGTTTTCAGTTACCAGTTGCTTTTTCTCTGCCTTTAGTTCTAAAAATGCAATTCCTGTTATTTGAGTAGAATTCTAAGCCATATCAATGTTTTTTTTCAAAATTTAGGAAATGTATTTGCATATCTTTAAAACCTTATACTTGGGATTGAGCAAAGTTGTGAAGCTGAAAACAATTTTGTTGTACTTCATTCAAGCAGAAGATTTATTTTGCAAGGTTTCACCTTTATGAAATCAAAATTTTCATCAAAGGTCAGGACCCTCTAGAGGGGGTGGAGGTAGGTGCTTCAAAATACCTTCCTGGGACATATTTTAGCCTTTAGACCCATCCCTGAAAGTTTCATTTTCCTAAACTAACCCCTTTCCGAGATAGCCGAAAGTCACTAAACTAGAATTTTACCTATATTTACTAAGATAAGAGCTTGACAACAACATCCCAGGCATATTTTGGTTGTTGAATTTAGGCTAGCCTAGACCTGAAAGTTTCATTCACCTAAATCAAACGCTTTATAAAATCGAAAGAAGCTCCTTAACCAACACTTTATCCTTTCTAGCTTCTACCTTTCTAGCTTCTACCTTTCTAGTAATATCCAGTTTTTCCAAATGATTAGAGATCTCACAATGTTCAATTTCAAATGTCTCGCTATGCGAATGCCATCTGTTATTTTTAAAATAGATAGCGTATTAAAACACATTGAGGAATCCCTCCTGTACCCGCTATTAATTCTGACTGTAAATAAGAAATGAGTTTAAGTATATTTTAGTTTAGTTCTTAACACAAATATTGATAAGGGCGTGAACGGTGAGAGAAGCACAGTTGCTTTGGTTCGTGTCTAACTAGCGAGTTCAAGTTTCCTATAATTTTACCCGTACATCCAAAGTTCTTAAATTAATTGCGCCTTATTTTCACTGGCTATCTCACTCTTAAAACATTTCAGCAAACATACCAAAGAAAACAAACTTTTTTGTTATAAAACGTAAAAGTGGTTTACGACTGGTCAAAATTTTATGTATAAATAATAACAATTACCTTGTAAAACGTTTTTTTTAATTTCATTCAGCTTTAAATAAGAAAACCTGACATATTTCAATTCGCTCGAAATCTGTCTCGTCTCCACAAATAAAAATCTATTGAAATTTTATTTTAAAGTGACTATTTCTTTAAATATTACTTTTAAATTAACCATTTATTGGAAAGCTACTTTTTTACATAGAGCAAACGGTTCCTTCGTGGCAGCTATTTTAATTCTTGCTTTCCAAAACAATCTAGTTGACCAGCCTTTCCGAAATAAGGCACGCTGGGAAATAATTTACCGTTCACTTAAACCACAAGAAATTATGTAAAATAAAGTAGAATGGTAAGAATAGGAAAGGTGGGGCAGACAAGAGCTAAAGAGCCCAGACTAAGTTAGGTTACATGTTTTTTCGTCTCTTTTTTGGGTACTGGGGATATGTGCTTATTATTTCTGTTCGTTTCCTTATACAAATATTAAAAAGATATTGTCCAAAAAGTGATTATTCTTATTTCAGTTAAAAAGTAGGCCTATTCGTGTAATTCTCAGCATCAGCTAAAAAAGTTGGTCGATTAGTGGAATATTTTTTCTATTCATTTTCTTCGGATTGATATATGTGTCTGCCTAAATATTATATTCAAATATTATTATAATTTAGGGCGTATGCTGGATTTTTTCATGGAATTTTTTAGTGGGAACTAAAGCAATGGGTTAAGTAGAAGAAATGTTGGATAGACCGGGAAATAAATTTTCTCTTACATATTTTTTAGTCCCTTTTTGGTGTAAGTGAGAGTCTAGTTTATCCTAGTAAGCTTTAAAAGGACTCGGGGGCGTAGTCTCCCCTCTAGTGCCGTAATAATTTGCTTAATTTATGTTTCAATCTCTTGTTTTTACACGTGTTACACGTAAAAACGTTTTAAATAGTTTTACACGTAAAAACTGTTTTTAGCCGTAGCAATAATTGCAATCTAACAAAGAGCAAACCACACCCCGTAGAATACAGAAGTTTAAAACACGCATGGGAAAAGCAACAACTATGCAGTAGAAAAAATTTGTCGTTTAAAGCTGATTCAGGAATAATACAATTATTTTGGGGTATTTTAAAAAGTACAAGTTCGTTTCAAAAACGAATCTACAAGAATTCCAAAAAGAGGTTGAAACCTCTCAAAAATTTTAGAGGTTCGAAATTGAAAGCTTACCAATTGGAAAACCCTTCAGTTGAAATTTTCTACCCCTTAACTTAAAGCAAGAAAATTACATTTCTTGTCGCGCAGCACTCATATCTTAAAAATTCAACCACGTTTCGTATTGAAAATTTAGCCTTCTTCCAGTTAAAATCATTATTTAAATTCAATATAAAGAAACCATGAATGTTCTTTCCTCCCGCTGAAGGCTAATGCACTGGGCATCAGCCCTCTAGGTGTAAGTTTTGACCCTGGATGGTACCAAATTCTTTTTATCCTGCACTTTTATTTTTAAATAAATCTATGAATAGATAACTTCGAAGACCACACTGCCTTTCCATGACGAAAGTAAAACAGTTTAAGATAGGGATGATACCTTTTTATTGACAGTGAAATATAAAATTATTTAACTGGATATTTCGAACACCTATACAGTGTTCATGTTCATACTGATGATGAACACTGTATATGTGTTCGAAATATCCAGTTAAATAATTTTATATTTCACTGTCAATAAAAAGGTATCATCCCTATTTTGAACTGTTTTACTTTCGAAACCATGAATGTTCTCTCCTCGCGCTGAAGGCTAATGCACTGGGCATCAGCCCTCTAGGTGTAAGTTTTGACCCTGGATGGTACCAAATTCTTTTTATCCCGCAATTTTATTTTTGCAATTTCTGCAGAAGCTATGTTTGACACTGAAGCGCCTCCCATCTATTTAATTCAATAGTTACAGGAGGCTGCTGCCTTCTAGTTGTCACACTAATGGTTACAGAACACTAATACAAAGAGAAAAAAAAGTTTTTGAAACAGATTATGATAAGACCTAGTATGGAAATTTGAAAACACTTTTGAAAGTCTTTTTGAAATTACTTTTGAAAGACTAGACTATGATAGCTACTAGTTACTAGGCTGCTGTCTAGTAAAGAGGAAACTGCAGTACTTTGTAACCCAAGTTATTAAAGATATTTTCAGCAAGACTTTCTCATGAGAAAAATATCATATTTTGCTCTTGGGCAATTTATTTTTCGCAATCTGAACAAATGTACAATTTAATTTGTCTAAGCCTCTTTAATAAAACAAGGCCAAATTCTTTTATTTTTATTTTTAGTATTCCTAAACTAGAGACTACATCCTGTGAAAATTTCAATCAAATCAAAGAAAAAGCATTTTTGTCTTCGGAGAGGAAACCTAAGAATTGTCAATCCCAACAAAACTTTTCTCGTTTTAGTTTGATGTATCTTCCAGCCAGGAAGTACTGAGCCCCTCCCCACCTTTCAAAAAAAAAGAAGTTTTGGAAATATAAACGGACAATGGTTAGGAAACTTCTGACTAAATCAACTATAGTTTTTATCCAGAATCTCCCTCCTCACTTGTTTATTTCTAGATATTTCTAAGCTACAGGCCGTAATTCAGCTGTAATTTCAGCTGTATGGCCGTTTTTGACCATCCATGCCATCATTTCTTCCTTTTATTTATCTTTTCATTCGGAGGTCACATTGCATGAAGTCACCCAAGGCGAAAAAAAATACAATTCGATTTGCCATTCAAGATTCTATCGAAAAACAAGAGTAATCACCGGCACACATTCTATTTAGAGGCAATGGAACTGTCTAGAAATTTTTTTTTTCGGCGGAGCCAAAATTTCAACACGATTTTCTCTAGTAAAACATATTTAAAACAAAGGGAGAATCTATAAAATTCCAGGAGGTATTGACCAAAAATAAAGCTTTAGCGATTTGGAATTTTTTTGCTGCAACGAAAATGTTTAAAGACAAATTTGGACGATATCATTTATTATACTTAGAAAAGGCGTCAGACAGATGATCTAAAGATCTATTTATATTTCACCTCGCAAGTTAATCCATGATTTGTAAAATTTGCCCGGATTTTACCGTCTTGAAAAGAAGTTGTGTAAAATCAATGAAACCATCAGGAATGGATCCAGAGCATTCTTCTAAAAAAGGTATTGTTTTTTCTTGGAAGCTTGAGCAAGACTTTGAATATTTTTCTTTTTTATTATTTTTCTTTTGTTTATTATTTTTTTTTTGTTATCAAAAATAAAAACGCTCTGTTCAACAGACATATCCTTTTAAGAGTAGTATAAATGCACTTTAGCACAAGGGGGGGATTATAGAGGCGGTAGCCCCACTCTTATTAGTGGTAGAAACTGTTTGTTCAACATACAGGAGTGAGAATTTATGCCTGAGCTAATTTAAGGAATTTATATTTTTTGTATTAAAAAAAAATAAATAAAAACAAAACATGCACAATTCATAGCGCAAGTATGCTTGCTCATAGTTATTCTCAAAGACTTTCAAACACTGTAACACCAAAGATAAAAACTATAAACACGGAGAACACTGATCGTGTTCTATACCTCTTTTATACAGATTACTTCGACCTAGGAAACACTGTCAACTTTGTGGGAGTGTATAGTATTAAAAGAGGAGGTAAAACTCAGCTCAGCTTCCATTATGCAAATGATCTTAGGATCCGAAATATGAGCAATAGCTAATTTAGTGAAGTTTCAGATAGTTCGAGAGTTCTGAGTGCCACAGTAGGCTTGAAAATTATGTTGAGGAGACTAAATCATTTAAATTAGAAGTAAACGAAGACATATAGCTCAGTTAGGTACCGCGTAAATTTCCCAAGTGGATAGCTTTATCCATCTGTGTAGCACTGCTGGTAAGGACGGTGGACGCAATTTAATGCCAAGGTACAGCCAATTTATTTAATTTAATTTAAAAATTTTATTTAATTTAAAATTTTTATTTTATTTAATTTAATTTAAAGCCAAGGTGCAGGGTGTTGCTCACTTTATAAAAGGTTAAAGGATAGGAAGGATAGGAGCTAAGAGCTAAGATTAGGATGCTAGAAGCCAAGGTACCGACGGTGTAGCTCTGAAACGTGGATTCTTTTAAAAATTGAGGCATATATTCAAGATGATTTCCAAAGAAATTGTTCGGCTTCAAGGGGAAGGGGGGTAAAGCAATACATGATTGCCTAGTCTAAAAGAAAAACGGCCAAAAACCAATACGATAATTGTAGAATAACTAAGGACAGGATAGGCCGTAATTAATAATAGTGGATATCAAACAAAATAATAAAACGGCTTATACCAGAGAGTTATGTCGGAGTCCTGAGTTTGAGCAAAGTGTAGAATGTGATGGGTGTCAAAGACACGACCTGGGCGCATTTTAACGCAAAATTATTGGACTGCATTTCCAAACTACTTGAATGCTCTCATTACCGTGTTTTAGTTGATAATAGAGGATACAACCAAGTCAACACGAGCACCAACCACCAGCTTTCAGTGGATAGCACCCCAAAATGGCAGTTGGAGCATTAATTTGGCTAATTGTTAAGTGCCCGGAACTCCCAGCCATTTACTAATCTGGAAACAATTCCATGATATGTATCCGAGTACTTTTGCAATGAGAGTTAGCTGTTTTTCGATGATCAGGAGGAGTATACGTTTTTATATTTCATGTCTGAAGCTTAAAGGCTATCAAGTGCTGCACACAGTTTAAAAAGGTTGCACATAGGCAGCAAGCATAATGATTTACCTCATAGTTGGAGATTCGAGTCGAAACTTCCAAGAGTTTTTATGGGTGGGTGAAGAGGAATTGTGATTTTGAGTTCGGGGGAGAGGGGAAAAATGTGTTTTCTTTCCTCACAAAAGAGTACACGCTACTGCTTTTTCATGCCTATAACCCAACCAGATTTGATAAGAAAAAACAAGGTAAAGAATACGGCACTGGACTTTACAGTCCCTACCGGCGATACTGATCTTCGTTTCATGGTCCCTCAGCCAGGAAATGCAATGGGGGGTTGAGGGTCTGCCATCCTCAGCTATCACATCCCCTTTCTGTTTACTTTTCTCAGATTTCTCCAGGTACCCATTTAAAACTGGGTTCACTCTGGCTGAGCTTACAGAGTCACGCTAGTGACACCGTCCCAAAACAAATAACCAGCGACACCAGGACTCGAACCCCTGTCCTCAGAGACAAAGGAATTGAAATATAGCGTAATAGTCACTTGGCTAAGAACAACTCTTCGGCTGGCATTAACAATAGCCTCAGGCCTGAAGATGAGCCAAACATCAAAAATAGTCCTTCTGTTTCTATATAAAACATCTGAATGTGCCAAAGAAAAAATTAAAGCTGGTTTTCTCTACAACAACATTATTTGGAACGGTTTCATGACCTTAAGGTTAGATACGCATTTAACGGGAAGCACTTCACCTCCGTCACACGTTATCAACGACTTAAATTGTCCATTAAATTGGAATTATGCCAATTAATGGATATAAAATAACTAAGCTTTCAAAAAGCTAAGCATATTGTCTAGTCCAAGACCATTGGCCTTCTTCTATATAAACAAACATTCTTTTGATTCAATTTGTAAATAAAATCGACGGTGACCTTCAAGAAGAAGCAGAAAGTGATAGAAGCGAAATTAAATTTAGCAGAATGGAAAATTATAATAAAGAGACAGTTATTACATGTAACCAAAGTTTTACAGAATGCGACCAAACGAAAAAGAAGCCCATTTTGTCTCTGTGAGGTTTCCCTTTATGAAGTAAATATTGGATTATTGATTTAATTTTAGTTTCTCAGACGTATTACCTTTATTCCTAAGGCGTATTTAGCCGTAAAAAACCTCAAGTTTATATATTTATGCACTTAAAATGTGACTTTAAAAAACGTCTAATCACGAATGTTTAAGGGGAAGGGGGCAAAACGTAATTTTCAAGATCTATACGAGGTGTATTGGTCATTTCTTAAAAGTAATATACAAACAAATTCCAATAGTAATGCCCCCATTAAAAATATTTTTCAAAATCTAGAGAGGAGGGTACAGGCGAAGGAGGGGGAAACCCCCTCTTCCCAACTACTAACATATTGGACTCTCCTCAAATAGACTAGATTAATTAGAATTGTATGAATAGACTATAGAAGCTCTCTTCTAAAACAAAACTCAAATATAAAAAAAGCAACCTTGAATGAACCACCGTTATAAAGTATTCAGATTTCTAAGAAATGGTCGTAGAGTATATCCGGGTATGTGGCGGTACAGGACTAATACAGAAGTGGCAATACAGAACTGGAATAGCATTTTATTTTGTTCTATCCGTTTGCTGCAGGTCCTAGACACTGGACCCAAGGGTTGCCTAAGGTTGTGCCCAAAGACCTTGGTCCTTTGGTGCTATAAACCCCAAACAACAGTTTTTAAGAAGTCTCCAAGCGTCTTTTTTTTTATAGACAGAATAGACCTTGTATATTGACAAAATTTAGAGAAGAAAAATACAAATTCCAGGTAAGGAACGTCTTTGAGCAAGCCTTAAGAGTTAAGATATCTTTTTACTACCAGAACTGTGAATAAATGTGAAGTTGTGAAGAAATAGAAATGTGAAGAAATGGAGAAGTGTGAACCATGAAGAATATGAATATGGTTTTTCTTAACTCCTGAGATATTCTTACTGAATTTGAGATCTTCTCACAATTATATTTAAATAAACATAGAATATGATGATCAAGAGAAGACTTTAGATTCAATAACAATAGTTCAGGGATAAGGATAAACCAGGAACCTTGGCTGTGGCTTGAGACCAAAACAGACAAATAAATTACCTCAGCAAACATTTTTCTTAAATTCACAAATATTTCCGTTCACTGCTATGTTTCTTCTTTGACTATAGCCTACTGTTCATATTAAAATAAGAAAGTAAAAGAATTTAGGTCACTTCAATTTTATTAGTTTCTTGTCAAAAATGGGAAGTACATTCAACATACGTAAGAAAAAAAGGAGATCATAAGAATCACATAAAATAATAAAAAAGGACCCAAATGAACATAATTGAACCACCCTAAGTCTATTAGATTCAAATCTACACTTTACACTTTTTAGATTATCTTCTTCTTCTTCTGTTACGGCAAGAGTGGGTTTTTCAGTGGAGATTATTCAACCCTTTTTCTTTTAGTTCACTGTGTGAGCTGACATAATTTTGAGATTCTTCCAGTTTTTAGACTGTTTGTTCCTTTAACCCAAGTGACTACGAAGACCACACTGTCTTACCATGTATAATTCTAATTTGATGTTTTATTACTAATTTAATTGTTATTGAACATTTTTTTTAATTGACAGTTATTTTAACGTCTTTTTTCTATTTCACTAGAAGGCTAGTAGCTATACAAAAATATCTTACTATTGAGAAAGCCTTTTATAGGAAACCCACTTATTTATAAATATTAACAGTAAAAAGTTATAAAACCAACAAACTAGCTAAGTAAACCAGATGGTAGAGCATCTAACCTCCAGCCTGGGGTCGCGATTCGAGCCCAACGTTAGGCTTTTTCTTTCGTCGATAAAAATAAAAATATTGACATCCTTTTAAGGGCAAAAGTCACATTTGTGGAGAAAAGATCGAAATTAGACAATTTTATACGACAAAAGAGATACAGAATTCAATTAACAGGGGGACGAGGGAGGGGGAGGTGATCTTTTCTCACTACAAATTCTGAATTTACGGTTATTTTCTCCACAGTGTCTACATAGTTTTGTGCCCTGTTTTGTCTCACAACTGGAGGGTCCATTCAAAAAATTTTAGGTAATTTTTTGTTTTGGGCGAGGGGGGAGGTGACCGAGCTTGGAGTTGTAAGGGGGAACAAAACAATTTATCTTTTCCATAAAGGAGTATGCGCTGACTTTCACTGATTTTACTGACTTTCAAATCAGTAAAATCATGTTTCAGGCAAGTATACAAGAATTTACTATGGGAATGGGGGAAGGAACTTGAAACACAAAAAAGTGACAAATTAGATGAAAACCATAAGGAAACATGGGAATGATCGTCAGAATTGTAGCATTTCAATACGAGAACAAAAAGTAATAATTGTTTGACAAAGAAACCAAAATTACTGAGGTCGTGAACCATATTACAGTAACAGGCAAATACCATTTCTCGGCTAAACATTTGGGTGAGCTCCAAAGTAAAGAACTTAACAACTTAAACAATACTTGAACACTATCCTTCAACAAAATGTCTGCGTTTAAGATCATAAGTAAACATATTAAAAATCCTAAAAATTTTCAGCAATTCATCAGCAGATTTGAAAAAAAAAAAAACCCAGTGAAATACTTCTTTTTTTTACTTATGTCAATTGATTAAAAGTCTAAAGATTTGGCAACTAGTTCACCCAATTGCGGTAAAAAAAGCAATTAACAATCAAAGGTTACCCTAATTTGACAACATACACTTTTGCATCTCCCTCCAGAGTTCTCCCTCCAAATGACTGGTAGATCATAACCAAAATGTGTCTTGTTTGTTTTCCTACACTTACTCTTTAAAACAGTAAATCAATTTGGCCTAATTCTGGTAAAAATAAACAACAAAACAAATAAGTTAGGAAAAAATTAACCATCCAAAGGTTCCCCTAAGTAGACCATTGAAACTTCTGTATGACCATACACAGCAGAAACAGCTGGGAAGAGTCTCTTCCTTGGCAGTCCTGAAAGAAGAAAGGAGGTGAATATAGAATCCTGGCTTTGACGAACCAGAACTTCGATTCTAGAGTAACCAGAAAAATTGAGAATTCTGCAAATTTCCTTTTATACTTGAAATCAACAGTGACCTTGAAGAAGATGGTGAAAATGATACATACTAAAGAAAATTGACGCGTTTCTCTGGATGCTTGATAATGTAGGCTTATCTTACTTTTAACAAGATAGCAGAAACTAAATTTCAGCTGAGAACCAAACTGGGATTTTGAGAGGGCAAATTGGGGTGTGGAGGGGCAGTTGCCCCCTACCCCATAGCAAATTATGCCCCTGATGCAAGGTTTTTCTGGAAAGTCATATAATTGTTTTAAATTTTTGCAGGCAGTATGCAGTGGCGTAGCTAGGACGGCGAGAGCAAGGGATATTCTTGTCCCCAGGTACAGCATTCCCTGGGGCACCATTTAGATAAATGCGTTTTTTCTCTTTTATTTATTTTGAATCTTCATGGGTTTTGAATGCAGAAAAAGCGACAACATCTTAAGGGATCAAGTTGAAACTCTCATGAGTGTTGGAGGGCCAAGTGGACTTCGAACTCTGACTTGCGTGGAGGGAACAGGCATAAATCGAAAGACAGTATGTGCATCCTGGTTATCAAAATAACATACCTAAAATATTTGGGGAATGGCTTGGAGGATGCACTGGAAACTGTCAGGTAGTACTTGGGACAGAAAGAGTGGGTATAAGTATTTCAAATTTCATGTTGGAGGAGGGAGATTAAAAATATCTGTTTCCGGATCACTCAAACGCTTTAGCACTATAAGGTCTATAAGGTCTACAACTACATGGAATATTAATATGATAAGATAAAATCTATACAAAAGAGATTTTCGCATTTAACTTGACTTCTACACATCATGATCACAGCCTAAGGTATGGCTTGGTAAAAACAGCTCCTGCACATAGTGACCGAAAATTAAAAAATAAACTTTTGAAACAAACTGTCAAGTGAGGGAGAATCAAAGATCTAAAGCCGAACTTGTCATCTATTAAAAAATATAGAGAACAAAAATCAAACGAGTATTTCGCCCATATAGAACAAGGCTTCTTCAGCATATAAAAAAGAATAAAACCAAAAAAAAAAAAATAATGCACATAAATCTATAAACTATATAATATATATATATATATATATATATATATATATATATATATATATATATATATATATATATATATATATATATATATATATATATATATATATATATATATATATAAACTAAATAGATTGGGTAAAATAAATATATGTACAATTACTAACATATACAATTGCTACTCTCTTGAACATCATAAAAGTAACTGTTATTTTTCTGATGTTCAAGAGGGTAGCAGGCAATTGTGTATGTGAGTAATTGTATATATCTTTATTTTAGTTAGTCTGTTTTAGTTTTATATGTATTTTTATTTACATTACTTAGTTTTAGATTGTAACGTTTATTTTTTTCCTTCTTTTTTTTATTCTAGGCTCTAGACGCCTTGTTCTATACGGGCGAACTATTCGTTTGATTTTTGCTTTCTTCGTTTCCTTTACTGGTCATAGATCCGTTTGTCATTGTCAGATTAATTTCTTTGTTTTGAGGAACAATCACCATTTGAAGTTTTTGATCCAGGAATAGTATCTATTATCTCAATTGATCTGAATGGTAAAGGTTTACTGCGTAAAGAGATTTATGGGAGTTTCGCAAACTAGCCTAAAACACCACAAAAATGATGTCAGACTGAAATAAAAACTACATCTCTATAATCTCCATAGATGATTACAAAATATAGGAAAATTAAACTCCCCTGCATTGAACAACGAGGAAATTAGTTTTTCGCAAGGAGGTAATATTCCAGAGTTAGCATCCGCAACAAAGAGTATGGGTAGCTTATAAGAGTGGAAAATAGCACTAGTGTCGGCAAAAGAACCCTCAACACCATCTAGAATCTGGAGAAAGTTGGCATTTTTTCAAGCTTTGTAATCTTTTTACTGTCAGGACCTGAGATCAGACACAAATTACTGCACTAATTTTACCAGATGCACAAATTAAACTAATAAAGTAGTTGGATTAACAACGCTTCTTGACTAATATGGTCCCTGCGTCAGTCCTGCAGTCCTAAGTTGCATAAAACAGTCTACTGTTTGGGTTAATTATTTTCACCGTTTTTTTTTTTTGTAAATGTTTAAGTATATGATAATTATACATGCATTTAGAAACATGGTCAAAAGAGAACCTGTGGATACAATCAATAATTTAATTATTGAATTGAAAATTATGGCGTAATGTTGTTGAAGTTTGACATAAACCTGAACAGGTTCAAGAGAACTGCATAAAACAGTTCTGAAACATGAAGTTGCATAAAACAGTCTACTGTTTGGGTTAACTGTTTTCACTGTATTTTTTGTAAATGTTTAAATATATGATAATTATACTTGCATTTAGAGACATGGTCAAAAGAAAGCCTATGGATACAATCAATAATTTAATTATTGAACAGAAAATTATGGCGTAATGCTGTTGAAGTTATGGCATAAACTTGAACGGGTTCAAAAGAGCTGCATAAAACAGTTCTGAATTCCAATTTCGACTCTTAGATGTGAGTTCAAAATAGCTTACAAAACCAGGCCTTCTAACAATGATGCGTGTTATCAAGTTCATTAAAATTTGACGATCATGAAGGGTTAAAAAGCACTAAGCTTATAGTGTTCTTTGCCCTTTTTTATGTTTGCCTTTTTAAGGTCTGGTTTTTAGTATCTACTGGTTGGCTTACTGTTTTAGCCATTATTGACTATATTTTCTATATTACTGATTTTTTTTTTAAACATCTTTTTCCTCCTTCATCAATGTAGATTCTTATTAGAGTGTTTGAGTAGAAATCATTGGAATGCAAATCAACAAAAGAATTTCTCGACTGATTGGCGCGTTTTTATAAAGGAAAAAAGCTGTGGATTGCAAGAAGCGCATGAGGACCTCTTCGGGAATAATGCACGTTAAGCCTTATTAAACTTAGATCTTCTCACACAGGCAGGCGGATAAGACGGCAACGGTGCCTTCTCTGACGGCCTTTTAAGCACTTTGAACGAAAGATCTTTACCGTACAACCTTGAAAGCACAGAATTCTTCAGATATAACATTCAAGTGTCACTCTCTGGCGTCAATGTCTTCTAATTCCAAGATGAACGAACACGAAACATAATAGGGTAAGCTGCCTCACCCTCCATAATACCATCAACTATTTTTAAGTTTGTCACTCACAAGTGACTGTTTCGTGTCTTCCAGATATTTGTGATCTTGTGTTCAAGGTATTTGTGGTCTTGTCTTTCCGGCACACGTCAAGGACACATCTGAGATTGCTACTCTAAAATCGCTTTATCTACTTTTCCAGCTGATTAGTTTACGCCCATAAGTAGCATCTGTACATCAGCAAGGAGAGACTGCTGCTGTTAAAGCTTCCGAGTTTTATTTTTTAGGCAGTACGCTGCGCCTCTGCATGCGTTTCTCAACCAGGGTTGCCAATCATAGCAGCTTATCACAATTTCTTGCGATTTTTTAAACCACCAAAAAATTAAATCACTAAATAAGCACATAAATCACTAGATTATTGAAGAAAATCACTAAATCAACAAGAAAACCAATAAAATCTAGCAATCTTTTTTTCACCGGGTGGGAACCCTGTCCTTAACGTGTCAAAGGTGTTTCCAGTACAAGCAATGCGTGTGGTAATTTTAGACACAGGGTCTTCATCAGATTTAGTCATACTGTGTAGGTATTTTAAGTTTCCAACCACCTCCTCCCAACCTCCCAATTTGAATTTTCCTAACATCCTATTAGTTCCGAATCACCTCTTAAGGCGAAACCTTAGGAGGGTCTTAACAAGGCTACAGAAGACTTGCTTGTTCTTCACGCTAGTTGAAAGTCCAGCTTGTCCGGCTGTGTTTGAGATTTAGGTGACACTTCTTTGCAAATTTTCTCTAAGATGAAATATGATAAATCTGTAAATTCGTCGGCAGAATCCCCGTCAATGAGAGTAAGGCTTTATTTCAGTCCAATTCCAATTTCATTTGGACAGAAGGGAGAAGCTCGTTTTATATGTTCTAACTCTGCGCAAGATTACCTTAGGGTATGCTTTTTTAATCACCACTTTACTTTTGTAACTTGGAGATTACTTAAGAAAGCACTATTTGTGGCTTCTTTTCAGAAAAAAAATATTCTTCTGCTAATGTTGGTGAATTTGACAATACATGCCCTTATGTTGCAAAACTGACAGAAGTAATCGGGTTCCGAGATGCTGCTTAGTCATAACCACTAGTCGACGAAACGTTCTTTAAGTATTTTCATGATTTCTTCCACGTAGGAATGATTAATCAAAATGGCAACTTGAAAAATTAATGAAATTATCACCACTGACACTCTTACCTACGGCAAAGGGAGGAGAGATTCCTCCCTTTGCCGTAGGGAGGAGGAGAAATTAATGAAATTATCACCACTGACACTCTTACCTACGGCAAAGGGAGGAGAGATTCCTCCCTTTGCCGTAGGGAGGAGGAGAAATTAATGAAATTATCACCACTGACACTCTTACCTACGGCAAAGGGAGGAGAGATTCTTCCTAGAAAAATTCCTCTTAACTTCCTCTGAATTCCCTGAAAAATTCCCCTTCCCAAGGAAATTATATATCAATGATGACACACGAATTCCCTATTACTGGGAAAAGAAGTCTGCTTCGGTTCACAACACAATATTGACTCATACAGCTTCTATTTGATTGACAAAGATACTTTTGGACTGAATTATTGTATGAAAAAAAAAGTGTGATTACGTGATCAAGCATACCTTTAAATGCAACTCCTAAGAATTCATAATGCTTTTCAAAGGCAAGGGTATTCTCCTCACAGTCCAAGATCACACGGATTCGGTCACCAATCTAAGAGTAAAAGAAAAAGAAGATAAATAAACTAACGTTTATGATCGAAAACAAGGACTAAACAAACCTAACTATTTTTCTTTTTATTATACATTAGTCACGAGGAAGTATAATATCTCTTAAAAGGACAGAAATGAAAGAAAAGAGAATTAAGCTTTCTATCAAACAATATAGTACATAAATTGGGCTACCCTATGCTACTCTTCCCTGATATAAAATGGGTTAACTATAATGAGGCATTTTCTCTTAAGCGAAAAGCTTCTCGTTAGAAATGATCTAAAACAAAGATAAAACTGTGATTTTTACTATAACATGCAAGTAAGACTTAAAGAAGACATCAGAACCGAAGTTTTTAAAAGTTGAAGCCATAGCTAGGTCTGTTCACGCCTAAAAAGCGCGAATCTACGAGATTTTTCATTTAGTGGTTTCAAAATTATGAAGCTACCACGTTCTCGCCAGTGTTGCCAAGATGACCCGTAAAAACAAATAAATCAAAACTGATAGCGAAAAATTTGATAGTGACAAACTAAAACATTAATAATTTGTTGATTCCAAAATACAACTACATCTTCAAAGGAGAGATGCGCTATTTTTTTTTTTATCTTTTTGGTGCTATTTGTAATTAGCTTTTTTTTTACTAGTTTTTGACCCATGAAAATAAATAAAGCAAAACTGATAGCTAAAAATAGCAAAACTGATAGTTTGATTTTGAATATGATGTAAAGAAACGCAAACCAGCGATAGCTGCCAAGTTTTGCTGTTAAACCTGTCTACTACTACTATTACTACATACACGTTTCTTTTTCTTTTAATTTGCTACCCTGGCACGTACGCAGGGGGGAGGGCCTTCGGGCCCGCCTCCCCCCCCCCCGAAATTTTGTAAAATGTTTAATTTCCCCATGGTTTCTTAGGATTTCTGGCAAAAGTAGGACATTTATTAAGAATCTAGATGCATGTGTGAAGTCTTTTCTTGAGATTTTAAAGCATGCAATTATCCGGTCAAGACACTGCCCAATTATTAACCTACTTTCTGTCTAACTTTTTACCCTCTTTGAAGTAATTAGCGATTGTACTGTTATTTTTTTCGTAAAGAGAGTTTGCTTTCCACAGCAAAATAGAATTATCCTTCGTATTAGGGCGTTTATCCCCCCCCCTTTTCAGGATAAAGTACAGCTTTTAATGGATCAATTTCGGAAACTATCATTTTCCATTAAAATCGACGTTTTCGCAATAGAAGAGCTACCCCCCACAGCACCCATATTGCATTGTTAACCCCAAAATCTCCCTTTAAGTGGGATATAATAGATTAATCACTGGTTCTAAATCGCTATGAACATAACCTGAGCCTAAAACGTACTTTTAAGGCTTCAGCCTTCTTCCCCCCATCCACTACAATACTACAGATTAAAGTTAATGTGTATTTTCCGATATACGTGCTTTTGCATTTATTTAGTAACTAAATAAAAAAAGTGCTACTTTGTATCTGCTGTTTCGAAAGTCCCCCCCCCCCCCGAAAAAAATTTCTGCGTACGTGCCAGCTGCTGCCTAATACTAAAAAAACGATAGATTCTTATGGAGATTTTTTCACTTAAATTAAATTTTGCAATTTTTCCTAATTTTAAAAAATATAAAAATTGCAAAACTGATAGTTTGATTTTGAATATGTTGTAAAGAAACGCAAATCAGCGATAGCTACTAAGTTTTTACTATTAAACTTGTCTACTATTACTACTACAAACACGTTTCTTTTCCTTTTAATTTGTTGCCTAATACTAAAAAAAACATAGATTCTTATGGAGATTTTTTCACTTAAAATCAAATTTTACAATTTTTCCTAATTTTAAAAAATATAAATGGCAGCATAAGTTTCTAGTTGACCAACAGTCAGATTTAATTTTCGCTATCATTTTTACTTTGAGGAACATCAATTCATCCTTCAAAAATCAGCCAAGCCCCCCTCCCCTCAAGCTTCTGCATTGTTTTTTTTTTTCAGAAGAAAAAGCAAAGTAAGATTTTCTTTGTAAATTCTTCCTTTTCAAATTAAATTATACAAATTTTTAGTAATATATACATACTATATTTCCTTTTAACTACTAACTACTACCAGTAACACCTCATCACAGCTGTATACCACTGGAATCCAATACAGATGCATTCTTCACTCTACTTTTTCTTCTCTACTTCACTCTATTCAGAGCTCTACTTTTTGGTTGTTCTCACACTTTTAATTACTTCTTGTAACCTCTTCTCATCATATTACCGCAGGTTAGAATAAACACATTCTAGCAAAATCTGATTCACTAACAACATGTGCTAATAAACTAAATTAATAAATGGGTTAATAAATAAATGGGTTACATAATGTGCTCAATTGATTTCTAGGCAAGAATTAAGATAAAAAAGATCCACCCCTGAATACCACGTCTCTCCAATTCATTGGTCAAAAGATATTTTCAAATTGAAAAATACATAGGAAAATGTTGACCCCCCCTCCTGAACAATCAAAATGATACCCGAGGAAAGCGGAGAAAAAGAAATTGATTTGTCTTGTGTTTCTAACCTTGTTTCTTGCAAAAAAAATCCTCAACCTGACTTTCCACTTATTAAGGGTTAAACGCGCGCGCACCTCTGGTACTTATGGTCTTAGAAGAAAAAGGTAATTACTTTGCGTTTAAATTACTATTTTTACAATATCCATATATATTCTTGAATACATTTACCCAAACTATATTCATCAAACTATTTATTTCCTGTTCATTAAAGCAGATTTTAAGCTGAAGTCTAGAGAGCCATTTCCTTTGGTAAATGGATTAAAGCTAAAATATGCCAGTAAAACGATCTTTTGAACATCCTTGACCAAGTTTCTGAATGATCAGGAAGTTACATGTCATTATTTTTTAAACAAAAATCCAAAGTATAGCCTTGAAGGTATGCATTGCTTCAAAAATCTTCCTGTAATTGAGTTTCTACAAATCTTAAGCTTAGTTTACCATTTATAATATACATACCTGATATTTGGGAGGATTGTTGAACTGGGGATAATTCCCCTGCACCTCACCACTATGAAATAAATCATTGTCAACTAAATTCCATCCCCAGCTTTCATCATCAGATCCTAATAAAGCAAGATATCCATTTTGGTGCAAAGAAGCATCTTTAGTTGCTACTCCAACAACTGCAACAGTTCCTAGAGGCCCTTCCCATGTTATTTCCCAAGAATGTCTTCCAGCTTTAAAACCAACTTTGCCCCTTGCACCGTCTGTACTTTGAGCAATTGGGTTTCTATGAAGCGTAAAACCGTTCGATTTTATATAAACATGGGGAGAACAGTCATTTGGATTCCATGCATATTTAAAGGCCTTTAATCTGGACTTGTGTGAGGTCAAAGAACTCAATAACTTAGATCCTAATGCTTCACTTGGAAGAGTTTTCAAACTGTGATGTCGCCAAACTTCAGAATTTCCCTTCTCTAATATATAGCACCATCTTGTGCAGACTTGCATGCAATTGAAAACGTCTTCAAGTGACAAAAAGGCAAATATCACATCATAAATATCTTCTGGTAGGCTTAGTATTGATGTGAAGTTTTTAATCAGCATTCTTCTTCACATAAATACTTGTTTAGACAAGAATTTCCTTTCACTTATAAAAATTTCTCATGATACAAAAGCCACTCTTTTCTTATTATTCAAGTGTTGCGGCTAATAACTGTTCCTGCAAAACACAAAGCATTAGATCAAAATTTCTGATACATACAAATTTTACTTTAAGCTTTAGCTGTCCAAGATATTAAAAATGAAGAAAGAGGTCTGTGCAAACAACTTAAAAATTCATAGGAGGCAAAACGTCAATAGAAGAAGGGTAAGCCTTGACATGCATACACTTGTCAAAAGCGTCGTAACACTGACAAAGATGTGCCGTTTTCTCAGCATATGTCCAGAGCTACAATCTTTAAGCATAAATTTTTAGTGGATACAGATAACCTACTTTCAGACATCTTGAAATACAAAATGTCATTCAGTTCTACAGTTTAATCCTCACTAACTTGTAAATAATGATGAAAATAAGAGCATATGTCTTTTTATGCTTGAATTTCAGGTAAATTTTATTTTATTTACCTGTCTATATGTTTTTGTCTACTACTGCTTGAGACTCACCATAGCAATAAGCTACTAAAGGCCAGCTATTTTGTGCTTAAACCAGTATTTTTGCATAGGTTATAATTAGATCAAATCTACAAACGACCTAGCCTATAGGATCTTATGCACTGGTAAAATTTACGTGACAACAAGTACGAAAATACATATGGCACAAATGCAAAAAGTTAACAAAAAATTAGGAAAAAATTAGCAGGAAGTGTTCGAGGTGATGTTGAACTAAATCAAAAAATGGGTTTTTAGGTTGTCGAAAAGGGGTATCATCAATATCCAAGGAACAGCTTAGAGTAAGTTGAAACTTTTCAGGGCATGTTCAGGGGGGTGTTGAATTAACAAAAAGGCACCAAAGACATACTATTACTGCTGCTACTACGACCTCGACTACTATTGAGGCTTAGGGTATTAAGGAGAAACTTTCAGTGAATGTGAAACGGGATGTTAAACAAAATTTTCGACTAAATGCTAAAAGTCTGCCCATTCTTGGTTATTTCTGATTGTCCTTTGTTGTAGTTGTCAAAGTATGTTTTCCTTTGTGTTGTTTCTTTTTTGTTTTCCTTGATTTTTACTCTGTCTTTTTCTGGGCCTGTGTCCAATTTTTAGTGATGGGTTATAAATAAAATGATGATAATGATGAGGAAATCGAAACACACTTTATTCACACAGGTTATTGAAAAAGCAAATCAGCAATATCTAAGGAAAAACTTAGGATATTAACTTGGATGTTCAACCAACCAAAAAGCATTATGAACATGCTACTATTACTATTCCTGTTAATGCTACTACTAGTACTCTTACTACTACCAATGCTGCTATTACTTCCAAGGCCAAGGATATTAAGGCAAAACTCGCAGGAAGTATTGAGGGGGATGTTTAACAAGATCAAAACACACCAGATGCATACAGGTTGTGAAAAGGTTGTATCAGCAATTTCTCAGGAACAGCTTAAAGCATTATGTTAAGAATTTCAGGTTGTGTTAGGGGAATGCCGAACTAACCAAAAAGCACCATGTGCATACTAATACTGCCACTACTGTTAGTACTACAACTATTAAAGCTAAGGTTATGAGGTCAAAACTTTCAGGGAATATTGAGGGGGATTCTGAACTAAATCTAAACACATTATGTGCATACAGGTTGTTAAAAAGGCGTATCAGCAATGTCTAAGGAATAACTTAGGCTACCTTAGTAAGTTGAAACTTTCAGGATACACTGAAGGGGATTTTGAACCGACAAAAAAGGCACTTCATGCTTACGACAACTATTACCCCTATTACTAATTCGATTACTACATCTAAGGCTAAGGGTATTAATGACAAACTTGCAGGGAATACTGACAAGGATTTTGGACTAAATAAAAACTCAGTATGTGCATTCAGGTTCTTAAAAAGGTACATCAGCAATATCTCGGTAACAGCTGAGGGAATTAAGTTAAAACTTTTAAGGTATGTTGAGGGCAATGCTGAACTGATCAAAATCTAATTGCATACTACTACTACCACTACTACTACTCTTGCCACTAGTACAGCTACCACTACTTCTAAAACTAAGCTTAATTAAGTAACACCTGAGAAATTTGAAGCAGACGTTGAACTAAATCAAAAACAACTATGTGCATGTGGACTGTCAGAAAGGTGCATAAGCAATACATCAGGAATACTTAGAGCTTAGAGCTGGAATTTCAAGAACACATTAAAAAATGTTAAACTAAACAAAAGGCACTCCTTTTTTTATAATTGTATTCGTATATTTTTCTGTGGTCATGGCCCTGCGGTTTTTTTGTGTCAAATATACTATACTACACATTAAAGTGTCAAGCAAACACATATCAATATTGAAGTGAAACCTCAAACAAACAGAAATTCCAATGAATAGTTAAGCTTAACTCGAAAAGAACGGAAACTATAGCCCCCAGAGTAGGGCTAACGCCCACCATTCTTCTAAAGAACAAAACACCATTTGTGCCTTACTGAAAACAAGATTCACTGTAAAAAATCTGTATTTTATAGGTTTAATAAATACAAATATACTCAGACTTTAAGGAAAGAATATCATCATTATTAAAGCGTCCATCTGTGTTTCATTAGCATTTTTTAGTAATCTTGGTTAATATGATGATTTTTTTTCTGATGTTATGACAAATAAGAACTGTTTTCAGTAATGCATAAGTAACATTCTGTACTTAAAAGGCATATAGGGTGTTAGCCCTACTCCTGTTTGCTGAAGTCTCTGTTTGTTTTAGTTAATTAGTTTAACTTGAAATTAACTTGAAATGCACACTTTTAGGCATCTAACACCCCCCCTCCCATCAGTGCCAACACAATGACCCACTGTCCCTCCTTGATAATAGCTGATGTGTACCACTAAACATAATTTCACAAAAAACAAACCAAATCAAATTACTTAAATTAAGCAATATTGTAACTCAATATTAACCATTTATCTTTTATAGGCTAAACGACTTTTCAGAAAAGAATAGACCAATATGTCGCATTACTCACTCTGCAACTGGGAAGCTCAATATATAGTTTTTCTGTACTTTTAAATGGAACGACTATCTGAGAATTTTCAAAAGATAGTAACTTGGTCCTCTTTGGGGCAAAATTGTGAACTGATGCCACAAAATGGCAGGAAATGCCACCTTCCCATGGCTCAATCTTTTTGGTCTTTTAAAAAGGCACTAAAATTTTTCATTTATGTCTAGAGGAGCCCCTTTCTCATCTTCTAAAATAGAGGGAAACTTTTAATTTATGTTGAGAAAGCTATTATAGTGGTCAGAATGTTTTAAATGCTATTGTGAATTAACGCCACAAAATAGAAGAAAAGACTAATTTCTTGTGGCACAATTGTTTTTGGCCATTTAAAAGGGCACTAGAGCTTTTAAATTACATTCAAATGAGCCCTCTCCTGATCTTCTGGGACAATTGGTTTGATACAATAGCCCCCAAGAATAAAAAAAACATACATATGCTACATGATCTTTGTGCAAAAATGCCAAATTGTATATTTTTGAAGATTCAAGCTTATTTTCAGAACATGAATCACAAATATTATCTCCTAAGGACAGATTTTTCAACTCTATAAAGGGAGTTACAGATTGGATAGCAACTGATTGAAAAATCAGGATGGAAAGTGCAAAAAACCTGAACAACAGCTTTGTTTCTGAGTGGAAACAGACTGAGTGAACTTAGTAATGACCTAATTGCTATAGCAAAAGCTAGCTAATGACTCCCACATTTTTATTGGGGGGGGGGGAAGGGGCAAGAGGGTCAAAGTCAAGATTGTCTTAACTTTCTGTTATTGTGTTACAATAAGAAGACGTAATGGGAGCAAATCCAACCCTTTTTGATACCTTCTTCTTCTTCTTGTTTAACTTTTATTGCTTTTTTTAAAGTTAATTATGGGCTGAAGATATAAGGAGCTCTGCCCTTTATTGGTTTTATTAGCCTGTTATAACCAAATAAAATTGAATCTTTTAATAGCGTCATAAAACACATCAAAGTTGAGAGCTGGACAAAACTGGTATTTATGGAAATAGTTAAGGAACTGAAATTTTGGCCATCTTTCATTGCTAAGCCTATGAACGTGTTTATTCTGCATAAGTAATTTACAGCTGTTCTAATCCTAGGACTACTTGCTCATGCGTTCTTCCATCTTATGGGGGAGGGGGTGTACCAAGCACTTAAAAAGTGACAATAGCTTGTTCCTTCTGCAAGTCTTCAATAGGAAATTTTTTTCTAGTGATAACCAAGAAAAGTTACTATTTAGCAAAGACGTTGCTTGGTTAAACTAAAAAACATTACAAAATAGACAAACGAACATGCACATGCATGCACTGTTTGACGCACATGCATCAAACAAACACAAATTAAGCAGTAAACTCAGATTTTACAATACACAAGCATCAAAAATAAATAATGCACAAGCATCAAAAATAAACAATGCACAAGCATAACTTAAGCAGTAGATTCAGATTTTACAATGCACAAGCATCAAAAATAAACAATACACAAACATCAAACAAACATAAATTAAGCAGTAGACTCAGATTTGCAATGCACAAGCATCAAAATAAACAATGAACAAGCATCAAACAAACACAATTTAAGCAGTAGACTCAGATTTTACAATTCACAATGCACAAGCATCAAAAATGAACAGTACATCAAACAAACATAAATTAAGCAGTAGACTCAGATTTGCAATGCACAAGCATCAAAAATAAACAATGAACAAGCATCAAACAAACATAATTTAAGCAGTAGACTCAGATTTGCAATGCACAAGCATCAAACATAAACAATAAACAAGCATCAAACAAACATAATTTAAGCAGTAGACTCAGATTTTAATGCAGGCTGTCAGCAATAACTTGCTGCAGACGTTGGTGGTGGACTGTAACCAAGCTTGTGTGAAAATGGTGATTTTAAGAAGCTTTGCCTTTTTGCCACCTTTGTCATTAATATTAAAGTGCATATCCCCCTTCCACTTCTTTCAACTCCCGCGACCAAGATGGGAGATTAAATCTCATAGTTCTTCTAAGCACTATTCCAACAGCTCTGTGCATTGCATCATTCAGTTGCGTGTGATCTGAAACTAACATCTTAGCAAACAAAAAAGTACACCCTTTATATTGATATTGTTGAAACCTTATACAAAAAAAATTACAACCCCTCTCATTAAATAAAAAGAAAAAACCACTTTTTTACACGGGAAGCAGTGATATATCCTCTTATTTTTCTTTGTCCCTATTGAGGTACTGGAACATCATACACAGCTGTTTAAGGACTTATAAAAACTTAGCCTAATATCTTATTGCTTTTTTTGTATATTAGACATAAAGTGCCACAAGGTACACTAAAAGTGCAATTTGGGTGAGATTCTTAAAATAGAAAGGCTGGTCCAGAAACATGGACATCATAGAAAGCTAATTATGGGCTCATTTATAAACTCAATTTTAAAACTAATTTCTAATTTTTATATCTAACTAATTTTAGCTAATTTTTATATCTAATTTATAATCCTCCTGGAAATGTTCCTTACATTTGAAACAGCTACAGCATTTTTAATTTTAAAGTATTCGAAAAAAATAATGCGTGATTGATTAAATTCTTGTTGAGCTTTGTTCAATTAATAATATCCAGAAAATTTGAACAATTCTTTGCAGTGTTGTGGTTGAAACTCTACATTGATTAAAACTTGCCAAGAATGCAAATCAGATGGGACAAAATAGACACATAGGGTTTAAAAATTACCTTCTTCTTTGTATCTTTGATAAAAAAAACGAAATCTAGTAAATTACACAAGTTTTTTTTTGGTGTGTAAATCATTACATACATTTCCAGAAGGGTAGGATACTGAACATTTTTTTATGTCTAAGGTTCCTTTCACCAATGAAGCTTGGTCTCCTAGTGCTGAATGTTAAAACTGATAGCAGACATTTCATACAGCATGCTGATGCAGAGACAAATGTCACACAAGTAGCACTGGTGTTACATGAAATGTGACTAAATACTAGGAATAATGCTCAGTACCATACCTTACATTTATGCCAATTTTTTTTGGAGCTGGTTAAAAGAAATATTTAGGAAAGTAAAAATAACAAGAAGTCAGCATGGTATTGTACATAGACAGCTCTACACCTATGGTTTAGTATGTGAATCCAAAACACAAGGAAAGGCATGTCATCAGTGCTTATTAGCCTTTCAATTACAAATAAGAAAATTTGGAACTGTATTGGATTTTTAACTTAAATATTTGAAAGTAAATAATTAAAACCACTAAATGATTCCTGGAGCTGATCTCCCCCACTAACTTCTATGACTCAACTACAACTGATTTTACCTATCTAGCTACAGTATGAATATTATTATAAAAAGCACTTTCTGATTTTCTTTTTTTATGATTTCTTTCCTCTGTCTTTCCTAAAAGAAATTCTGGTTTTTCAGTGGTTCCATTTCTGTCCTATTTGCAGATGTAGGGAGTGGATTAATATTCATTTTTGAAAGTTTTGAAACAAGAAAATCTTATCTTGATCTGATAGATTTTAAGAAGTAAAAGGCCTTTATCTATCAGGGGGAAAAATTGACCTGAGGAAACATTGCAAAACAAGAAGTATAGTACCTTTTTTGAATTTTGTCATTACCTAGGGTCACCTATTTCTATAAACATTAATTTGCAACATTTTATGAAGAATAATGGACCCCTGTTTTTCGTGTTTAATTTTTTCTCCAGATTGTTGGTGGGGCAGCTGCCCCCTCCCCCTAAACAACACCACTGACCATAAAATTTAAGGCCCAATGAACTCCTCACTGAGGTATTGATTTTTCAAGATCACTTAACTGACATTGACTCTACAGACCTCAATTCTATTTAAATTTACTCACAAAAGGGATCTTTTGATGTGTTTCCTAATGTTTGTGTTGTACTAAGGATCTATTGTACTCTTTCAACAACACCTGCTGGGTGTGAAAGAAGATTTAGCAAATTAAAGTTAATTAAAAATTATTTAAGAAGTTCAATGCATCAAGAAGACAGTCTAGTCAGGTATGAAAAAAGTTCCAAGGTTGCCAGTAGCAGAATTTGACAGAATGCCAAAACCTGCCAGTAGCACAAATTTTGTTCTGACAACTTTTCTTTCAGCAAAGTTTTTTTTTTAAATGTAAAAATAGCATTTTCAGAAAAAATCTGCCAACAAATTTGAAAACTGCCAAGTAGCATTGCTACTTTGCAACATCACTTTTTGCATGGTGGATTCTAGCCTTTCAGTATTATCAATAGCAAGTGATTTAGCTAGTTCAATTGATTATAAAAATGCAGTTAACAGATTTACTGAATAAAAAACTAGAAAAGTGATGCTTTGAAGCAAAAATTACAGTATTTGAATGTGTCTTCATTCAATAAATAAAAAACATAGAATCTGCAAAAAAAACAACAAAAAACAAAATGCAATTCTAATTTTGATATTTCTGGTTATATAGAAAGTGCATTCTTGTGTTTTATATTATAAACCATACTATGTTAATATGTATTTCATAAACATAATGCTTCACTTTCTATTAACTTAGCCCACTACCATTAACTATATTATGCCTTAGGCTATATTTGAGAGAGTAAGTTGTTTTTTAAATAAATAATGTTAAGTATCTTTCAAAAGTAGTAGACACAAATTGTGAGTTGATGAAAGCAGCACTTTTAATTATTTCAAACATTTATATTTGAAAATATATATATTTTTAAATATATATATATATATATATATATATATTATATATATATATATATAAATATTATATATATATATATATATATATATATATATATATATTCAAATATATCAAAATATATTTTTTTCCAATACATCAAATACTTTTATTTGAACATTTTGAAAAGGTAAAAAACGTAAAGAAAATCACTGTAATGCTGCAGGCAGCCAAGAAGCATGGCTGTGTTTTGGCATATTGATAGAAGGTGTTAATGAAGATATATATTGCCAAAATGCACGATGATTTTTACTCTTCACTTTACTAAACAGCTTTTTGGACACAAAGCTTACTCTTATTTCAGCATCAGGTCTAGTTTTTAAGAACGATTATGTTATCTCTTCTTAAAATAGAATTCACTGAATTCATCAATGGTGACACCCAAATTCTTTGTAACAATGTGGAGAGCTTTCAAGCTTTTCCATTGGTTGAAGTCTTCCATCTCCATTTTTGCAGCTTCTATGACTTACCTACTTTTTTCTGTGTTGTTCCACAAACCCACAAAGTCAAAAATATCCCCTTTTGGGTTGGAGATTCAATCTATCTGTGCATGGAGTCAACCTTCATATGTGTGTAACATTTCACTAGATACTTGATACAAGTTGTTCCATTTCCACCTTCACTGTTGACTAACAGTACAAACTCACTGAAAATTGTCCAATTTTTTTTTCTGGGTACAACAATTGTCAGCATAAAAAATAAAGTGCAAGATATCCCTGTTCATATTTATGACCTTGTGGAAGGCACTATCTATATTAGGTACATTGTATCATGGTGGAGATTCATTCTAAACAATGCAAAGGTTCTGCTTTTGTCCAGTGGCCTTAATAGGAGCAAATGTTTGATTAAAACATACAAGTCTTGATAGAAATAAAAGCCTCCTTTTTGCTGTGCATGATGGGAAGCAATAATACTTCATTTTAGGTCCAAAGCAATATGGTATTTAATTCTTTTGACATTTCTGCTTATCTTCAGAAAACCCTATAGACCCTTGTTCAACAAGATTTCTGTGCTTTCTATACAGCTATGTCTCTTCCTCAGTTGCCACACCATTTGTACCAGCAGTTGTTGCTACCCCTACTATCTCTTTTGATAGGGTAAAAATATCACAGCTGTCACTCTGGGCATGCAAAATTATACTTTCATGCTATTGAAAGTTTTTCTATATGGCTCAGCACAGGTTTTATTGGCTGGATGTTTTTCATTAAATTCTTCTGCCATGAGTTTGTAGCTAAAATCATGAGAACAGTACTGAACATTTGGAGCATCAGTTTGATGATAGTGTGGAAATGCTATCTGAAAGCTTTCAATGTGCTGCATCACAAGGTTTTGATCAGCTTTGTTTGGTTGTCCTGCTACTGTTAGGCCTCTTCTATCCTTTAGCTCATTCCCAAGAGCATCCCTGTCAATTTTTGAGTTGATTATAAAAATCTCTTTGTCATTCTTACCTAATCCTAGACAGCCAAGGAATGTAAACTTGTAAACTGACATATTTTTAACTTTTCAGGCAAGTGTGGGGTTGTCATTCAAATTCTTAGGAAGACTGTACCAAACAGTAGTTTTTTTTCCTATATGCAGCTTCTTGGGTAATGGTTCTTCTTTAAACCAGTAAGTTCAATAAAGAATCAAACATCACTAACCTTGATTTATATTCTTTGCTCTAAGATATGTCATTAATTATCTTGAATTCTTCACTAGAAAATTTCAACATGGGTATGAGCATTTTTTAGATTTACAGCCAAGTTCATAAGAAAAGGGAAACTTTTTAGTATCTCTCTCAATTTATCTTTTTTTCTAAGCAAACTTGTTTTGGAGTAGGGTCAACAATAGACCTTTCTTCTCTTCCACCATTATCTTCATATCCATTTTCTCTGTTGTGTCTCCCAGACTTTGCTGCTACCACATCAATGAGCACATAGCATGATCTTTTATTAGATTGTTGATTTTCTAAGATTAGCTGGTTCTCTTGGTTCTCATAAGCCATATCTGAAAAAAAATCTTCCAAGGGCAGGAAAGAATCCTGACTTAGAGTGTACTCTGGATGACTTTATAGAAGATGATTACTAACCAAAGGAGGAACTAAGGTAAAAGTATGAATATACACAGATGAGTACTTTTACCTTTGGATATACTATGAAATTTATCAAATGTTTTCTTTAGCCATATGCTATTTTCGTTGATATTTATACAGCAGTCTTCTTATATATATCAATTCAGCACATTTTTCTCCTTTTCCCTTTGGATGGCTGTGTATCTTTGTGAAAAGGTTCCTTAATCTGTTAAAATCATTATATTTTGAAATCATTATTATGATGAGATGTTGATGTTTTTTCTTATGTTTTGGCACTGTCCCAGCCTTACAAGCTCTGCTCTCTGTTGGGGCATAATATTGTTTGTGTATTTTTTAAGTTGAATAAAGAAAAAGTTGAAGTTGAAGTAGCCTGTATCTGGTTGTAAAGTATTTCAGACCTGATGAATATTAAATATTATTTAAAGATATTTTATGAATGCTGATATTAATGGAAGTAAACATAATGATATCATGAATAAAAATACCCTGCCTATTACAAAGTAAGAATTTTTTGTTTTAATGTTTTTATAGTGTTGATGTCTACATCCCAGGACTATAGCCAACACACTTACTAGCCTATAGGAACATCATTAAGAGAACAAATTTGGTATCATTAAGGGAAGGAATGGGGGTCAATTGTGATGGTAGGCTAGATGTCACTGTTATAACACAAATATTTTTAAAGGCTATCAAAAGTCATTGTCATCAAGAGGGAAAGGGATTACAGGTAGGTTCTTCACATTTGCATTTAGGAAGAGCACTGAATAGAGAACACAGGCTTAATGGTATTATTCTTTGGTCATTATAGCATTTCCTTCACATGAGAATATTGGCACACCATTAGCCTGTTTTATACACAGAAGAAATATAACACAGGATTGTCATGATTTTGGGTAGCTTAGGTGACCATTCAATATGCTATAAAAAGACCTTAAATTAAATGGGAAGTTTTTACTTCACAGTAGGCCTAGTTAAAATAACCTACCAATAAAAGCAAGGAACCTATGCATCACCATAAACTTTCAAATTTAACTACTAGTTTGTGTGACAGTAACAGCCACTAAATTACAGAAGAATGGGAGACAGCCTATCTTCCCGGGAGACAGCCTACTTTTGTCTGTAGTACCATACCTGAAAGATTTGTTTTTCAAAACTTATCCCTTTCCCCAATAGAGAAAAGCAGCTAAACTAGAATTTTACCAAGAAGAATGCTGAAAGGCACAATGACTGAAACATCTGTTAAAAATGACTGTTAACAAGTTAATAAATAAACCAGAATATATTTCATTACTATGTGCAAACATTATCTAGGGCAAAGTTATGCCAAAATAAACTCCAGTTTAGAAACACAGTATGCCTAGCTTATAGGGATTCCATAAATGTAGGCTAATGAAGTGGCCCATAAATTCTGATAGGCTGCCATACTACTATTAGTTCATACAGACTTACGCCAGAATTGACTATAGTCTTGGAAATTTTTCGAAACTAACAAACCTAATCTGGCGTAACTTCCAATCTGGAATTTCCAGTAAGTTCTTAATTTTAAATAATTTGCTATTTTGGTCGATACTCGCAATAAAAGATTAGTAGCTAGCCCTTAAATAAGCCAAATTACAAATTGCAAAGACCGCCGTGCACAACAACCCTCTTCAAAATACCCCAGAGAACATATGATTTTGTATATTAATTTTTTCACGAAAAATTAATCTGCAATTAGGTTCAGTACATAAACAAGCATAGTATCATATGTACAGGAAAGCAACAAAGAATTTGGTATGTGAAAGAGGGAAGGCTAGAACGGAATTTAATGGGATGGGGTCCGTAGAACTTGCGTCTGATACGACCCCAATATGAAAGCTTTGATGCTAAATATACCAATCTGCTTTTAAAGAGCTTAGCTCAATTTTACCTTTAACATCAATAGTATCTTGTATCAGTCCATCCATTCTTCGATTCACACTATTATAATAAATAAGGTTAGCTGGCTAACCACGACACGAATACCATGGCAACTTATGGGCCAGTTTATGACGAAATACTGTATTGGTCATAAATCGACTGTTATAGCTAAGAAATTGCAATCGTTTCTAACCATTACGATTTTCTTTTCCTACACCAAATAACCATGTATCTCAGTTTCGACCGACCTTGGCATTAAAATCTCCAAATAAAATATGATCATTCTACCTGGGACCCTGTGTATTTGTTATTGTAGGTCTAAGTAAAATTCACTACAGCTACTACCTTCATCAGTCGGTTCTACATGGATGTATACTTGCATGACTAATGCTCTCCACTTTTGTCATAAAAAGAACAACTAGCGTTGTAATATTAATACTTTTCCAGCCTAAACATAACCCAACAGCTACCTTATTCATCGTGAGCTTTACTTTCTGCTTATGCAGTCCATCCCTCCTGTCTAAGTGAATGAATTCTATATATCCTAATTTCATAAATCGGATCCCTGGGTCAGGGCCGTCGCGTATGAGGGGAGGCGGGACGTTCCCCAGTGATTTTTATCACTGGATTAAAAAAAAATTAAGTCGGTAAAATTCTTTGTCCGGTTTCATAATGACCACGAATATACTGACATTTTATTTACAGAAATATCCAACTTGGTCTGTAAATGCAGCAGTTTTACCGACTCCTGCCATGATTTTACAGATGGTGCCTCAATTTTCCATTTGGTTAAACAAGCAACATTAAGATGGTGACATGATATGTACTGAAATCTAAATCCTGGTTGGTAAATGCAATGGTTTTACCAACTCGTGCAGTGATTGTACGTATTGCATTCGAAACGGATATTATGCTCATTATTGACAAAAAACAGTCGGTAAAAATGACCAGCCAGTCGGTAAAATCTTTTGCTCCCCCCCCCAACATTTTAGACAGTGACGACACTGCCTGGAATATGAGTATTTTAAACTCTTAAAGAGTCCAGTTCGAAGCGTCTGAATTTATCAATCAATACGATATTTTTTTCTAACATTGTAAGAATCCAAGTTACAATTTTAGTATGGCTTCAGAAAAGTACTATGGTTGTCTTCAAATTACTATGGCCTTGGAAAACCAATGGTCCGAGAGATAGCTGACGACGGGGACTAATACATCTTCTTTAGTTTACACAAAGCAATAAAGCTGGCTTGAAACCAGACAGCAAGAAATTCCTAGGACCTTTAGTTAATTAGACGCCTTGTGCAATACTTGACCCATTTTGGTCACAACACTGTTGTCCACACTTGGCAATGCTCTTCTATTAACAAAAGTCGAAATCCCCCACAATCAATCTCAAGCCTATTACCATCAACTCATTATATATTCACCCATATAATAGATAAATTAGCGAGGAAGAGGTTTTTCACCCTAAAATATCCACCAAAATAGACCAACCCCAGAAGATTCATCCATTAAGCAGAATCCAGTGCATATAGTGTGTCATTTGCTAAGCTGTTATTCTCTGAAATAGAACCACGCCTAAAGATAAGCCTGCAGCACTGTTAACAGTCACGGTTTTGGTTAACAAAACTCCAGAGAAGTTCACCCTGATGCCACGCAAACAGGATTTCCCTGTTGATTCTCTGAGATCATCACAGAGCGTGATTTGTTCAAAATCAGTAGTGGAGGTTTACTCATCTAAATCAATTATCATCTGAAACACTAAAAAGGCCTTCATATAGAATTTTAAACATATTGCTACTCGATGGTTGTTTAACTAGCTTAGCAGCTCGATATTTAGGGAGGTGGGATTGATTGACTTTGTTCTTCCATGTGGTCAGTTTTAAAGAGGCCAACAAGCTGAGGAAAGCCAATGACAAAATACAAAATCTGATTTCACCTTATATAAGGCTAGCTTTGTGTTTCTGGCATATGTTTTGCAGTATTTTGTATGGCTAATTAGGTAATTCAGGGAGAAGACCCTAAGATTAATATTGTATAGCCGTTTTCGTAAAGTTACAAGACGATAGCTTCCAACTTTTTTTCCATCTTGTTCATCTAAAGAAAATCATTCTTTCCCCATAGACTATATGCACTAGCTACTAGCTGTGGATTTTGGGGATCAAATGGAAGTGATTTTGATTAAAGAAAAGGTATGTATGTTTGCTGCAGTTGGTTTTAGGAAATTTCGATCTGTGATGAAATGCGAAATCCTTTTCAACTCCAGGTATTCATCAGTAAAACCTTCAATAGGCTTCATTCAAAATATACTATAGTATTGGAGTGTGAAGAGTCATATTTGGCACCGCTTCTGGCTCAGTTTTCGAATTTACTGAGTGACAATGATCCGTAAGATACCATCTAAGAATAAAAGAGACTACCCGTTTGCCTTGAGCTTGGTGTTTGGACTGACCAGATCAAGCCGTGTTTTAGACTCGGGTTTACTGACAAAAAGGTCTTCATGCATAACAGTCATCTTCTGCTGAGGCTTTTTTGAGTTTATGTAATGAAAAACTATTAATACTTTTAGGAATAAATATCCGAACATGTATTTCAAACTGACAATCTTGGCTATTCTACATTTAACATCTTCATTGCTCCCACCATCATTACTAACAATACTACCAAGGTAAGTGAAGCTGTTCACCTGATCAATCATTTCGTTACCAAACGTTACCTTCAGTAACATTCCTAGCCTTAGTGACTTAGTCTTCTTACAATTAATTTTCAAACCTATTCTAGGACCCTGAACTCGCAAAACTTCTAAAAGTGCATCTAGGATGCTTAAATCATCAGGAATATCGAAATCCAGGAGAGCTTTCTTTCCCATTTGATTTCATGGTTTCCCGTTGTCTTTACTGTGCTCCTTAAGGCAAAACTCCGTCACAAGGATCCATATAATGGGGGATAGAACACAACCCTGCTTATCTCCTGATTTAATACAAAACCAGATACTAACCTCATTTCCTAACTTTACCGCATTAGTACCATTCTCATGTAAATCACTAACACTGTAATGTTTTTGTCTGGTATACTATATGAGAATAAGACCTTTGATAAAGCTCTTGTATCAACAGAATCGAACGCTTGCTCATAATCTATAAGACTGAGAACCGAAGGTGTTTGACAACTCAGCAACTTCAATTATTAACCTAAGACTGAAATTATGGTCGACACATCCTCTACCTTTTCTTAAACCGCACTTTTTTTTCTCTTAAAACATTGTCCACAGCATCTCTCAGTCCACAAAGTACAATAATATTAGTTAATTTAACACCTACAGAGACCAGGCTAATGTCTTGATAATTAGGACACTCACTCTTATCATTTTTCTTATACAGTGGCTTAATTAAAGTTTTCCTAAAATAGTTTGTTACTTCCCTTTTTTCAAAAACCATGTTCGTAATCTTCAGTAACTTATTTCTAGCTTCAGGGTGACCATATTTGAGAAACTCACTTACCACATTATCAGCACATGGAGCCTTATTATTTTGTAATGTTCTTAGCACTGTCACTAATTTTTCCTCACAAAACAAATCTTCCTTCACATCCAAGGTGTCACACAATTTTTCATTTTCCTCTACATCTTTTCCTGCAACTGTATGTCAGATTAGCACATTCTCAAAATGTTCCACCCGTTTCCTTTTAACTCTTTCCTTGTCATTAGTTGTGGCCCCGTTCCTATCTTTAACCGAGACAAGTCCGGATTGACTACTCCCTCTCAATTTATTAGCAGTCAGTACAACATTTTACTATTATGCCGCCTAGCTGCATCTTCCAGATCCTTGGCACTAAGCAGAATTAAATTAGTTTAACAGAAGTATTTTTGCTATTTTGTTCAAGAAATCAGGATAAACCGTATAGAAGGTAATAAAATTCAACAAAAAAAGAACAAAAAAGAACTTTTATGCTGGTTTGTCATTTTTACAGCTTTTTCGTCTCGTAACACAGCTTTTTCATAGACCCTTCAACTGTTGTTTTTTTTTTTATTTCAAACGCAGAACCGTGCCTAGCATGGGTCCGTTATTAAGAAACCAAATCATACGAATTTAAAGTAAGGTTCTTATGTTAATGCTAGCTGACCCCTGCCACGCGTTGCTGTGGCACTGTGCGCCCCAGCAACACGTGGAGTGTCAGCTAGTGATCCCCTAGCCCCCCCTCTGAATCGTCTCTGATATCCGTCATTTTTTGCGTGCTCACAAGCTCCTGATCAGAAAAGGTTAAGAAAAATCAAACAATTATTTTAAATGGCCTAATTTTTGGGATCCAATTGTGAATTATCGAGGCTTTTCTTTGGTGTGTAATGGACCAGGGGCAAACACGGGAATATGAATATGAGCGAGAATGGGGGGTTTAAACTTTAAGTAACTGTCTTTTCGGAGGGAAATTTATTGGCAAATTATATTAGTATGAGTATTGGTATGAGTATATGAGTATTATATCAGTATGAGTATTGAGAGTATTGGCAATTATATCACGCTGAGCGAAAAAGCCTTCTCCAAATTTTAATTGGATGTGTTTAAAGAAATGACGGGCATGGGGGAGGGTTTAGTTACCCCCCATTTACTTTCGACTATTAAAAAAGGCACTAGAACATTCAACTTCCGATTGAAAGAGTCCCTTTTAAAGTTTAAGCAACCAACCTTCTCCATAAAAACTTTTTATGGGATCCAATATATCCCGGGTAATAATTTACAACCAATGCACTGATATTCGTGTGTGGAGGGGGGGGGGTAACCTAAAATTTTAGGATAACCTTAATTAAACCACTGTAAAAAAAATGATAAAAGTGAGTGTCGTAATTATCAAGGCATTAGCGTGGTCTCTGAAAGTATCAAATTATTTAGTAGTATAATACTTTTGAGACTGAGAGGTGTAGTAAACAAAGCTTTAAGAGAAGAACAGTGCGGTTTTAGAAAAAGTAGATGATGTGTCAACCAAATTTTCACTCTTAGGTTAACAATCGAGAAGTTCCTTAGTTTTATAACACCTCCAGTCCTCAGTTTTATAGATTATGAGCAAGCGTTCAATTCTGTTGATACAACAGCTATATCAAAGGTCTTATTCTTGTATAGTATTAAAAAAAAAACAAGTTTTTTTAAATGAAAGTAAGGAGCAACATTAAAACTGAAAACGAACAGAAATTACTCAGTATATGAAAGGGGCTTTTCCTCCTCAACGCCTCGCTCTTTACGTTAATGTTTGACTCTTTCTCTTAACTCTATTTTTAAAACAGTAAGAAACTTTAGCGTAAAGAGCGGGGCGTTGAGGAGGAAAAGCCCCTTTCATATACGGAGTAATTTCTGTTCGTTTTAAGTTTTAATTTTGCTCCTCACTTTCATTTAAAAAAACTTGTTTTTTTTAATTTAATTTCTGGACGTTTTTGAATTAATGCATGTTTCGATCTTGGCTCTCCGCACATAAATAATTAAAACAAAATTTGCATATTAATTAATTGCAATTAATCGGAAGATTTTGAGAAAAAAGGAGCGAGGGAGGAGGCCTAGTTGCCCTCCAAGTTTTTGATTACTTAAAAAAGCAACTAGAACTTTTAATTTTTTGCAAACGTTTTCATTGGTAAAAAATATGCGTAACTTGCGAATTAACTTACGTAACTAACTTCTATATTCGTATGTTTTTATTGCGTATATGAGGGGGTTCAACCCTCGTCGATACCTCGCTCTTTACACTAAAGCTTAGATTTTGTCCCAATTCCTTAAGAATGACCTCTGAATCACAAAGGCCGTAGAATAAATAGTTGAAATTACTAAAAATACTTTAGCGTAAAGAGCGAGGTAGGTAACGAGGAGGTAACCCCTCATATGCGTAATAATTTTTGTTCATTTTATGTTTTAATGCTGCTCCTTACTTTCAATAGAAAAAACTTTTCATTTTATTTTTTTCATTATTTTTTCAAATAATGCTAGAAATTCTCTTCCCCCGTGAGAAGTTTCTCCATGGAAATATCCTCCCACGTAACCCTCTTCCTCAACTCTCCCCCTAAACCAAAAAAAATATTTCTGAAAACGTCTGTACACTTCCCAGTAACCATTACTATATGTAAACACAGGTAAAAGTTTTTAACTTGCAGCCCCTCCCACGAGGACTTTGGGGGAGTCAGTCGTCCCAAAAGACATAGTTATTAGCTTCTTGACTACGGTGAATAAAATGGCTATCTCAAAATTTTGATCCGGTGACTTTTGGGAAAAAATGAGCGTGTTAGGGGGCCTAGGTGCCCTCCAATTTTTTTGGTCACTTAAAAACGGCACTAGAACTTTTAATTTCCTTTAAAATGAGCCCTCTCACGACATTCTAGGACCACTCAGTCGATACGATCACCCCTGGGAAAAAAAAACAAAAACAAAAAAATAAACAAATAAACACGCATCCGTGATCTGTCTTCTGGCAAAAAATGTGAAATTCCACATTTTTGTAGATAGGAGCTTGAAACTTCTACTGCAGTGTTCTCTGATACGCTGAATCTGATGGTGTGATTTTCGTTAAGATTGAATAACTTTTAGGGGCTGTTTCCCCCTATTTTCTAAAATGAGGCAAATTTTCTCAGGCTCGTAACTTTTGATAGGTATAACTGATCTTGATGAAACTTATATATTTAAAATCAGCATTAAAATGCGATTTTTTTATGTAACTATTGGTATCAAAATTCCATTTTTTAGAGTTTCGGTTACTATTGAGCCGGGTCGCTCCTTACTACAGTTCGTTACCACGAACTGTTTGATACCAGACAAAAAAAAATTAAAGTGTTAGTGCTTTACACGAGAATAGCACTGTTGCGGTTAAATTAGGAAGTGAGGTTAGTATCTGGTATTGTAATAAATGAGGAATTAATCTGTTGTTTGTTCTATCCCCCTTTATATGAATCATTGTGATGGACTTTTGCCTTGACGAGCACAGGAAAGGCAATGGGAGACCACGAAATCAAATGGGGAGGAAAAGCTTTCTTAGACTTAGATTTACCTAATGATTTAAGCATCATAGATGAAAGTGTGAGCAAAATAAATGAACTTTTAGAAGTTTTACGAGTTGAGGGGTGCTAGAATAGGTTTGAAAATTTATGCTAAGAAGTCTAAGTCGCTAAGGCTAGGAATAAGTGATGATGAAAAGGTCACGTTTGTAACGAAAAAAATGATCAGGTGGGTAGCTTCACTTACCTATGTAGTATTATTAGTAATTACTGTGGGAGCAGTGAAGATGTTAAATGTAGAATAGCCAAGGCTGAGGATAATTTCACAGTTTATAAAAGTTTGGAAGTAGAAACAAGCCTGCAAACCAAGACTACAATATTGGTAGGTACAGTAATGACAGTTATAAAATATGGCTCCGAAGCATGGGCGCTCCGAAAAGCGGATGAAGATTTGCTAGATGTTTTCCAAAGAGATTGTCCACTGATTTTTCTGGGTATCCGGCTGACTGATTGTATTTCAAACCGTAGGCTGAATGAAAAATGGGGTTCAATTCCACTTTTTAGGCCTACGATGAAAAAAAGGTGGAGATGGCATGGGCACGTTCTGCAGATGAAGGATTACAGATTGTCAAAGATTGTTCTTCTTGGTCAACCGTATAAGGCTCAACCGAGAGCAGGTCATCCTCGTCTGGAGTTAGAGGAAGCTATAAAGAAAGATTTAAAGGAAATGGGAACTTCCTGGGGGGTGTAAAGAGGGAGGTTTTGAACAGATGGGGATACAGGAGGAGCCTGCGTAGCTGTGTTGGCCTCAGATGGCTTGATGCTGCGATGAGTGTTTAGTAGTAGGAGTAGATTGTGGATACCACCAAAAAATTGTGTTTTATGACCAGGATATTATTCAAAAACCACATGACTCGTCGATGGCATACTGACGAGTGGCGTATGTCATGGAACCAAGGGAACCTTACGTTTTGGTCCCAATTAATAGAATATAATCTCCTGTAAAAACTGGTATAGTTTATAACGTCAGAAATGTCAATTTCATGGTAACGCTGTCACATCTTCTCTCTTTTCATCATTTAACGAAGAAAAGATTACAGAAACTAAGAAACTTAAAATAATTTAAAGATAAAGGTATCCTTTTCGATCGAATTTCTACTAAATTCAATAGTCCTTCTGTTGAGCTTTCTATAGATAGGAAAAGTGTAATCTTCATCTACGGCAGTGTCAGATGCACGGAATTCTTCTGATATTAATCAAATTTGCTGTAACTGGAGTTCTTTACTTAACTTTGTTAATTTGATGAACCATACTCGACTGAATTTTATGCTCTCTCCACAAATACCAATGATAAAACTCTAGAAAGACTATTTTTTGCTATCCTGTTAAGGGGTTTGATTGTGCAAGAGAAATTCAGGGACAGAGTGCCCTTTAGAGACAATTGACCTTTTATGAACTTAAAAAAAATAGTCTATTAAAAGTTCAGTGTGTCCTAGACACATGAAAAGTAATAGAGAAATTACTTAGAAAAGTAATTTCAGCTTCTCATCTTTACTCAATCTAATTTTGTAAAGGTTTGTTGATCTGCAAATATGTTTTTTCTAAGTTTAGAAAAAAACCATTGATATGGCTTAAACTTTGCTCAAATAACATGAATTTCATTTCTAAAAGTTTGTGGTAATTAAATTGGAGTAGCAACCCAGCTCAATAGTGACCAATACTCTAAAAAACTCTATTTGAAACAAATAGAAACAAAAAGAATCAGATTTTTATGCTGATTTTAAATATAGGCTATGTCTCATGAAGTTTAGTCATACTCATGAAAAATTACAAGTCTTAGAAAATTTGCCTTGTTTTGAAAAAAGGGGGTAATACCCTCAAAAAAAAAAATTGGAATTTTCAATTGTTTACCAAAAAGAAGATCACAGATGTGGCCTAGGTTTATTTTTTCCCCAGGGGTGATTATAATGACCCAGTGGTCCTAGAACATTGCAATAGGGCTCATTTGAACAGACATTAAAAGTTTTAGTGCCCTTTTTGGTAAAATTCTAGTTAATTGACTTCTTGCTATCTCAGAAAGGGTTTAGGTTAAGAAAATAAATCTTTCAGGGATGAATCTACAGACTAAAGTATATCCCAGGAAGGTATTTTGAAGCAACTACCTCCATTCCTTGTCCCTCTAGAGGGCCCTGACCTTTAATGACCTTTAAAAATATGCATCTTATAAAAGTGAAACCTTGCAATATAGATCTTCTGCTTAATTGAAGTACAACACAATTTTTTTCAGCATCATAACTTTGCTCAATTCTATTTTATAAGGTTCTAAAGATATGCAAAAACATTTCCTAAATTTTGAAAAAAAAAATGTTGATATGGCTCAAATTTCTACTCAAATAACAGGAATTGCATTTTCAGAACTAAAGGCAGAGAAAAAGCAACTAGTAAGTGAAAACCAAGGTAAAATGTTGTTTTGTCAAAATTTCAATAGGTATAGACCTGTCATGTAGGCAAATTTCAGGGCCCTTTAGAGGGAGAAGGAGTGGAGATGGGTACTTAAAAATATCTTCCCGGGACATACTTTAGCCTGTAGACCCATCTCTAAAAGTTTCATTTTCCTAACCTAAACTCCTTCCAAGGTAGCAAGAAGTCAATTAACTAGAATTTTACCCTAGTCTGTTGTTTCAAATAGATTTTTCTTTAACCAGTGCCTTCCTGGGACACACTTTAGTCTGTAGATTCATTCCTGAAAGTTTCATTTTCCTAACCTAAACCCTTTCTGAGATAGCAAGAAGTCAATTAACTAGAATTTTACCCCCTTTTTAAGTGACCAAAAAATTAGAGGTCAACTAGGCCCCTTCTTATGCTCATTTTTTTCCTGAAGTCCTCAGATGAACATTTTAAGATAACCATTTTTGTCCAGTATAGCAAAAATTCTTGTAACTATATCTTTGAGGACAACTTAATTCCCCATGGTCCCCAGGGAGAAAGGCTACAAGTTATGAACTTTGCCCATTTGTATGTATAGGCTAGTATTGGTTATTGGAAACAGATGTTTTCAGGGTAAGTTTTTTTCTGGTAGAAGGGCAGGGGTTACTTGAGAGGATCTTTTCATAGAGGAAGATAATTTTCCATGAAGAGGGAGCCAGATTTCCCAGCATTATTTAATATTTTATCAGAAATCAAATACAAGAAAAGGTTTTCCAACTAAAAGTACAAACAGAAATTATTACATATGTAAGTGGGTATGTCCCCTTGTCAATGCCTCACTCTTTATACTAAAGCCTTTTAGTACTTTCAACAGAGCTATTTATTCTAATTAAATGGCCTTTACAATTCAGGGCTCATTCTCAAAGAATTGGAACAAAATTCAAACTTTAGCAGAAGAGTGAGGTATTGACAGGAGGGTACATCCCTTCATATATGGAATTATTTCTGTTTGTTTTAAGTTTTAATGTTGCTCCTTACTTTCAGCTGAAAAAAACTTTTTTTTATTTAATTATAAACTGAAACCCATAGAAAAATAAACTGAAAGTTAAAATGTAATGTTGATGGAATTCTAGTTTAGCTACCTCCTGCTACTTCTAGGAAAATGAAATTCAGGGATACAGAGCAAAGTATGTCCTGGAAAGGTATTTTAAAGTACTTACCCCACTCCTTCCCTCTATATGGCAGTGATCTTAGATGACTCTCAAAAATATTTGTGTTATGAAAGTAAAACATAATAAAATAGATCTTCTGTATAAATGAAGTACAATAAAACTATTTTCAGCTTCAAATCTTTGCTAAATCCCAAATTATGAGGTTTCAAAGATGTGCAAATATATTTCAAAAATTTAGAAAAAAGCCATTGATATGGTTTAAAATTCTATAAAAGTAACAGGAATTTCATTTTCACCATCTTGCACATTTGGATAGGGGTGGTGAAGTTCAAACTTACCTCAATAGTTAAAACTGATCCTAAATCTATACATAACATTCATTTGCACCAGGAATGAGCTCCCCTCCCCCCCTAGTGTACCAATATATACTCTGAATTGGAATTTACCCTTTATTGGTATGTGTAGAGATGGGGGGTAAAGTTCATATCCAACACAAACTAATGTTAAATTTGAATTCAGGATGAAATTCTCACTACAAGGGTTAGTTTATTTCTTAGTTGCCTAAATAGTCCATTAATATAAACCTTATGCTTACCTTCCTAGTGTATGTTTTTCACCCTGGATTCATTGCTGAAAATCTCATTTTTCCTAACTTAAACCCTTTTCAAGATAGTAAAAAGTAGCTAAACTAAAATTTTACCATTGTCATAGTTCCAGTAGGTATAGACCTGGTAGTAGTTCCAATAGGCTACCTGGCAAGTAGCCTAGACAAATTTCTAAGATACAATGACAGTCAAAAATATTAAAGGAGGGAGAGAACCAGGGTATTAACAGCAAGGGGAGGAGGAAGATGGAAATACATTTGACAGTAAAAGGCTATATGCAAAATGATATTCTTAAGGAAAAAGAAAATTACTTAATTTTTACATACTTAAGGAAGCAAAATCCAACAAATTTTTAATGTTGAAGATTCCTGGCAAAAAGATCAATTCCTGGAATTGGTACTTATGTAGGCCTATTATACTGCCAACACTTACGAAGTGAAGTTAGGTTAGTTCTAATGAAAAAAAAAACGTTTTGAAAATAAAATACTTGCCATTTGCCCTTTTTTTCAAGAGAAAGATCATGGATTTATGTCTTTTTTGTGTTTTTTTTCTAGTGATGATTGTATTTGAACTGGAAAAAAGAAGTACTTGTGCCTTTTTTTAAGTGACCAAAAAGATTGGAGGGCAAATAGACCCCCAAACCCCTCTTTCCTCAAATCATCTGATTAAAATTATGAGACTGTCATATGATTCAGCATAGTTAGAATGTGTAATAACTATGCCTTTGGGGATAATGAAGATTCAACATAGCCCCTGAAGAAAGGACTAAGTTATACAATGAGAAAAACAGTGAGAAATAAATTAAAGAAACAAGTTTTTTTTGTTACTGACAGGAAGGAGCACATTTAAATTTAAAACAAACAGAATGTGTTCCATGAGGGGGCCACCAGTTTCTTATCCCTTGCTCTTCATACTAAAGTTTGACTTTGTCACAATCATCAAAGAAAGACTGCTCAAACACAAGGGCTGTTGAATTTGAGCAAGAAATATTTTTTTAAGAACATAAATACTTGAGTGCAAGGAGGAAGGGGTAGCCCCCCTCACGCATGGAATAATTTCTGTTTGCTTTTAGTTTTAATATTGTTCCTTACTTTCAGTTGAATTTGTTTTTATTGTTATTATTTAATGCAGAATATAGCTGCAAATAAATTCCCTGATATTCATAGTTTCTTCAATATCACAGTGTCTTTTCTAGTATCAATTTGTCTGCTTGACAATCAGTACTTAAAGAAAGATAAATGTCCAATTGAATAGGAAAGAATTAGTTGTGACACCCCTTTATTTTAAGATCTACATTGGATTTGGGTAATTATTGGCCATTTCCTAAGACTCCAATCTTTTGCTGGGTTTTTGATAAGGTTTTAGTCTCAGGTATATGGGATTACTTGGAGTCTAATTTGTTTTTGATTCCCTAGAAAACGTGGTTTCTGTATAAAAAAGATATTTTAATATACAGTTTACTAAAGTAATAGATATGCAGTGATTTCCAAAAAGATAGTTATCATGGTCCTGCTTGTAATCAAAGTCAAAGCTACTGAATTTTATTTTGTTTTATTGTCATAATTTGAATTGATTACATACCCCAAAATGATGCTTGTCTATGTCCTATGATGGCACAGTGGATTTGACCTTAGCTTGGTAATATGGGACCCAGAGATAAAATCATGGTGCAGGAATGCACTGCAGGGCTGATGCAGGGACCTGAGTAGTCAAGAAGCATTGCTAAATCTTAAATAATAATAATAATGTTGCTTGTCTGAGAAAGAGACCAATCACTACTTTTATCATCTAAATTTGAAGTGATTACTTACCCCAAAATGTTGCTTGTCTGAAAAAGAGACCAATCAGTACTCAATACTTGTGCTCTACTTAAGTAAAACATTATGAAAGTATTTAGTATTCATACTTAAGCAAAAACTAGAAGTACGTGAGGGTGCCTAAGTACTTTTAGACCAGTGTTCAATTTCAATATCAACTTAATTGGGGAGTCACCCACTGTGATGCTTTTTGTTCTGAAATAATGCTCAGTAGCTAAAGTTTTAGACAAGGAAAGCATGGAGTATGTTAAATTGTTGTTTGTTTTTAATGGACAGTTTATATAGATTAATGGAAAAATAGATGCAGATTGGAACATTCCAACTGTGGAGTACAGATGACTATGATTTTTGAGTTTCAACTGACGGACATTTGGGGAACAAAAGCTTTTTGGGAATGAATATCCATTTGACTGATGAAGATCTTTGATGAAATTTTTTTTGCTCTTCCATGTTCATGCTTTAATGGCTCACATATGACAAAATCACTGAGCAAATGAGTGATATCTCTTGCAAGACATAAATTGCAGTTGAAAGGTATGCTGAGCATTAATTGGCAATGCCTTAAATCTCTGTAAAATATTAAAAGAATTTATAGCATTCTCTTGTGATGAGGGTCAAGTAAATGACAATAAGGATGAAGATTAGGCAAGTCAAAATGACTTATTCTTGTTTTTAATGTTCATGAGATTCTTAGTAATCAGAGTGAGGAAGAATGCTTTGAGTGTTTCCCATTTCCTCTTTATTTCAGATCTGTCACCCATACATCAGTTTAATTGTATCCTTAGATGTTGATAAAGCCTTGAATGATGTTGAACAGTAGTACTATGTCACTTATGCTAAGTGCACTGCTCTCTGGGATACTGTTAACAAGAGCTCGAAAGTTGCAGATGCTGTCAAAGAGCTATACAACAGCTCATCAGGCCTCTGACAACTTGAAGGAGTTCAAATTATGGCAAGTGTCCAAGATATAATGGAATTTCATGAAAAATAGAAGTTCTATGATATCTGTGTGATTTGATGAAAATAGAAGCTATGTGATTCTGGCATTAATTTCTCAAAATTCATTGCCAACATTACTATCTTACACTTATGCTACATCTCTCATGTCACTCCACAATGCTGAACTAGAGTCAATCTGTTAGAGGGTATCCCTGGCTTGGCATGCTGTGTTCTTGTATTGCTCTAAGGTCCTTATATTGCTCCTAAATCCTGATATTGCACCAAGTTGTGATCTAAGGTAAACACATTCACAATCACTATGAAGAAACTACCACAAAGAATTCAGAGAAACATGAATGCCATGAAAATAGTGTGAAGGTGGAGTTACTTTTATATGTGGCTGATAGGCAAATGAACTAGCCATGCTAAAAGACTACCCAAAAATAGTGAAAGTCCTAGAACATTAAGCAATATGTGTTGATATTGTTTTGACTCTCCAACATTCTGATGTTTTAAATGGATAACAGTTTTGTTATCTAAGAGTTCCCGTATCTGGTAATCAAAGAAGAAAATAGTTTCTATTGTCTTTGCTTGGGTCTTTTTGATAGAGTTTAGAATTAGTTGTCTGAGGGCAGGCATTTTACCTCTAAAAACTAGTACATCACATAATTACCTTAAATTGCAGCTTGGAGTAATCTAAGGATTTCTCCTTGTAGAGCTCAAGAATGATGACTTGGGTTGTATACAGAGTTCATTAGTGACCTGGTACTGTTCCATGTTCAGTAGCATCCCAATTGAGTTTATATTCTCTAGAGGACCACTCAGCATCTAGCCTTTGTCTGAAAACATCAACAAATTCAGCAATAAGTTCTTCATTAGATAGTTTCTTCCAACTGTTGACAATGCAGGATGAAAAGAATTGAGTGTGGACTCTAGATATTGTAGACTCCTTGACAAGTTTCAGGTGATGACCTCTATTAAATGTGTTGGTACCAACAATAGGGAATACTGCTAGGAGAGGATTAGCTGTTAATAACCTCTAAGCTAAAATGGCAACCTCTATTTCTCCTATAAACAACAGTCGAGATTCAACATTGATAGTCTTGCAGGGTAGGAAAGCCCCCACCTGCCAGGTATCACTTAGGAGAACAAGTGGAAATAGTATGCTTAACCAGTCCCATGGTTGGACTAGCTTCAGCAGCAGACCTCTTAGCATGATTGCTGAATTTTAGTTCATTGTCAATAGTGAAACCAAGATTCTGCTCATTGTTTACAGAGGAGAACGGGTGGCCTAAGAAAAAATAAGAGTGGCAAGGATTCAGTTTTCCAAAGTGAATGAAATGGCACTTGGCAACATTGAATTCAAGAAACCAGGTCTCAACCCATTGACCCAGCAATTGAAGGATATTTTGTAGCAGGGCATGATCTTCACAGGACAAAGCTGGTTCAAGAAGCTTCAGGTTTTCTGCATAAAGAGTTGATTTACTGCTGATAATGGAAGGAGCATCATTGATGAAGATAAGTAAATAGTGTAGGACCCAAAACACTTCCCTGAGGAACTCCAATCAAAACATGTGTAGAGGGAGAAAAAATACAATTACCAGAGATATCAAATAACCAAACACATTGAGATTGCAAATAAAGAAAACTCAAGGATCCAGAGCAGGAATTTCTCTTCAAGCTTGATAGCATGTAATTTAATTGCAAGTTGCTTTTGACACAATTTATCAAAGGCTTTAGAAAAGTCAAGCAGTCATTTCAGCAGGCAACCAAATATCAAGCAACTTGGTGATGTGATTATGCAATTCACAGGAGATCACAGTCTATGTGGTGCCATTACCACAAGAGTTCTTCTAATAAAGCCTATCTGATAGTCAAGACTTAGAGGTAACTGCAAGTGGTATTTCTTCATGTTTATTTTGCTTACTTTTCTTCAGTACCTACTGTGGAAACCAAATGGATGCTACAGTGGTAACTCATGGGTTTGTGATTAAAAACTCAGTACTTTCTTGCTGAAGGACTGTAGAAGTATTAAAAAAATGCTTATTACTTAATTAGAATTTTGGAGGAATACTTGATACTTATTCTTGAGTGAAAAGTAAAAGTACTTGGCACAACACTGACTACTATCAATACACTGCATGACAAAGCTGACTAAGGTCTTCTCAGCTGTGTGTGCTCTATTTCTTATCATGAATTTCCAATTTCCTTAAATTATTGCTTGTGACCTGTTCCCACACTGTTTTGGGATGACCTGGTTTTGTGTGCCCTCAAATGGCTAAAAAGTAATCTTTGGCAAATGTTGAGCCAAAATCACAGATCAGGAAGATTCACATAAAGTGCAATTTCAAATCATGAAAGGAAACACATTTTTAGCACATACTTAGTATATAATTAGTAAATACGTTAGTTTTTCATCTTAATTAATGTTTATAACACATTAATTTGTGTTTTTGTAAAACTCAGAAATGTGAATGATGTCCTGTAAATAAATGAATCTGTAACCATGCTGCAACAGTTTTTTTTTTTTATTTCTCTGTCCTATTAAATTCTATATATTTAATATATATATATATATATATTTAATATATATTTAATTCTGAATTATTGTATGTCTTTTTTTTGTAGTAAGAATGGTAGCTGGTTCTAAAATAGTAAAGCCTTTGGGTGACAAGCCAGATGAGTTTGAAACTGCCATTGCACAGGCTCTTCTTGAGTTGGAGTTGAATTCTGACCTGAAAGCTCAGCTCCGTGATTTGCATATTACTGCAGCAAGAGAAGTGGATGTTGGTGGTGGAAAAAAGGTGATATTTATTTGAAATTTTTAATTAAAAACTTTTTGATTTTCAGTTATAATTTGTTGATATTTGATTAAAAATAAAATGAAATTTTGGTAGAAAATAAGAAGGAAAAATTCTTGACTTGTTTCAGTGTATACAGGATCAGTTTTTTTTGGGAGAGGGGCTGAACTTTTTGAGAATCATTAATGCAAGGGGATTTTCTGAATCCTCAATTGTTTGTGTAGACTTAATAACTTGCATGTGAAAACACTGAAATGCCAATGTTTAATAGAGCTATATGTAGCTAAAAAATTTACAGGGCAGTTTTGGGTTACTTACCCTTTTTATCCTCCTGATCTGCAGATGTATGGGTCTTGTCTTAAAGTAAGTTGCTATAACTGTCATTGCATTTGGGAAATCCCTAATGCCTATGTTTTTGGACTTGACAGTTGGTTGCTACTTGTCAGTGTAAAAATGACCCATCACTATCCAGTTAGTCAAGGGGCATGAGCTATATACTAATTTTTCTCTATATTATTGGGGAGAAGCCCCCCCCCCCACAATGTCCCTGTGTGCAAGCTGTAGCTCTGGAGTGTCTATATAGTGTATTTTATATTATACAATTAGCTGCAATTTATTATGTTTCATCTTTTTTGGGGTGGGGGTAGTTTGGTTTTCTTCAAACTTTTCAGTGAAAATACCAAAGAAAATACTTTTTTAAAACCTTGGAAGTGCAATTACAGGAATGAAATCTGATTCTTGAAATTAGTCAAGTGTAAATGTACACAACTGTATATATCTTGAAATTGGGAAAACCTGGAAACTTGAATTTGAATGAAAACCTCCATATCCAGTTGTATAGTTTTATGCTTGTTGGATGCCAAATTTGAAAATTAGGAATTCGTGTGAAAAACCAGCAGGAAGTGATTGAGAAAACATATAATCATGGAGTTTCAGAAGCCATAGCTTTTCTTATTGCTATAGTAATAGATTGATAGTGTCATAAATTTGAGCTATTTACTAATGTGAAAATTATTTTTAAAAATTTTAAGATTAAAACACTTCAAATTATTAGTTAATTGACTTACACCCAAAAGTATCTTTTTAGAAGCACAAATTGTGTGATCTAACATTACTTATGACATGTCAATAGAATCCTAATTCTCTTCCAGTTCAAAAAATGTCACTTTTATTACTTAATCTGTACATATTCTCACTAGCGTATATTTGTTTAATATAGTTGCATGTCCTCACTATTGACCCTAGCAATTATATCATCATGTTGTTTTTGTGTTGCTGAACAAATAACTATTGGTAAATTGGATGTTCCAGCAATTTGGCTGGATTTGTTTTTAAACAAGAAAAGTTTTCACTTCAATCCATTTATGATTCTCTGTGGTAACAAAGGAAACAATTTACAAATTTTTTTTTATGATTGTTTAATCATAGGCAGCATTGCGTAAGTAAAGAGCAAAGTGGGCACAATGTATTATTTGTTTATTTTTTTTATACCAGGACACTTTGTATTGAAGGAGCTGTTGTAGAAACTTCAAAAAAGGCTCATTTCATTGGAAATTAAAGGGACTAGTGCCATTTTTAATAGTCAAAAGTGATTAGAAGGCAACTAATCCCCCTCCGCGCCCACTATTTATCCAAACACATTCAGTCAAAGTTTTGAGATAGCCATATTGTTCAACATAGTAAAAAGGCCTGGAAATTTTGTCTTTGAGAATGATACCTCCCCTCACACAACCCTCAGAGCAAGAGTTGTAAGCTGTGCTCTGGGGGGCACTTAAGGTTTGTATAGAAAGGGTAATTGTATAAACTTTGGAGGGGGCTCATTGGGTTGCTAATCAGAAATTTTGGTGCCCTTTTTGAGATTCAGTGTGATCAGAGTGTGGATACTCCCCCTCCCCGACACACCCCATATTTTCCAAAATGCATCTGATAGAAATTTTGAGATGGCCAAATGTTGTTGTAGAAACTTCGAAAAGAGATCATTTGATTGAAAATAGAAAGGGCTAGTACCCTTTTTAATAGTCAAAAGTGATAGGAGGGCAACTAACCCCACCCCCTCCCACAGCCACCATTTCCCCAAATACATCCAATCAAAGTTTAATAATATCCATTTGTTCAACAGAGTTAAATGGTCCGGAAATCATGTCTTTGAGGATGAAAACCCCTTCTCCCCTCTTCCGCAACCCTCAGGGCAAGCGTTATAAGTTATGCTTCAGGGGCATATAAGGTATATATAGAAACGATAATTGTTAAAACTTCGGAATGGGCTCCTTTAATTGGAAAACAGATGTTCTATTATCCCCTTTTGAGATTGAGAGTGATCAGAGGTTTGATACCCTCCCCCTCCCACACCTCATATTTTCCTGAAATGCATCTAATGGAAATTTTGAGATGGCTATTTGTTGGTGTAGAAACTTCGTAAAGAGCTCATTCGATTGGACATTGAAAGGGCTACTGCTATTTTTAATAGTCGAAAGTTTTTCTAATCCAATCAAATTTTTTTAGATAACCATTTTGTTTGGAAAAGGCAGACTGAAACTCAAGAAAAGGTCCTGTTTGGCTAGTTTGAAATTGGAAAAGGCAGACTAAAACTCAATAAAAGCTCATGTTTGGTTGGTTTGTGGCTGGAAAAGTTAGACTATAACTTAATAAAAGGTCCTGTTTGGTTGGTTTGTGGCCGGGAAAGGTAGTCCGTAACTCAATGAATGATCTTGTTTGGTTGGTTTGGGATTGGACAAGATGGACTGAAACTAAATAGAAGGTCCTGTTTGGTTGTTTTGTGATTGGAAAAGGCAAACTAAAACTCAATAAAAGATCCTGCTTGGTTGGTTTAGGTCGGAAAATGTAGACTATAATGCAATAAAAGGTCCAAGTATTAATGTTCTAAGTGGCAAATCTAAATTGAAGTCAATTCCAGTGCAGCCTGGGGTTTTCAAATTTCACACTAACAAATTTCACTCAAATAAATATGCTTGGTTGGTTTGGGGCCTGAAGAGGCAGACTAAAACTCGATAAAGGTCCTGTTTGGTTTGGAAACGACAGACTAAAACTCAATAAATGGTGCTGTTTGGTTGGTTAGTGGTTGGAAAGGGTAGACTATAACTCTATAAAAGGTCCAAGTAATAATGTCCCAGTGGCAAATCTAAATTAAAGTCAATTCCAGTGTGGCTTAAATTTTCAAATTACAGACTAAAAATTTCACTAAAACACTATGCTTGACTGGTTTGGGGCCTGAAGAGGCAGACTAAAACTCGATAAAAGGTCCTGTTTGGTTATTCTGGGTTGGAAACGACAAACTAAAACTCAATAAAAGGTCCAAGTAATAATATTCTAAGTGGCAAATCTAAATTGAAGTCAATTCTCATGTGGCTTGGGTTTTCAAATTACAGACTAAAAATTTCACTGAAATACTATGCCTGGTTGTTTTGGGGCCTAAAGAAGCAGACTAAAACTCGATAAAAGGTCCTGCCTGGTTGGTTTGGATTGGAAAAAGTAGACTATAACTCAATAAAAGGTCCAAGTAACAGTATTCCGAGTGGCAAATCTAAATTGAAGTAAATTCCCATGTGGCTTGGGTTTTCAAATTACAAAGTAAAAATTTCACTAAAATACTATGCTTAGTTAGTCTGGGCCTGAAGAGGCAGACTAAAACTCAATAAAAGGACCTGTTTGGTTGGTTCGGGTTTGAAAAGACTGAAAGAAAGATTCAATAAAAGGTCTAACTAATAATTTTCTAAGAAGCAAGTCTAAATTGAAGTCAATTCCCGAATGGTCTGTGTCTTCAAGTTGCAGAATAAAAAATTCACTAAAATTTGAGGTTCTACTTGATTGGTTTGGGGTTGAAAAAGGCCGACTAGAACTCAATAAAAGGTCCAGAAATGCTGTTCCAGGGGGCAATCTAAATTGAAGTCCATTCCAGTGTGGCTTAGATTTTCAAATTTCAGACTAAAGATTTCACTAAAATACTATGCTTAGTTAGTCTGGGCCTGAAGAGGCAGACTAAAACTCAAATAAAAGGTCCTGTTTGGTTGGTTTGGGTTGGAAAGGGCAGACTAAAACTCAATATAAGATCCGGCTTGGTTGGTTTGAGTTGGTTTGAATTTAAGTTTATACCTTCTAAAGTTTTGATTACGTCTACTTTATAGGCTATCATTGTTTTTGTACCTGTGCCACAATCGAAAGCCTTCCAGAAGATCCAGACTCATTTTGTTAGATAGCTTGAGGAGAAATTCAGGATATGCAATAAACTTGTTAAATCAAAGGTCAAAAATAGGGACAAGAATTTAAGTTTATACCTTCTAAAGTTTTGATTATGTCTATTTTATAGGCAATCATTGTTTTTGTACCTGTGCCACAATTGAAAGCCTTCCAGAAGATCCAGACTCGCCTTGTTAGAGAGCTTGAGAAGAAATTCAGTGGAAAACATGTTGTTTTCATTGCTCAGAGGAGGATACTTCCTAAACCAACTCGTAGAACCAAGGCTCAGAAACAGAAAAGGCCAAGAAGGTATTCTTTTTCCTTATAATTTTTTTCTAATCTATGTAATATTTGCTCTAATCTATGTGTATCTATTTCGATACGGATGTGCTTTTTTGGGTAGGGGGGAGGGGCAACTTGAACATCTGAAAATGTATTTTTATCGTATTGAGGATGGTCACTAAACTTGTTAAATCAAGGGTTAAAAATAGGGACAACGAAGTTTTTTTCCCTCTAGAAATTTTTTTAAATATATTAAATTGATTTAATATAAAATACTAAGATAATTCAGTTGTATCTTTGAGAAACATTGTACTGTATTTTATATATAATTTCTTTGACTTTTCCGGATATAATATTTTGAATATTGTTGGTAGCGAGTTTGGGTATTGGAAACGAATAGGAAACTCATTTTTTTTTTCATTGTTCAAAGGTAGATACTCCTCCCTAAACTGGTTTGTAGAACCAAAGCTCAGAAACGGATGCAGCCGTGAGGGTTATTTTTTCCCTACCCTTTAGTAAGATTTAAAATCATTTATTCCACACAATGATATTCCACGTTCGGCACTTTATTCCACACAATGATATTCCACGTTCGGCACTTGATATCAAATTCTTTCCATACAATGATATCGAGCAAGGCAATAAAGTTATTTGTTTTAGGCTAATATCATTTGGCTCCTTTTCTACCGTTGGCTCCTTTCATTATGAGCTACCACTAGGTTATACTTTGTTCATAGATTAGTATATTATTGATAGGTTACGATTGGGGACAGTGTCAAAAAATATAATCCTCCTTTGATCTAACACCTTCCTTACAAATATTCTTCACAAACTTGTCCAATGCCATCTATCTTTTACTTTCTTTGCTATCGGTTCTGAATCCAGGCCTTTCCATTCGGGTTTGCCTTGAACAGATCCTCTTTGATTATTGACTAATTCTGGATATTTTCTCCTATAGAGCCTATCTAAATCCACTTTCCAAACAACTTGTCATCTTGGTAGTTTCAAGGACGATGATGACAAGACGCTAGAAAACGAAATTATTTGAAAAACCTAATTACTTTGTTGTGTGATAAGTTTGGATGCATCTGGTATTTTCGTATCTATGCTGACTTTCTCTTGTCAGGTTTCTTGTATTGACTCAAAAGAGCTGAAAACCGCTTCTATGTTGGGGTTCTTGGGAAAACTGACATTAGCAATAATAAAAATTCTAGTTTTTAACTAAGAATGGAAGTAGCGCACATACAGCTTTCTTAGGGGTCTTGAGAGCAGTGGATTTTGAAGTTAATTTAAATTTGGGGTGTGTTCGTTTTTGTGTTTTATGTAAGAATCTACTGCAGCAATGTTCCCAGCGGCATAAACCCCACAAACAATACACCTTTTGGTCCAAAACTTTTAGAACTGTTGGACTTCTGTGCCATGGACTAATGTATTTTTTGTTTCTTTTCAGCCGTACATTGATGGCCGTTCATGATGCTATCTTAGAAGACCTTGTTAATCCAGCAGAAATTGTAGGGAAGAGAATTCGTATCAAGCTAGATGGCTCTAGGATCATGAAAGTGCATCTAGACAAAGCACAGCAAACAAACATTGAGCACAAAGTAAGCTTTAAACCAACTATTCCGAAAATAAAATTGGGGACACCATTATATCTAGGCAACGTCATCAGTTATTCCGAGCAAAAATTTGAGTCAAGTTTTGCTGATAACGATGCAACAGCACTGGTCTTATAATTTAAGTTGTAATTTTTTAATCAATGATTTTTCTTCTAGAGGAGGGGGCGAGGGGTACTGCACTCTGCCCTTTGCCTCTTTGTATGTCTTAATTGCTAGAATCACTAAACCCTTCAGCCACCTGGATCTAAAAAAATATGGGAAACTCATTGGTGCCAGTAAATTCATTTGTTTGAGATTCCTTTAATCATTTACTTCGATGTAATGTAAGAACTTTGATGCAAAGAGACTGAGTAGCGGATAAGAACGGATAAGAACACAGTTGCGTCTTAGAGAAGGATGCCATCTTATATTACTAAGGAAAATTCAAATTAAAGTGGTTTTGAGTTTTTTTTTTTTTTTTTTTTTTTTTTTTTTTTTTTTTTTTTTTTTTTTTTTTTTTTTTTTTTTTTTTTTTTTTTTTTTTTTTTTTTTTTTTGCTGGATAAGTTTACCGTACCAGCGATGCTTGTAATTTGAAACTGTTTTTTTTTCAATGGTTTGTTTTTTTTTGGGGGGGGGAGGGGCTATTGTTCTCTGTCCTTCGCCTGCTTGCCATATATTAACCTCCGGTCATACAAACCATGATGCAAATATATTGAGAAACAGGTAAGAACTCGGCAACTCTAATTTGTCTTTAGAGGTGAGTGCAACCAACATAACCTAGTATTTCTCGGGACAGTTTCTGCATAAGAACTTTCTTTCTGGACGTCCAACTTTCTTTCTGGACGTCCATCTTTCTTTCATGTCCAACAATTTTGCGTTTAAGAGAGCTACAGTGTCCTCTAGACTATGCACTAGCCAAATAAATCCACGAAATTGATAAATGAATGCAGATAGGAAAATATAAATTGGATAAAAATTTAAAATATGCCTGGTAAAGTGCTGGATAAGGGCGCTATAGGTTTAGATTTATGTGACCTATGTCAAGAGGTCTAAAGTTAAAGCTTAACTAAGTTCGTGCTTCCTCTTCTTCTGCTGTTCAGGCCACTGAAATTCTTATGAACTCGGTAACTGCTTCTCTTGGGTTGACAAATGTTTGAAAAGATCAAAAATCAAGGGCGAGGTGTTGAGGAAGAGGCAACCCGCTTCATATACGTAACAATTTCTGCTCGTTTTAAGTTTTAACATTACTCCTTGCTTTTAGTTGAAAAAATATGTTTTTTATTTAATTCCTGGTCGTTTTTTAAATAATCCACAGAAAAATACCCTCCCCACGGAAATATCGCATTGACAGTTCAATCCGGTGAAAATTTACACAGGACAATAAGCCTTAACAATTCCCCGTGTAAAATAGAGACAGAAGAGAGAAATTAAGACATATAAAAGAATTCTACATAGGAATTGTGGCAAATTCCCCCAGTTTGTTACTTCCCCTGACAATTTTACCCACTGGAAAAACCTCCTGCAGAAAATTTATCCTCTTCCCACCTTAAAATATATGCATGCTCCGCAATAGAAAATACTATGCGTAAACAATGGGCAAATTTTATCTGGGTTGCAGTGTATAAGACGATCATGTCCCATAGTAAAAACTACAATTCCCTATGACTCCTAAAAAAAGTGTCAGATCAAAATAAGAAGGACATTATTTGAAGCACCTTGTCCAAGACACTTATAGAGGAAACTTACCGTCCCTTGGCTTGAATTAAATAAAAAAAGTTTTTTCTAAGTTTTTTCAACTGAAAGTAAGGAGCGATATTAAAACTTAAAACGAACAGAAATTACTTCGTATATGAAAGGGGCTGCTTCCTCATCAACGCTCCGCTCTTTACGCTAAAGTTTGACTCTTCATCTCAGCTCTTCTTTTTAAAACAGTAAAAAAAAACTTTAGCGTAAAGAGCGGGGTGTGAGGAAGCAGCCCCTTGCATATACGAAGTAATTTCTGTTCGTTTTAAGTTTTAATGTCGCTCCTTACTTTCAGTTGAAAAAACTTGTTATTTTTATTTAATTTCTGAACGTTTTTGAATCAATGCATGTTTTCATTTTGGCTCTCCGCAGAGGAATAATTGAAACGAAATTTGCATATATTTTTTTTTTTTTGCTAAATGGCTTTCTCATAATTTTGATCGAATGATTTGAGAAAAAAAGAGCGAGGGAGGAAGCCTAGTTGCCCTCCAATTTTTTGGTTAATTAAAAAGGCAACTAGAACTTTTAATTTTTTACGAATCTTTATTAATAAAAGATTTTACGTAATTTTATTAGCTTACGTAAAGAATTTTTCATTCTCATATTTTTATTACATATATGAGAGGGTTCGCCCCCTCGTCAGTACCTCTCTCTTTACACTAAATCTTAAATTTTGTCCCAATTTATTAAGAATGACCCTTGAATCACAAAAGCCGTAGAATAAATAGTTGACATTACTAAAAATACTTTAGCGTAAAGTGCGGGGTATTAGGAGGAGGTGAGCCCCTCATATGGGTAATAATTTCTGTCTTTTTAAGTTTTAATGCTGCTCCTTACTTCCAGCTGAAAAGACTTTTTCATATTTATTTTTTCATTGTTTTTTTTTAAATAATGCTAGTAAATCCTGCGCTCCCTTCATGGAAATTTTCTTCCCCCGTAACAAACTCCTCGATGGAAAGTTCCCCCAGTATATCCCCCTCTTCTCAAACCCTCTTCCCAACCAAAAAAGTCCTCCTGAAAACGCCTGTACACTTCCCAATAACCATTACTACATGTAAGCACTGGTCAAAGTTTGTAACTTGTAGCCTCTTCCACGGGGACTGTGGAGGAGTAAGCCGTCTCCAAAGACATAGTTATTAGGTTTTTCGACTACGCTGAATAAAATGGCTATCTCAGAATTTTGATCCGTTGAATTTGGGAAAATAATTAGCGTGGGAGGGGGCCTAGGTGCCCTCCAATTTTTTTGGTCACTTAAAAAGGGCACTAGAACTTTTCATTTCTGTTAGAATGAGCCCTCTCGCAACATTCTAGGACAACTGGCTTGATACGATCACCCCTGGGAAAAAAAAACAAACAAATAAACACGCATCCGTGATCTGCCTTCTGGCAAAAAATACAAAATTCTACATTTTTGTAGATAGGTCATTCTAAAAGTCATTCTATGACTTTTAGGGGGTGTTTCCCCCTATTTTCTAAAAATAACGCAAATTTTCTCAGGCTCGTAACTTTTGATGCGTAAGACTAAACTTGATGAAATTTATATATTTAAAATCAGCATTAAAATGTGATTCTTTTGATGTAGCTATTGGTATCAAAATTCCATTTTTTAGAGTTTTGGTTTCTATTGAGCCGGGTCGCTCCTTACTACAGTTCGTTACCACGAACTGTTTGATAACAAGGAAAATCTGTTGGATTAAAAAAAAAGTGGCTTCAACCATGATATTTCGCATCGACGGTATCTTTTTTTCTTTCCGTTTTTTTTTTCTTCTCTGCAGCTAGTGGGGGACTGGGACATCATAAAGGAATTTAACGTATTTATAAACCTTTTGTTATTTTACAACTATGATTTTTAAAATGGATCCAAGTTTTTACAAAAGACCACATTTGAGTAAAATTCGGGTTGCAGCGACAGTTAACAACCTTGTAAGAGACGATCACGTCCCATGCTAAGAAATACCATAACTCCTGAAAATAGTATCAGATCGAAGCACAAAGTACACTGTTAGAACCGCTTTGACCGAATCTCTTATATAGGAAAATTACATTCTCTTGGCTTGAACGACAAAGAAAATATGTTGGATTAAAAATCAAGAAAATTTGCATCAACTACGATATTCTGTATCGACGGCTTTTTTTTCAACTTTCTAATCAGCTATCTGGACACTGGAAAATCATAATAAAAAATGAAATAGTCCGTAAGTCCTAAAACTAGAATGAGATCAAAAACTAAGCACACTATTAGAACCGCCTTGTCTGAGACCTCTATATCAGAAACTTACTGTCCCTTGGCTTGAAAAACAAGAGAAATATACTGGTTTGAAAATCAAGAAAGTGGCTGCAACCACGATATTCTACATAAAAGGTATCTTTTTTTTTTCTTGTCCTTTTTCGTCGCCGATAGCTTGGCACTGGAACATTGTAGAGAGTTGTTTAATTACATAAAGGATCGACATTGTCTATTATAAATGGAGACTATGTAAGTTTCCTTGGATATGAAACTTACAAATGATGTTCATGGTCAAACTGATGTTCGTCTCTTACTAGTCCTTGCTAAAAAAAAGCCATAGGCTTTTTCCTGTTTGAAATCAGGGTTTTCGATAGTAATTTATTAGTATAACTTGGCATTTATCTGCAAGAGAATCGGAAATCAAACAAATCCGTTTGAGAAAGTAATATGAGGTTCATTTGTCAAATGAATAATTTAAAGGCATCTCCCCTGGCCCTGTGTGTGTGGGGGGGGGGGTCATGTCACATCAAAAGGCATAGTTATTGGGCCTTTCAACTATGATGAACAAAATGGCTATATCAAAATTTTGATTGGGCGATTGTGGGGGAAAAGGGGCGGGGAGAGGGCCTAGTTGCCCTATAATCTTTTTAGTCTCTTAAATAGGGCACCAGAATTCTTAATTTTGCTTCAAATGTGTCCTCTTACGATATTCTAGGCTCGATACGATAGGGAAAAAAACGAATTTACACGCATCCGTGGTCATCTGGCAAAAAATACAAAATTCCACATTTTTGCAGAAAGGAGCTTGAAACCTCTACAGTAGGGTTTTCTAATGTGCTGAATCTGATGGCGTGATTTTCAGAATGATTCCATGGCTTTTAGGGGGTGATTACCCCCCTCCCCTTTTTTAAAACAGGCAAATTTTGTCAGGCTCATAGCCATTAATGGGTAAGGCTAAACCTTTTTAAACATATATGTTCAAAATCAGCAAAATACAGCAAATTCTTTTGATATATATTTTGATATCAAAATTCCGCTTTTTAGAGTTTCGGCTACTACTGAGCCGGGTCGCTCCTTACTTACAGTTTGTTCCCACGAATTGTTTGATAGAAACATATTTATTGCTCTTCTTTTTAGGATTCTTTAGGATATTGGCAAAATTTATTCATTTTATGATTGATTAATTATGACTAAATATTATATGAATCTGAGTCAGATTGATTCAAATGAGATGAGTGTGATTAACTTTATCAGTTATCTGCTCATTATTAAAGTTTGCATTGATATGAGACATGTCTTATGGTTAAAAGAAGAAAAGAAAGTTTTTGTTAAATTCAAATGTCGTTGTACTAGATGAACGAAACTTCACTGAATTGATCAACAGCCTAATTTAAAGTCTCTCGAGGTTTTTCCAATTACATCCTTTTACCTGTTCTCCCGTCCAGGTCACTGAATTCTTATGAACTTGCATATAGCTGATTATTATTTTTTTTTAAATCAAGTTCTTACCTCAAGTTTTCCCACTTACAGGGTGATTACTTGGTGATACTTGATGGTACTAATATTTATAACATAACCATTTTCTTGTACTAACTATAATTATACTTGACTATACTATAAATACTAATAATAATTATAATAACTAACTATATTTATACTTTCCTATGCTACCTGTACTTTTCTATGACAATCATACTTAACTTAAGATCAAACAAATCTTTAGATTGGTTTTAAATCCAGCTCAGATCTTGTGAAATCTTAAAACAAATCAATTCTGAGCCATGTTTGAATTTTTTTTAGTTTCTTTTATTTTAATTTTTTTGTCGAATATTTTAATTTTTTTGTCGAGTATAGATAGTAATGCTTGTCGCTACATAAGGGACACAGATAGTCTAATTGAGCGAGAGGAATTCTGGCATTAAACCCTCCTTTTTATGATAGTATAAAAATGATGTTAGTTCATTTATTAATAGAATATGTCTATCTATTATCCGTCCATGCGTCATTCCTGGGGCAGTAGAACTAAGGTAGATAGTCATAGAGCCATGATAAACATAGAACCTATAGTTTTCTAAATATTTGGTTAAATAGCTGGTTATTTATTTATTATTGGTTATTATTATTGGCTGGTTATTATTGGTTAATTAATAGCTTTAAATTAAACCTATAGTATTTCAGGTGTTTCGTTAAATAGCAAGGGTAAACGGTGGGACTAAGTGTGCCTCTCTTATTGGACCAATACGTGTGCAGGCATGAAGAGTCTTTCTTTTTAGCGGTTCTTCTTTGTTAGAAAGCGCTTGGGCTCCGTCATTCGGTGTCCTTCTGGCTTCAAAGTTGGTTGATTCTTCTCCATGGCATTGAATTTACATTTTATCAAGGGTAAAAGAAAATTATTTGGGCTTTTTCATAAGGGACAAACAAGAGAATCGTGGGATCCTGCTTCCTTTCATCCGAAATTTCAGAATAAATACTCGGCAGGTACTCTACGGCTCTTGCGACAAGACCCTCCCCTTCTTCCGCTTAGTAAACCCTTCTTACCATTTTCAGGACATGTTTATAAAATATTGAGACTGCCGAAGAAGTCAATGATCCTCTTGAAGATCCATCTTTCTTCCTAGGCGGTGAGGTCTGTTTTTAGCAACGGCTTAATATCTTCCTGAAATTCTATCCTCTTTGTGGTTCTTTTAAACTCGAAGGAGATTGTTGCTGACTTTGGGCCTTCTAACAGGAGATGTTGAGTAGTTTCGATTGTTAATGCGCATTGGCGACAGTAGGGGCTCGGGTTTTTTTTTTCCACAAGTGTTCTTCCATCTGAGAATCATTGCTTGGCTCTTAACCTTTAGAAATGCCACGTTATCCCTGCGGTCTTTAAATATGAGCTTCAACGGTCTATAGTGAAGTAATTTGCAATTTCTACTTCTTGGTACATCCCTAAGGGTGATAGATACTGAGTTTCGGCCCATTCCAGAAGACCTCTGGATTGCTTGGTTCGTCAGTTAGTCAACCTCCTCTTCCTCCTTAAAACGTATTCCCTGGTGGCTGGGACGTCTTTGAAAGAAACAGTTTTTTTTTTCTTTTCCTTTACTGCAACTTCTGTTGAACTATTCCACCCAACAAGTAAATTTTCAAATGGGGATAAATCCTTGAAGTAATGACGAATGACACAACACGGTACTTTTTGCACAATTCCTCCCCGTCCCATCGGGTCCGAGTATAATGGTGTGAGCATACTAAGCGCCACTCGGCCGGGAAGGATTGTCTCTCGTATCTGCAACTTAATTGCAGATATTAAGGTTGGTGGCTTAAATATCCGGTTGTCGACAGATAGAATTCTCTTGGATGGGATTGTCAGGAACTGAACATGAACTTAAATACAATACTGAACCCATATTTAAACACAGACACGAAAATCAGTTAGCATTAGAGTTTCGCAGGTTGAATTGACAATAGATTATATATATATATATATATATATATATATATATATATATATATATGTTTGGCTATGCTGTTTGACCTATGTGATTGTATGGATGAGAAGGGTTAAGGCCTCATTCAAGTGCTGGTCTATATTAATTACCATGGTTAATATTAACCATGGCTCGTATAACGACATTCTATCTACCTATCTATATATATATATATATATATATATATATATATATATATATATATATATATATATATATATATATATATATATATATATATATATATATATATATATATATATATATATATATATATATATATATATATATATATATATATATATATATAGATAGATAGATAGATAGATAGATAGATAGATAGATAGATAGATAGATAGATAGATAGATAGATAGATAGATAGATAGATAGATAGATAGATAGATAGATAGATAGATAGATAGATAGATAGATAGATAGATAGATAGATAGATAGATAGATAGATAGATAGATAGATAGATAGATAGATAGATAGATAGATAGATAGATAGATAGATAGATAGATAGATAGATAGATAGATAGATAGATAGATAGATAGATAGATAGATAGATAGATAGATAGATAGATAGATAGATAGATAGATAGATAGATAGATAGATAGATAGATAGATAGATAGATAGATAGATAGATAGATAGATAGATAGATAGATAGATAGATAGATAGGTAGATAGAATGTCTCTAGAGGACTATGGTGCTAGTAATGTATCCCTTGCATTATTTGGAACATAATTAATGCATAATCAATACAAGCAATACAATAGTTGATAGGAAATTGTCTGTTGCTTGTTTGAAAATTACAAGACACCTCATCGTAAGAACGGTTGTCGTTATACGAGCCATGGACCCTTATTGGAATACTGCTCTTGTAAATAATTGTTGTAATCATAAAAAGAACTGAACTGAACCTGGATAGAGGAGGAAGGAGGATATTACAAACTTATGGGTGGTGTGAAAATTTTGATTTTAGCTTCAAATTTTGCAATGGAATCACGTTTTGAATTATCTAGCCGAAGTCCAGTTTTGGACTTCTAATTTTTTAATTATTTTATTCAGCATGAAGTACCTACAAAAGCATTACAACCGGTTCTATAACATTAAATCTTCTTTTTGTTTATATTGCAAAGCCTCCAAATTTCAATAATGAAAAGGCTCCCAAAAATTTCGAAAAACAACTTGAAAGTAGTAGTGGAAAAAAAAAATCTTATGTAAATCACACAAGCATCCGAGAACAGGTAGTTATATTTCTTTCTCTGAAATTTATTTTTTAATTTCAGGTGGATACGTTTGGTGCCGTTTACAAGAAATTGACTGGGAAGGAGGTTACATTCGAGTTCCCTGAGCCATACTTGTAATTCTGGATGAAATAAAAAACCTTCCAGGAATTATCTAAGAACGTTTTATTTGTGTAGGAACACGGATTTGTTTCTTTATTTTGTGTTTCATGTGTACGAGACTCACCTATCGGCTAGGCTAGGTTGACAGCTAGGGGACAGCTAGGCTAGGGACGTTGCAGTGTGGGAAAAAATACAAATCAAAATTCTTCATTGGAGCAAAACTTATCTTTTGTTGCAAGATCATATGTATATAAAATTAAATGTATATCTGTCTGTCACCAACGCTGTTCATCTGATTGCCAAGAAACTTTAAGGTGTTGTTGAGTACTATCTTGCGAAGCCTTTATGTATAATACCCCCCCCCCCCTCCAAGGTCCTTAATACTTTTCGCACAAACAGAAATTAAGACCCTTGAACAAAAATACTTGACAGTTCTTCTTGTTCAAATACCCGCCTGGCGGGTAAGTTAATAATCCCTAACTTGTTTTCCAGACACTTCAAAATCTAAAAATATGATGGTTATTTTATTTGTATTGGAAAATTTTCAGGGGTAATAGTCGAGGGGGATTTTCTGCGGAAGATTTAGTCTTTCAGAGGAGGAGGTATAGTCCGTGGGGGGATTTTCAAATACTCTTAAACTTAAAATACGATCGTTATTTAACATGGGAAAATTTTCAGGGGTGAATTGTCGGGAGGGAATTTCCCGTGGAGAAGTTAAACCCCCTCCCCCTCAGGAGGGGGTATTTTCTGGGGGAACCGAAACCCCACATTATATCTTGCTTGGGCCTGGGCATAATATGGAGAAACATCAGAAATTAGTTTTTTTTTAAGGTATTCGTTTTCAACTGAAAGAAGGCGCATCTTTAAAACTTGAAAAGAACGGAAACTACACTTTATATGAGGGTGGCAGTCTCCTTACTTCATTGCTCTTTACTCTGAAGTTTGACTTTTTATCCAAATTCTTGGAGAAAAATGACTGAAACACAAGGGCTATTGGATTGGAAAAAAATGTTTTCTAGACGCTAAAAACCTTTGCTTAATGAGCAAGGAGTTGAGGGGGGGGCGGCCCCCTTTATGCATAGAATGATTTCAGTTCGTTATAAGTTTAAAGTTGCTCCCTACGTTTAGTTGAAGAATATTTTTATTTGATTAATCATATTTCATGAAACAGAAAAAGTCTATAATTCGATGCTCTCTGTTTTCTTTTCGATGGATTGAAAGGTAATGGAAAAAGTATGTCTGGTAAAGTAAAAGTATATAAAAATGAAAATAAGTAAAGCAATTATCAAACAATAGTCTACTTATTTAAAAAAAGATAGGAACTCCCAGCATTCAGTTCTACTTAGCAATACTGAAGGGTTGGATGGATATTATTTAATAATATCAGCATTTTTGAACTTGGTTATCAAACACCAATATATTTAATGATTTCAAACTAATTATAAAAAGAAAAGCAATTTCGAAGTTAAGCTTAAGACTAAGATTAGAAACATCAAATAAAAATTTCTAGCGTTCGGGCACCCGCACAGGTCGCAAAAATACAGAAAAATGACTGCCTGAGCTTGGCAACCCCATAAAAAGGACAGAAAAGGGAATAACATATTCCCCGTTCACTGCCCGTGTCAAGACATTCCCCAGCCGCTAGCGCTGAGAAACACTGTTAGTGTTGAACACTATCGAGTAAAATTGATATTTTAACTTAATTTTGAATATCCAAAACCAATATATTTGACAGCTCCATACGTCTTAACTATGAAAAATTGAAGCTTTTTCAAAGTGGACAACTAGGTAATACTGTCACTTATGGTAAAAAATAAAAATGAAGCACAAAAACAAAGCATCTATTGTTGGAGAAAATACAATATCAAACATTTCTTATTATAGTGGCTTCAGATATCAGCCCAACGGTATTCAAGCTTCCTCAATTTGAAAGTGTATTTTTATCGGAACTGGCCCTCATTTTTAAGTTATTTGCCGTCTTTTTCTATAATTATGCAAACATTCTTATGGACAAATACTTTGGGAAATTTAACTTCAGACTCGAAACAAATAAAAATTTGCAATAAAAAGCAGTTTTTTTTTCTATTTAATTTACGCTTTTGTTATTCATAAGGATAACCATTAATTACCTGCTGTTATTTTCTATGAAGAATTCGATTTTTTTTTTTGCTGTATATACAAAAATTATTTAGAAAAACTTTATTTAAGAATGCAAAAAGTAATGAAGAGCCAGAAATGACGAACCTAACTCCCTCTCTCGCCCAGTTGTCTATTATTTCGTTAAATATTGATGGCACCAAAAACAAGGACACAGTAATTGACGATTTATTAAGTTATTTATTATGTAATTTGTATTCAGTAGCGCCACTTAACAGAGGATAATCTAAATTTTTTTTCGAAGATCCATCCTCCACGTAGTTTGCTGTTGCAGCTAAGAAGGCGCCCCTCTGGTGGTCCGGCTATATTTGCAAAAAAGATTTTGAAGACAAAACTGATCCCCTCTACAAATAGAACTATAGCCTTGTCAATTCAGGGAATGGTTCTTGTGAATGTTTATATGTCCACTGAATACATATGGCTGTTTCTTTGACCTGATTCTCTAAAGTTTGTGACGATATCTCGAAGCTCGTTCGGTCTACATGCTCTACAAATAAGAGGTGGATTGTTTGCGGTGATTTGAACTGTAAAAGAAGCCTTCCTGGAGTGCGCAGCGACATTTTACTAAATTGCCAGCCTCCTGCTTATATGATCAGTAACAAAAGTTTCGACTTTACGTACACTCACAATACTAGCACTACATCTCATTTAGATCATGTTGCTTGCTCACAAATGCAAATATTGTCGCCCCTATCATAGTTCTTCAGTCCGAGACCTGTAGTGATCACCAACCGATTGCGTTTAAGTTTACCCGTCCGCTTGATATACTAAAGAGCAAATCGAAGAGGTACAACAAAAGAAAGGTATAACAATAGGTATAAAGGTATAACAAAAGTAATTGGTCAAAGTGTGACACCGCTCTATTTTTGTTAACTGTGATTACTCTTATGTCTTATTAAAGTACCATTCCATCTCCTAACAGTCGGGGTGAGAACACAACATCAAAAATTGATCTTAATTGGTATTACGAGCAAGTTCTACATTCTCCACGTAGAGCTGAAGCCTCTGCAGTTCCACTCAAAACGGTTCCAGTTGGTTTACAGTCCCGGTTGGTCTATTTCCCCGGATTTTGTGAAGGCTAGGCAACACGCCTAGTTTTGGCTACGTATCTGGATTGCCTGAGGAAGACAACATCGTGGTGCCACTTTTGACCTAAAGTGTAGGACATAACCTAATTATAAAAAAGAACTCCGTAAGTTTCGCCTGAAAGGAATTTTACGGTTCACTTGCTCGCAGAAATCATTGCGCTAATTTCATAAAGCTGAAGAGACTTCGTACGGCCAACCACCTTTCAATCTCTCACTTAGTGCATGGGAAGAATATTATAAGGACACTCTCTGATAAGAATCCTTCAATCAGTGCATAATTTCCTGCTTGTGTTCAGTCACTACTGCCCGCTCGATTCACGTAATCACATATCCCTGCTGTTACAACTAGAAGCATCTAACAAGCTTTACTGAAGTTGAAACCCTCGTCTTCACCTGACGGTGAACGTCTCTTCTCAGAAACACATGTTAGAGCACCGAATGAACTTTTTTCTTACGACCAGTTGATTTTTCAAATGATTTTATGCAATCGATGGCTTTCTAGTTGGCCATATAATGTCTGTGCCAAAGACAGGTAAATCTACAGATTATTGTAAATCCTATAGGCCAATCACAGCTGTTTGTAATGTGAGTGAAGTGTTCGAGTAAGTACTATTGCCATTACCTCTGTTGAAGATCGCAGTGCAAGTCCAATCGGTTTCTCGAAGGGTCTTGGTTGTCAGCACGCCCACCAAATTCTGTCTAACATCCTTGTTGATGCGCAATCCAAGAATGATTCAGTGTTCATACAGTTGAGATTTCGAAGCCTTTCGAATTAGTTAAAATTTCATCGTGTGTTGAAGGGGATGTTGAAGAAAAGGTGCTATTTGCATAATGCTACTAATGCTGCTACAACTATTGCTACGCATAATTACTGAACCTTTCAATAATGCTGAAAAAAATTGATGTCTTAAAATTTTGTTTGGATGTTTGTTAAGGGAAATGATGGGCGTGGGAGGAGGGTCTCTAAAATCACTTTCACTCTTAAAAAGAGAAATTTAACTTCCAATTTAAAATCAAATGACGCCCATCTGAATTTAATACGACCATCTATTCCATATCTAGGAGTTTCAATTGACGAATGTCTTAGTCTTAGAGAATATATAGATTATATTAGTGTTAAAATCGCTTGGGATGGTGGCATTTTAAGAAAGTTGAAGTATATTTTCCCAAGAGATATTTTAAGAACACTATATTATTCCTTAACTCATCCTTATCTGCTATATTATTATTCTGTTTGTGGTAGTACATTTTCGTCTCATCTCCATCACATTCGATTTTTGCAGAATAAAGTGATTCAAGTGTTATGCGGTGTTAATCTTCGTCAAGCAAGCGCTTCTTTGATTGAAGCGGGAATTAATCAAAAGTGCATGTGCGATGCTACTTTATTGATATTGCAATTCTATTGTTTTTGCTAAATGGGATTCGAGGCTGAGTGTTCCGGTCCAAATAAAAAGAAGGGTCCACCAGGGGAATATGCTTTCGCTCAGCCTGTTTAAATCGGCTATTGCTGATGTTCTTGATGACCCTTTGTAAACTTCATTTCATAACGGCATGGAGATAACGTATCTCGCGTGTGACGACGATGTATTGCTGATTAGTAGGACGCGCGAAGCTCTTCAATCAAATCTTGATAGGCTCTTGCATGGCTTTTCTAGTATTGGTCTGCGAATTAATAGTTCGAAGGGTGAATTTTTAGCGTTTAACTGTAGGAGCCTAGTTTCCATTTCTATCGGTACTTATGCTATTTCTTGCGTTGATTCATTTGTGTATCTAGGAGCGCGGTTCGCTGGTGCGTTACGTCAGACAAGAAAGGCAATGTGTTGTCAAATAGTGGAAAGTTTTGGGTCTAGTCATAGTTCGACTGTGCCAAATCCGGGTAGATTTTTCCCGAAATATCTTGGATAGATTTTCTCGTGTTGTCTTGTGCCCCATGTTACGTGTTTGTTGGGATTGCTCCTTTTCTTGACAGGAAGAGAAAAGTCGTGTCTTAGAAAAAATTACTTCAAGTTTTGTAAATATTTCCATATATCTTACTTCTAGGCACTTTAATTAAAAAAAACAATTCAGAATTTGCATGTCCGGGATCCTTTCCATCATTTAGATAGTATTGAGCTCCATGCTAAGCGTAAATCAGCATCAGTAAAGTCGGACCTCGTGCCTCTTTCTTGTAAATAGTGTTGTAAGAGAATTCTATTATGTAATCTTTTTTTATTTCTTATGTACTCCACTTCTTCCTTTGTGCTTTTATATTAGCTTTGCAAATAATAGTAATAAAGAATAGAGGCCATTTATCGCCCCTTCTAAAAAAATGATCTCGAAATTTAATTATTAAAACAAACAAGTAGTTGCAAAAAAACATAATACAATAATATTATTGTAGTAAGATGATGGACTAATATTTCTCTATATGTAAGGTTGTAACCAGTGGCGTAACTACGTCAAAATCCTGGAGGGGGGGCAAAGTTGGAGCCACTTTTCCAAAATCAAGTAAAAACAGCATAAAAACAAAAGAAAATCATTTGGTACCATAAAGGTACTATTTAGTACTACAGAGGTATTTTTCAGTACTATAAAGGTAAATATGTACTAAAAAACTGATATGTTTCTGTTGATGCTTGAATTATGTCGGTTTATCTTAGTTTTGATAAGAATTTGGAAGAAACTATCAGCTGGGGGGGGGGCAAACTGAGGTTTGGGAAGGACAGTTACGGATAATAAAATCAACCTGAAAGAGAATATAAATATATCAAACAGGAGTATGGTTACTACCCCTCCCCCACTCCTAAGTTGTCTAAAGGCTAGAGCGTCATTTGAGCGTCACTGAGCTTATAAAATATATTTTTAAAATTTCTGTTTTATAACAGTAATATATCAAAAATTGCTGGAATTTCGATCTAACCTGTTAGCCTTATCCTAAAACCAATTTACATATTTTAAGTTGAGAGGGGCAATACTCATACCCCTCTTGGAAGGGCACTAGCCGCCATGTAAAGTTCCCTTCTTTCTTCAATCTATTTACCTCTTTTAGATTATGGAAACAATCATCATATATTACGGATTCGTCAAAAAAATTGATACAGCTATATACTGAATTTTTATTTAAAACTCATCACCATGGGTATGTAAGGGTAATTATGTTTAGGACCGCCAATCCGGTATAGCCTTTACTCGCAGGGCAATGGTGTCCATATAAGTTTTCCAAGTGGGGGGAGGGGAATAAAACCTTCTTTCAGGCACATCCCTGTTCCCAGGTCTCGAAGAAATGGTACAAGTGCTTGTTTTTCTTTGTTTTTCGTATTTTTTTTAACTACTTAAAATGGTGTTTCCAAACAGAAACGAAGAAAAGTTAATTATGTAATTTATTTATTCCAGATTAATAATAACTCCCATAAAAAGAAGACAATTAGGCTAGATATTCACGAAAAAAAAATTCAAATTAATATCAATAGCATAATGATAATATTGTATAACAAAGTTATTAAGCCAAATACAAACACAATCTTATGCATAACACTAAACAGATAGCAAAATACACCAATAAACAAAATCCCCCAATTCAAATTAGCAAAGAAAGTCGATTAATGAAACTATAACCAGAAATTACAAGAGGATAAATGTTTGTAAAGTTGCCAAATGCTTGTGTATGAATAGAATTTAAAGGTAATACAAATAGAACCGTATGACGAACTACTAACCCTATATTTTACACCCCTGTCGAAAAATAAAAGAATAAGAGAAGTTGAAAGTAAAATAAATAAAACCAAATGGTGAACCTGGGTTGTAATCCTATTTGTTCTAACTATGGTAATTCAGGTTTAGATCATAGTAACTCCTCCCAAGTCACAAATATCACCAAATACACTACTGCTAGGAGTGTTCACCTAGAAAGATTCACAGATATTTTTACCAGCGCACACATTATCAATAGATTTTATTTTCACTGTAAGTTTGATAATCGAAAGAGAGTCTAGAAAAAAGACTTTGGGTGAATTAAATTCGATGTATCACCCGCTGTTTTTAAAGTTGAACTCACACACTAATCTCAATCCATGGAGTGGTAGAAAGTTACTTAGAGTTAACAAGAGCTAAGAGCTCATATGGCACTTGTGACGAGGTCGGAAGAGCCGAGAGCTCATATGGTACGAGGTCGGAAGAGCCAAGAGCTCATTTGGACGAGGTCGGAAGAGCCAAGAGCCAAGAGCTCATTTGGCACTTGTGAGAAGGTCAGAACCTAAAGTTAAACTTTATAGCACAAGATCCTTCTAAATATCAAATTTCATTAAGATCTGGTCACCCTTTCGTAAGTTACAAATACCTCAATTTTCAAAATTACCTCCCCCCTCCCAATTCCACCAAAGAGAGCAGATCCGGTCCAGTTATGTCAGTCACGTATCTTAGACAGGTTTCTATTCTTCCCATCCAGTTTCATCCTGATCTCACCGCTTTAAGTATTTTCTAAGATTTCCGGTCCCCCCAACTGCCCCCCCCCCCAATTACGTTTGATCCGGTTGAGATTTAAAATAAGATATCAGAGTTACGAGGTGCTTCTAAATATGAAGTTTCATGAAGATCCGATCACTCCTTCGTAAGTTAAAAATACGTTATTTTTCTTATTTTTCAGAATTACCCCCCCCCCGCAATTGAGCGGATCCGTTCCAATTATGTAAATTACGTATGCAAGACTTTTGCTTATTTTTCCAACCAAGTTTCATCCCAATCCTTCCAATCTAAGGGTTTCCCATCATTTTAGGTCTCCCCACCCCAAACTTCCCCCAATGTCACCAGATCCGGTCAGGATTTAAAATAAGAGCTTTGAGCCACGATATCCTTCTAAAAATCAAATTTCATGGAGATCCAATCACCCATTCGTAAGTTAAAAATACCTCATTTTTTCTAATTTTTCAGAATTCACCCCCCCCCAACTACCCAAAAGAGAGCGGATCCGTTCCGTTTATGTCAATCATCTATCTAGGACTTGTGTTTATTTTTCCCACCATGTTTCATCCCGATCCCTCCACTCTAAGTGTTTTCCAAGTTTTAGGTTTCCCCCTCCCAACTCCCCGCCCCCATCACCAGATCCGGTCGGGATTTAAAATAAGAGCTCTAAGACACGATATCCTTCTAAACATCAAATTTCATTGAGATCCGATCACCCGTTCGTAAGTTGAAAATACCTCATTTTTCTAATTTTTAAGACTTACTCCCCCCCTCCCAACTACCCCAAAGAGAGCAAATAAGTTCCGATTATGTCAATCATGTATCTGGGACTTGCGCTTATTTTTCCCATCAAGTTTCATCCCGATCCCTCTACTCTAAGTGTTTTCCAAGATTTTAGGTTTCCCCCCTCCAACTCCCCCCAATGTCATCAGACCCAGTCGGGATTTAAAATAAGAGCTCTGAGACACAATATCATTCCAAACATCAAATTTCATTAAGATCCAATCACCCGCTCATAAGTTAAAAATACTTCATTTTTTCTATTTTTCCGAATTAACCGGCCCCTTCTCCCCCCCCCCCCAGATGGTCAAATCGGGAAAACGACTATTTCTAATTGAATCTGGTCCGGTCCCTGATACGCTTGCCAAATTTCATCGTCCTAGCTTACCTGGAAGTGCCTAAAGTAGCAAAACCGGGACTTTAGGTTTTCCCCCTCCAACTCCCCCCAATGTCATCAGATCCGGTCGGGATTAAAAATAAAAGCTCTAAGACACAATATCATTCCAAACATCAAATTTCATTAAGATCCAAATACCCGCTGATAAGTTAAAAATACTTCATTTTTTTTATTTTTTGCGAATTAACCGGGCCCCCACTCCCCCCCAGATGGTCAAATCGGGAAAACGACTATTTCTAATTTAATCTGGTCCGGTCCCTGATACGCTTGCCAAATTTCATCGTCCTAGCTTACCTGGAAGTGCCTAAAGTAGCAAAACCGGGACCGACAGACAGACCGACAGACCGACAGACAGACCGACAGAATTGGCGACTGCTATATGTCACTTGGTTAATACCAAGTGCCATAAAAACTGAAAAATTCCATGCAAAACGATCAACCAAAATACAAATAAACCCATAAGAAAAGACAGTCGTAGATGAAACTACAAATAAAATGAGCCCATTAATTTCAAGATTTTTTTTCTAACTTACAAAATTTTTTTTATGAAGAATCACGTATTTAAGGTAATTTAAGAATCACACCTTTGGAAACTTACACAATTTAGTAATATTAACAGAATTTAGTAACATTAACGATGCACATATTGAGAAAAACACAAAAATGGTAAAGCAGACAAGTTCGAATATATTCACTCAACTTATTTATTGTTCTAGCTGGAACACTATTTCAAGAAATTCTAGTCGGTAAAAGGTGCCAAACTGACCCATTTCAAGTGAAATTCCCTCAAATCCAGGCTTTTCAACAATTCTAAAAACTAAGGGTACAGGATCTCCCCCAGAAATGCCCAGGCTGAAGTTTTGACATTTTCTGATTGAAAGCCAGATAATAAACAGGAAAGAAAAACATCTGATTCGACAGGTAATACTTAAGAGTTTGTTAGAATTTAAGTTCGAAAAAAAATTATTTTTCCACTCTCAGCAACAACACTACCTTTCCATCATAAAAACAAAAGAAGAAAACGAGGAAATTCGTTCAGAAAGTGAATACAACCTCAGTGAATATTTCGGCTAAATCTGCAACAGCCGTGATTGGAGAAATACCATATCAAATAAATAAAAAGAAAAGAAATTTACTTAAAAAAAAATTATCGATAAAATAAGATTTTTTAAATTAAAATCATCAAAATTTTTGAACGAGTCTCAACGTTCATTCCTTCTTGCAATAAGGAATTATTCCAATTTCTAATGAATTCAAGCAGCATGAATGAATAACTCATATTTTTTGTCAGTTTTTGTTGAATCTATCTGAGGTGAGGACGCTTTAATTCAAAAATTGTATTTTATCTATGAAAATTTTTGAGTAAATTTGTTTTCTTTTTATTTATTTTATGTGTATTTCACTATGACGGCTGTTGCATATACAGCCGAAATATCCGCTTAGTTGTTTTCGCTGTCTTCATAAATTTCCTCGTTATCTTTTCTCCTTTCGTTTAAATTAACAGCATTTTCTGGTTCTAAAACACACTTTTGATTTTGTTTCTATAAATCTACATACAAATTCTCTTTGAGAATTATACAAATTGTATTAGTGCGGAATATTTTTTTTTATATGGTGAAATTTTATCAATATAAACAGTGGTAAGTACAATTGTGTAAACTCGTCTTTTGTATCTCGATGTACTCACCATTATCCCTTCCTATCTCCTTCTGTACCATAGATTCCCTAGTTAAATAGGTCCCAAAGATAAATGAGCCCTCCCGATTCATAATACATTCGGTTTCTATATCAAGAAAATACACTGAAGAATTGTGTCAGTTCCTGTCATATTATTGCTACAGAACTGTCATTTAATTTCGACCTCCCATATCAATCATAGGATTGAATTAGTTTTGGCATTTTGTTTGATTAATATGGTTTGGTTTTGTTCTTGTAATTTGCATATATTCTTAGGTCATTTTCTAGATATTTTCTAGATTATTAGGTCTATTTTCTAGATTATTAAGTCCATTTTCTAGATATTTTTTAGATTATTAGGTCAATTTTTTAGATATTTTCATTTTCTTAGGTCAAGCTATTTATCAATGGAAGCAAAAACTGCATGGGTAATGTGTGCCTAACCTACTTATGTAATATTTTTAGAAATGTGATCTTTTCGATTTATCTATTCATGCACCTTAACAAAATTACAAAAATAGTTTATGGACGTCTTTCCTCTCAGAGGGGGGGGGGGGGGGGGGTAATTTTGAGGAACCCCAAACACTTCAAGGATACTAAAGGCATTGGTTTTAATTCTTCCAGATTAAAGTTCTACGAGCGCCCATATACATATTGAGGGGTGTAAAATATTATTCTCATTACTTTACGTGAGGTCTGCATAGCCTAATAAAACCATTACCACTCACCAGTCACATCATTACCACTGTCATTTTGTCAGTTCATTTGGTCCTGTCATATCAATGGTAGGACGAAATTAGTTTTGGCAGTTTGATTGGTTAGTATGATTTTTATTCTTGTACATATATTTACACATATATTTAGGCAATGCGCTTGGTACAAGCTACTTATCAATGAAAGCAACACTGTTTGGGTAACGTGTGCCTACCCTACTTATGTCTAATTTTCAGAAATTTTATTTTTATTGATTTACCTATTCACGCTCCTTAACAAAATATCTAAAATAGTTTATAAAAGCCTCTCCCAGAACGAATTTGGGTTTGAATAAGCGTTTCTACTATCCCTGATGTTTTGGGGCTTCATAAATTTCCCTTAAAGAGAATTTGGTCATCCAAAAATTATGGTTTGTAAAAACACAGACATTAACAAAAAAATGCTAACGTTAATTATTGGGGGTATTTCCGAGAGCACATTTTATGGGGAGGGGGGGATCTAGAAAAACCCAGAAAAACTCAAGGATACTAAAATCACTGGTTTTAATTCTTCTAGACCAAAATTCTAAAAGCGTTGATATGCATACTATGGAGTGTAAAATATTGTTATCATCACTCTATGTGAGGTCAGTAGAGCCTGATAAAAGTGATTACTGACCTTTTTTTGTTAGGTGAACTTATGTGAAGCAATGACTAATAAATTCTAATTTTGGTATTTAGTTTGAATTGCATTCTTATTAAGAATTGTTTTTTATTGTGAATTATCTTTATTGTTTTTCTTCAATAGTTCTTCTATTTCACAAAGAACAGATATTGGTATATAGCCAAAAACTATTAAATATTGGTTTGTCCTGATAAAATTTCCGTTTGGTGATGATGAGAAATGCATAAGCCGAGGGGGTGCTAATTTTCAGATATCACGTATACCAGGTGGTGCGTACCAAGCGTGGCGAACGTAATCCGAGCGTGGTGGGACTGTGCTTTACGTGCCGGAGTTGTTTAAAGCGTTGCGCGGACTGTGGCAGACATGGCGGAACTATGCCACGTTGGGCGGAGCTGTGCGAAACACATGACACTCCGAGATGTTGCGACAGTAAGTTTTATTAAAATATTGAGAATCCAAAAATGGAATTTATTCCCCTGAACGTCTATAAGCTACATAAACTATAAAGCTATAACATCTACAGACCGCACAAAATATGAAAAGCATAATTAGAAAGGAATTTCCCGAGTTCTGGTACCATTTCAATTTCTTCTCCACTAATATCCCTAGTTTTCTAAAACGCCAATTTAGTACAGAACATCGACAATGGGAGTCAGCTCATCTTTTTTCATTTTATCATATTATTATATATATAACCTCTGGCAACAATGCAATGATTTTCACTTAGAACTTATCAAATGCAAAATACACAAAGGCAGCATATTTCTCATATAGATGCACTATTTTCTAGAAACACAAAAGGCGATTGACTTCCCCATTAACAAACTTCCTCTCCCTTACTGTCTATCACGGAATCACAAGAACTGATTTCATCAATGTCTTGTTTCACGGTGTCAGAAAAAGTGACACGTTTTTTATTACCTCCCTCAGGAAGTTTATTGGCACAGCTCCTCTGCGGTTTTGTAATCACAACGTCCTGGTTTTTCCTCCGGGGTGGCTGCTTGCCTAAGATACGGATGTAATTTGCTGGAACTAAACCAGTTTTTACCCCATCGGCAGAAGCCAAAATCCAGCCACGAACACGAGGTTGCAGCTCTTTTGGCGCAAGAGTTAACTGCTGCCCTGCAGAAAAGCTGATTTCTTTGTCTGAAGCAGGCGTGAAGCTGAATTCAGCAACTGCGAGGTAGTGTTCTGTCTCACCAGTTGCCCAAGATTTGTCACCTAAAATTACAGGGGGGTTTAAATTAACTTTTTCAAAAATGCCAGCACTCATATTTTTGAAAAATTGTTGTTTACATGTTGTCTTTATCTAAACAAAGTTCATGTGAAATAGAACCTCCCACATAATCGTAAAAGTGTCTAGATACACCAATACTTTTCTGACTTCTATATTCCAAAAATTATGCCATGAGAATAAGTTTTTGGCAAAACTTAACGTTTAAATTTTCAGCTCACTTCTTCAGCTTTAGAAAGCTTTTTTTAAGTTCAGCAAAATATTATCGTGCTTTTTGAAATTTACTAAAATCGAAGGATACCTCTCTCTCCTAAGGAATGTGCTTTTGTTTTCCCTTGTCTAAAAAATGTCCTTGTGAAAAAACCGCCTACTCGGCGGTTGATACCGCCTACTCCATCTCAACAAACCCTAGATACAGCGATGGTTTTCAGCTTTCTATATTGCCAAAAGTGGGTCCTTGGAGTTAGATTTTGGCAAAACTTAAAGCCTAGCCTACTCCATCCCACCGAACCGTAAAGTGGTCTATATATTTGGTTTTCAGTTATTAAGTACGCCTTTGGAATTGGACACTTCTTTGAATTAGTTTAAGATTAGCAATTTTTCTGTATTTTAGCAAACTTTTAAAATTTCCCAGAACATCAGAAAATTCTTCTCTCTCCTAAGAATGTTCTTTATATTTTGCCTTCGTCCTCAATAACGTCGTTCTGAAAAAGAGAATTGTGCCGCATATATCCCCTCACCCTCCGATTAAGAGCCCTAGATGTAACGATGGCTTCAACTTCTTATATTCTAAAGTCAGGTTAGAAATATTTGCATTTGTAATGTTTTTGTGTACTTAATGTCTACATTTTGACAGACTTCAGCGTTATGAAAACCATGAACCTTCCCAAAAAATCTTCGTAGAGTCATTTGTTTCTCTCTAAACCCGTTTTTATATTTTGTCTATGTCTCAACAATACTTTTATAGAAAAACAGGGTTTATAAAAGATAAAAACAGCCACAACAAAACCCACCGTTAAAGGGTCTGGATATAACGTTTTTTGTAGTTTTCTATATTGACAAAAATAGGCCATCAGAAATGGTTTCAACAAAATTTAATGGATATATTTTGAGAAACTTTGACCTTTAAATTCGTGTAGGCTAAGTCAGTAGATTCCAAAAGCAATCATCACAGCACCTGTTTCTCTTCTCTTGTCTTTATTTTTAGATCCTCGCTTTGTTCAAACAATATTCTTGTGAAAATGGAGTCTATATTCTCTAGATAAAACAATGGTTTTCAGTTTTCATATTGCCACAAGTTGGCCTTTGGAGCAAACCAGCCAAAAGTAGGCCAACTTTAACAAGAGCTATGCTACATGCATAGAATTTCCTAAAAGTGATTTAAGGCCAAAGTAATTTTAAGTGATTTAAGATCAAGTAGAATTTTATAATCATCAATGATAGATGACACCACACCCTAAAGAATTTTTAAGAAAATAAAGTAAGAAATAAGATAAGAAGTAAAATCACAAAATAAAATAATAAATAACCTTCTAGAGGTTCTGAATGTGTTAAACTGGATAATATTTTCCACATTACATAAGGAGCTGAGGAAATGATTGCGAGGTACATCAATATAGGCCAAGATGACTTTGTTTTCTTAATATCAGTTTCTGTCAATACTGATCGACCTCCAACTTGTTCCATGGCTGAAGTCCATGCCTCCCTTGTCGGGTTCTCCTTTGCTATACCTACAACAAAAATTTTTAGAAGGAATAAAATTGAAAATTGGAAAAACTCCTCGTGGAATATCCACTTTTCGAGCAATTTCTTTATTTTCCATATAACTCGCTTATTTGCTAAGTCTTCTCGATCCCCAGGAAAGAATTATTGTCCAATTTACAGATTAATCAAAAAAAATTCTTTCTACTTTCCAGTGTTATATTTGAGTTCTTTAATGCCTTACAACAATTTTGTTGCTTGTCCACTGATTTGAATGATTGACATTTCATACAAATGAGATATGTTGGAATGTTACGAAGTCAAAAAATAACTATTACATCGAGATGTTGACTGACGAATTCAGACGCTTTGAATTGGAGAAAATCATATCCCATGGATTGAAAATATGGAATTAGGTGACATGAATTTATTTAATCGGGCAGGAATGATAGGGTACACAAACAAGGAGTAGGGTTCCTGATGAATAAGGAAACCGACTGACGAAGATAGTAGTGACTAAGAGAAATTTTACTGATAAAGTATATTAATACTTATAAAATACTTATAATGTATTAGTTATAAAACTTATAAATTTTACATATAATGGGAGAAAGGTTAAGATGGCTAGGGCACATTCTGTGGATGAAGGATGACAGATTACCAAAGGTTGTCCTTACTGGCCAGCCGTCTAGGGCAAAACGGAAAGCAGATGGTCTAGGTTGGGGTGGGAGGATGTCATAGTGACAGATTTAAGGAAAATGGGAACTTCCTGGGATGGTGTAAAGAAGGAGGCTTTGAATAGATTGGAATGGAAGAAGAGCGTGCGTAGCTGTGTTGGCCTCAGGCCGTTTGGTGCTGCGGGGAGTTGTTAGTTGTAGTTTTGGACCTTTTGGTTTCACTTTCCATTTCGTTTCTCACATATTACTGGCTTCAATCTTATTTACAGGAAACTGAACTTTTCTTGATTTTTGGTCTTCATTTTTCTTAGCTTTCATTCATCCCACGTTTGAATAGTCATTTTAAGTTTGCACTATTTTTATTCCTAAAGATTACCCAATGGGGTATAAACATTATCAAGCAAATTGTTAAATTAAAATCCTAAGAATTTCATTAAAAATAAAATAAGTGGGATTTTTTTTTTCATAAAGCTATAAGAGCACTTGAGCAGAGAAAGCATGGAAAGCAACTTCTCAATATTATGTGATATTCAATCATATGCATTTTTGATCATCCCAAAATAGATAATCACCCAACGTTACCATCTATCAAATGGTTATGGGAAAACAGAGGAATGTGGCAAAAAAAACCTTCTAGGTATCTTTTCTAGAATATTTTTAACCTGGTCATAATAATAATGGTACTATCTTAAATAGCATCTAATGTTAGTAAAAGGCCATTCAATGTTACTGGCAAAACACATTTTATTATTTAATGCACCTGATTACCCATTAACGCATCTTATAGCAATACCAAAACATATAGAATCAACCTGGCCAAAGTTTTAGAAAAAGAATGACAAAACAAATTTGATCTTATAAACAATACACATGCCCCTCTCTCCCCAGATAAAACTTTACAATGGCTTTCTTATGTTTTGACTAGTATTATAGTACTATAGTATTAAACACACCTAGGACAATACTGAATTACGGTAGTGGAATAGAAAACAGTGATATAAAAATTCACTTTCATACCCCCTTTTTGGAAATTTTTTCCTGATTTCATATCCCCCTCCATGGAAATTATTTCTACATTTCCCACCTCTTCCTGGAAAATAATCTAATCTTTATTAACCTGCTAATTGAAGCGAAAAATCAGTTAAGTATCCTCAACAAGCATAATAATGTAATAGTATAGGTGATTAAGTATACAACCCCCTACAAAGGCTCTTTGGCCAGTGAGAGTGGAAGACTAAACATAATATTAAATAAAATCACTTAAACCAAATGGAAAGACAAGAAAAAAAGAAGAAAGGAGAAAAAAAAACAACAAAACAATGCCATACATGAATATATAAACCAGCAGTCATTTGCTAAGATACAGTAGCAAAAACAATAAATAAAGAAAATGGGAAAGAGAATATAATGGACTGAGAAAAAGAAATAAACAACAACCAAAAAACACCGTGCCAATCAAAATAAGTGGATTAAACAAATCAAAAAAGGAAAAGAGACGGGGGAGGGGGAGGAGGGAAGAAATAACTCTCTAGGCATAGGAGGGAGTCAGCTATCTCTTTTTAAAATTGTCCATAAGAATGATATAGCCGAATTTTAAAAGGTAGAGAATTCCACATGAAGGCACAACAGAAAACTGGAATAAAATCTGATCTTATGATTTCAGTTTTATTAATGAAAATATCCATATTACCTTTATTGATCTGTCAATCAATCTTTATTGAACTTAGTTTGTTTTTTTTAGATAAAATCCAAGAATTTTATGTATCCCCCCCCCCCGACAATTTTGAAATTAGTTTGTTTTTTTGTCTGATAAAAGATACTCTAAACTTAAATGAGGCCTACAGGTTTGAAAGCATCTAGCTATATAATATCTTTAACAAGACACAAAAAACGAAAATTTGCATTTACTACAAATGATGACTCTTTGCATTTATTTTGCATTTGCATTTGACTGAAATTTCAATATTTTATATTTCAATAAATGCAAATTTCAATATTTGATATTTGCATTTATTACAAATGAGACTCAACAGAAATAAACTTACCAATGTAGTAAAGCATCTTTCTCAAGAACCACTTGAATGTCTTCATAATTGCCAAAGCTGACAGAACAGCTGTGAAATTATTTTTCATCCTCTGAAAATTTTCAGCAACACCAAGAACTGCTCTGAAAGTACTATAAACAGCTGCAAGAGTAGAATCAAGCATCATGCTAACTGATGAAAATGCTCTTACAATTGATTCAATGGATTGGAAAGCAGCTCTTGAGCTTTCTTCAGCTGACATGATAAATCGATTCTCCTGGTCTTGTTGAGTGCCATACCCCCCATAGGCACCATACCCTCCATAGCTTCCATATTGAGGTCTGTAGTCATAGCCATACATTCCAGAAGTATATGGGCTTGAATAGCTTCCATACTGATGGGAAGGATAGCCATAATTCGAGACTAAGCCATATTGGCTTGTTACAGAAGGCTGGTAGGCCCTTGGAGGAACAGGAGGGGCAACTCTTCCTCCGCCATTGATTTCAAAATTACCAGGTGGCAGATTATATTGAAATCCAGGGCTTACCCTGAAATATATAAAGTAAGAAAATTTGAAGAAAAAAGACACAATGAAAAAAACACACTAAAACTTTGTATTTTTACAAAGTTTACTGAGGATACTTAACAGCAAACCTTCATCTTTTTTTTAGAAATACCTTTGGGAATTTCTCCCAAAGGTTTGTAAAAACGTTAGGCAGATTATGACTAAAACGTTCACTTCTTTAAGCATTTGGCTATACCTTCTTAAGAAATCTGACCATCCTAACATGTATAAAATTTGAATTCCCTTTTAGAAGGGGAGGGGAAGATACACATTAAAACGACTGTTAAGACAACAGAAAATTAATACTTTGAATACTATCTCTCCATTTTCCCCCTTTATATTTTTATCCCTCTTCCCCTTTATGTGACTTGAGCCTAGTTTTAACTTTAGGGGGGCCATCGCTCTTCCCCAATAGAATTCCTGACCAAAATTAATTGTTGTAATTGTTTGCCATGCAGAAAACACTATAGCCAACATAGGAATGAGATATTTGGAAAATTGACATAAATCAATTATTTCAGCTGAGAAATAAAGACGATAATGAATTATTATTATTACAAATCTTTAAACATCAGGAATGTTGGTAGCATACAAGCAGCAGTAGCCTACATTACCATTGGCTATTGGTGCTAACAGTTCTTAATTGTTGCAAAAAACCTTTTAGGGGCCCAAGACCTGCCTCTTAGTTTTAGTTTCTACTATTTCTCATTTTTACCATTAAACAAATGTCCCCTTAGATTTACTATGTCATTACACCTATAGAGAAAACATCCCAATCCATCCCCCAAAATAGCCAAATTCGTAATCTATTTGGAAAATTCATCTAGTTCCAATTTCTTTAAAGTAGTAGACATAGCTTGCACAAGAGTCCAAATTCTAATATTTTTAATTGGTAAATTTAGCTTGAAGTAATATTCTTCACCAAAACTCTCTTTGAAACTTCAATAGAAAAATAAACTAGTTGAAGCACTAGTGCCAGCAACCCAATGTTGATTCCCTTGGTCTTCTACCCTAGTCCTTAAATCTCTAAGAAAAACATCCTCACTTTCTTTGGAGCATTGCCCATTATTCCACATACAGGACGCTTTCTTCTAGCAGTTTTTTTTTTTACTTGAAATGGCCACAAAGAGCCACATATAGTCATCATGTGTGGCACTAACTAACCTGTGCTCCAGATAACACAATTACCTTGCAGTTCTAAGTAATAACCCGTAAGTAAGGAGTTAGAAACTTTTAGAAACTGTAAAAAAAATAATAATAACAATTAACCTATCAAAAAAATTGGGTTTTGATGTGGACTCAAAATATATAAGATTTTGTGAACTTTAATGATACCCCATCGAAAGCTACAAGCTTGAGAAAGTTTGACTGGTTTTTATGGCGCTCGGTATTTACCAAGTGACATATAGAAATTACAAATTCTGTTGGTCTGTTGGTCCTGGTTTTGCTGGTTTAGGAACTTCCAGATAAGCTAGGACAACGAAATTTGGCACGCGTATCAGGGACTAGACCAGATTAAATTAGAAATAGTTTTTTCCCCAATTCGACCATCTGGGGGAGGGGAGTGGGGGGACAGTTAATTTGGAAAATTAGAAAAAATGAGGTATTTTAAATTACTAACAGGTGATAGGATCTTAACGAAATTTGATATTTAGGAGTATATTGTGTCTCAGGGCTCTTATTTTTAATCCCGGCCAAATCTGGTGAAATTGGGGGGAGTTGGAGGGGGAAACCTAAAATCTTGGAAAATGCTTAGAGTGGAGGGATCAGGATGAAACTTGGCGGGAAAAATAAGCACGAGTCCTAGATATGTGATTGACATAACCGGAAAGGATCTGCTCTCTTTGGGGGAGTTGGTGGGGGGAGGGTTAATTCTGAAAAATTATAAAAATGAGGTATTTTAACTTACAAAGGAGTGATTGGATCCTAATAAAATTTTATATTTAGAAGGACCTCAAAACTCAGATCTCTTATTTTAAATCCCGGCCTGAGCCAGTGTCATTGGGGGGAGTTGGGGGGAACCAGAAATCTTGGAAAATGCTTAGAGTGGAGAGATCAGGATGAAACTTGGTGGGAAGAATAAGCAAAAGTTTAAGATACATGACTGACGTAACCGGACTGCATCCGCTCTCTTTGGGCGAGTTGGGGGGGAATTAGGAAAATTGAGGTATTTTTACTTAAGAACGGGTGACCAGATCTTAATGAAATTTGATATTTAGAGGGAACTCATGTCTCAAAGCTCTTATTTAAATCCTAACAAGATCTGATGACATTGGGGGGGGGGGGGTGGTGGAGAGGGAAACCAGAAATCTTGGAAAATGCTTAGAGTGGAGAGATCAGGATGAAACTTGGTGGGTAGAATAAGCAAATGTTGTAGATACATGATTGACGTAACCAGACTGGATCTGCTCTCTTTGGGGGAGTTAGGGAACCAGTACTTTGTTGAGTTTGGTGCTTCTGGATGTGCTAGGATGATGAAAGTTGGCAGGTGTCAGGGACCTGCAGAAATTGACTTGATAAAGCTGTTTTCCCTAATTCAACCATCTGGGGGGCTGAAGGGAGAGGAAAAATTAGAAAAAATGAGGTATTTTTAACTTACAAGTGGGTGATCAGATCCTAATGAATTTTCATATTTAGAAGGACCTTGTGTCTCAGGGCTCTTATTTTAAATACCAACCAGCATTAAGCCTCTGATTTCCCTTTTAAATCGATCTGTTGATTCTTAGAATTTTGCTAGAGCCCATACCATGAGCTCTAGACTCTTCTGACCTCATCACAAGTGCCATATGAGGTCTTAGCTCTTGTTAAAATAGGAACAACCATAAGAAATCAAGCAACACTAATGAAAATCACACCAACAGATTCAATACATCAAAGAGCCCCATGGTAAACATCTCAGGCTCCCATCTACCAACATGTAGAATTTTATATTTTGACCAAGAAGAAAAATTACAGATGCATAATTTATTTGTTTGTCATTTACTTTTAACCAGACATAATTGTATCAGCCTAGAGCTTATTTAATCAGCTTTTCTCTAATGCTCTTTTTGTTGATTAGAAAGATTTTGCACCAGGAAAGCATATTCTGCCATTTTTAGGCACCAAACTCTGATTTTTCCCCTCTAAAGAGAGAGAACTTGCTACGGACTGACAATTCTGAGATAAGTGATTAATCTAACAAGTATCATAAATATGTGTTGAGCTCCCAGTTACAGAGAAAGTAATACCACAGTTTGAGGCACTAACTCCTGAAAAGTCATGTAGTCTAGTCATATAAGATAAATGGTAAACAGAAATATTTATTATACTAATCCATGTCTTAACTAAGTTGATTTATTTGATTTTTCATGAAATTATGTGTACTGACAGATAATTATGCATCTGTTATTATGAAGGATGGATGGTGGTTATTGTGTAAGGAGGGGTTTGGGGCATCAAAGCCTGAAAGATCCCAATTCAATACCTAAATTGTCTAATTCGGCAAGGGCCTTCCCATAAATATAGGTATGGATATGTGTGTGGAGGGGGTATAATATAATCTTTCTTATACTATGCCTGAATAAGGTTGTTGCAGGGTGATGCCCCCTATGTTATAACAGAAAAATGTTTCTCACATTTATTTTGTTACCTCATTTACATAAACTAATTTGGTTCATACTATGATTAAATAAAAAAAAAAGTTTTTTTAAATGAAAGTAAGGAGAGACATTAAAACTTAAAACGAACAGAAATTACTCCGTATATGAAAGGGGCTTTTCCTTCTCAACGCCCCGCTCTTTACGCTAAAGTTTGACTCGTTCTCTTAACTCTGCATTTTAAAACAGTAAAAACCTTTAGCGTAAAGAGCGGGGCGTTGAGAAGGAAAAGCCTCTTTCATATACGGAGTAATTTCTGTTTGTGTTAAGTTTTAATGTTGCTCCTTACTTTCATTTAAAAAAACTTGTTTTTTTTATTTAATTTCTGAACGTTTTTGAATCAATGCATGTTTTGATTTTGGCCCTCTGCAGAGGAATAATTAAAACGAAATTTGTATATTTTTTTTGGGCTAAATGGCTTTCTCATAATTTTGATCAAATGATTTTGAGAAAAAAAGAGCAGGGGAGGAAGCCTAGTTGCCCTCCGATTTTTGGTTAATTAAAAAGGCAACTAGAACTTTTAATTTTTTACGAATCTTTTTATAAGTAAAAGATATACTTAACTTATAAATTAGCTTACGTAAAGAACTTTTGTATTTTCATGTTTTTATTACATATATGAGGGGGTTCGCCCCCTCGTCAGTACCTCGCTCTTTACACTAAAGCTTAAAATGTGTCCCAATTCATTAAGAATGACCCCTGAATCACAAAAACCACAGAATAAATAGTTGAAATTACTAAAAATACTTTAGCGTAAAGAGCAAGGTATTAGGAGGAGGTGAGCCCCTTATATGGGTAATAATTTATGTTTGTTTTAAGTTTTAATGCTGCTGCTTACTTCTAGCTGAAAAAAAAACTTGTTCATATTTATTTTTTCATTGTTTTTTTTTAAGTAATGCTACTGTAAATCCTGTGCTCCCTTCATGGAAATTTTCTTCCCCCATGACAAATTCCTCAATGGAAAGTTGATTCCTCCAACCAAAAAATCCTCCTGAAAACGCCTGTACACTTCCCAATAGCCATTACTATATGTAAGCACTAATCAAAGTTTTGAACTTGTAACCCCTCCCACAGGGACTGTGGGGGAGTAAGTCTTCCCCAAAGACATAGTTATAAGGTTTTTCGACTACGCTCAATAAAACGACTATCTCAGAATTTTGATCCATTGACTCTGGGAAAATAATCAGCGTGGAAGGGGGCCTAGGTGCCCTCCAATGTTTTTGGTCACTTAAAAAGGGCACTAGAACTTTTCATTTCCTTTAAAATGAGCCCTCTCACGACATTCTAGGACTACTCAGTCGATACGATCACCCTTGGGAAAAAAAAAACAAAAAAACAAACAAATAAACACGCATCCGTGATCTGTCTTCTGGCAAAAAATGCGCAATTCCACATTTTTGTAAATAGGAGCTTGAAACTTCTACTATAGGGTTCTCTTATACGCTGAATCTGATGGTGTGATTTTCGTTAAGATTGTATAACTTTTAGGGGCTGTTTCCCCCTATTTTCTAAAATGAGGCAAATTTTCTCAGGCTTGTAACTTTTGATTGGTATAACTGATCTTGATGAAACTTATATATTTAAAATCAGCATTAAAATGCGACTCTTGGCTATTTTGAAGTAGGGGTGGTGAATCATTTTGTAGGTAGGGGGTTAAATGATTCAAAGTGTACATTTCAATGGACTAATTTTCTAAGCACCATTGCACCTTCAAATCAATTCAGAATGAGTTTTGAGGAATGGTGTTCTAATCACTCTTGATTTCTGCATATGCAAGTATTTGGGGTCTATGCCTTTAGTCTATTCTCACAGATTTTTACATGGAGAAAGTCTACAAAGGACAAATTTTTGTAGGGGAGAATTTTTTTAGGTGAAATTTTTCACAGAGGAAGAAGGGGTTTTTTGCCAGCATGATTTGAAAAGCAATTGAAATTAAATCAAAAATCAATTCAGCTGAAAGTAAGGAGCATAATTAAATCTTAAAATGAACAGTAATTATTCTGTATGTGAGGGGAGTGGCAACTCTTTACTCATTAGGCATTAGTTTTTAGTGCTTCAATAAAGCTTCCTGTTTTAATTAAATGTCCCTTGTGTTTCAGCAGTCATTCTGAAAGAATTGGAAAAGAAGACAAACTTAAGTGTAAAGAGTAAGGGGTAGAGGAGAAAGTATCCCCCCTTCATACACACAATAATTTACATTAATACACAGAATAATAAAAACTTCTGTTTATTAATCACACTGAAAACAAAAGGACAAAGTTAAAACCTAATTTTTCAGTAACTTAGATTTGAAAACAAGGAGAACAATTTAAAACAAATGAAAACTGTCTGCTTTATGAAGGAATACATTTAATAAAAGTTAACTCATATACTTCAAATTTAGATATCTCTGTCTCTTAAGAGAGAAGTTCTCTCTGATTTCTAGAAACACACTAGTTTTCAAAAGCCTTGTCATCCTCTTAGAGACTAAATAAAAAAAAATTCAACTGAAAGTAAGGAGCAATATTAAAACTAAAATCAAACAGAAATCATTGCATATATGAGGGGGTTGCTCTCTCCTCAGTACCTCACTTTTTGCACTAAAGTTTGACTTTTTGTTCCAATTATTTAAGGACAAATCCTGATACACAAGGACCATTTAATTAGAACAATAAGCTTTTTACAATTTCAAAAAACATTTTAGCATAAAGTTCAAGGTACTGAGGAGGGGGCAACCCTTTCACACATAAACACTCCCACTAGACCCCCCCCCCCAAGAAAAACCTTTATAGTTCCCAATAGCCTATACTATACTATATGTAAGCAATGGGCAAAGTTCATAAATTGCTGCTCTTCCCTCAATGTGGGGCCAAGTCATGCTTAAAGACATAGCTATTAGATCTTTCAACTATGCTGAAGAACATGGCTACCTCAAAATTTTGATTGGATAATTATGTGTAAAAAAGGGGGTGGGAGTGGGGTGGTGGCTGCCCTCCAATATTTTTTGTCACTTAAAAAGGCACTATAACTTTGGATTTCTAATTAAATGAGCCCTCTCATGACCTTCTAGGATCACTGGTTCAATACAATCACCCCTGGGGAACCAAAAAACAAAATTCCAAATTCCACATTTTTGCATATAGGAGCTTGAAACCTCTACAGTAGGGTTCTCTGATATTCTGAGTCTCATGGTGTGGTTTTCATTAAGATCACTTGATTTCTTAGGGTTGTTTTCCCTAGTGCAAAAATTACACAAATTTTCTCAGGTTTATAATGTTTGATGAGCAATATTGAACTTCATGAACTGAACACATTTTTAATAAACATCAAAATTTGATTATTATGATATATCTATTATTATTAAGACTCTGTCTCTTACAGTTTTGGTTACTATTGAGTCAATTTGCTCCTTACTTACAGTTGTTTATAATAAACTGTTTGATTATCTCTCTCTGTAGGATACTCTCATCTATAGAAAGCAGACTCCAGAGATAGAAGACTCAATTCAAACCAACTCAGTAACAATGACCATATTCAATTCTGCCAAAATTCTGAAAATAATACCAAGTCTGAATGCACAGACTCTTCTTTACAATCAGAGATTCTACAGTTTTTTGAAGACAAAAGAAAATGTTGGTTCAGTCCTTCTTTATGTAATGATTTCCAAACTGTCTCAGAAAATATAGCATGGCAATACTTTTGTCTGCTCTAGTTTTTTTTGGTTAAAATGCAAGAGACATAAACTTGAAGATGATCAGATTAGAAAATGATTGATGTTGAAATTGACAAAAAAAAATTATATATTCTGACTGAAATAGATTTTGTTGTATTTATCTCTATATTTCTTGGTTTGTATAATTTTTCTATCAGTAAAGTATAGCCTGGGCTAAATAAAACTCATGCACTTACTATACTAAAATTCTTTCTATATTATTATTAACATGTTTTAGTTCTGATGTATGTATTTGAGTATACATATTTTATTATTTAAATACAAATCACATGTTTAGTCATGTATTTGGAAATACAATTTAAATATACTGATGACCAAGCATTTTGTATTAAGATACTTTTTTAATATCTTTTAGCAATCACTGCCTTAAGCAACAACAAATTTTCTCTGATTTCCCTTTTAAATTGGCAAGGGGTTTTATAACTCTACTAACAAAACTAAAAACTGCTTAACATGATTCAAGTCTTGGCAGGTAATTTTTTATTGTATATGGTGGTATGTTGCCTATTTTCTACTTGAATAACAGAAATGGCATTTTCAGAACTAAAGCCAGGGAGAAAGAAATGGATATCTGAAAATTAAGGTAAAATGTTTTATTTTGGCAAAAACCTGTCAAACTTGTCATGTAGACAAAATTGAGCACCCTCTGGAGGGAGTGGATGTAGTTACTTCAAAATACCTTCCCATGACACACTTTAGCTTGTAAACCCATCCCTGAAAGTTTCATTTTCCTGACATAACCCCTTTCTCATGTAGCTAAAAGTAGCTAAAGTAGAATTTTACTGTATACTGATATGCTTTCCTAGCAGCTTCTAATTAGAGTCTGAGTAGCCTATTTTTCCATGTTTTCTCTCTGTTTTAGTGTTGTTTCCTTTTCTTTAGCACTACAATTTTCTTTAGTGTTAATGATTTTGTGTGCTGTTCATGTGTTTCCTCTGTGTTCATTGTATTGTTTTTGTGTTACAAAAACAGTGAGTGCTTACCATTTTGAGTGAAAATAAATAAACAAATCAAACTAAACCTATCTTTACTTAAATATAAAACCTTGTCATTGCTCAGAAGCTGGTACATTTACATTGCAGCCTACATATTTCAACCTGTATCAATTTGAAGAAAATTACTAAGTGGCTTATTTGAAAAGCACATACTCAGCATTTAAGGTTCTATTTTGTGTTTGCATTTCCTGGAGATTATACACTGATACATTCTATATGGGTAAGTTGAATTTGTCAGGCTAGGCAAAAACAAGAATGGGAATACTTATTTCGTGCAAAAATAGTATAAAAAGCTAAATTATATGAATCGTCATTTGTGTCTTTAAAAGAAGGATTTTTATATTCGTCCCATTGAAACTAAGCTTTAGGATAATTTTTCTAACAAAGAAATTTGTAACTTGGCTCATTGAATATATCAGGAGTAATTTGTTTTTTTATTTTTCAAAACACTGTTTTTATTTTTTTTGTGGACATGAAGGCCACAAAAAGAGACAAGAAAATTATTTTCCAACAAAGCATAGACTGCAAACCGTATATATAACACAAAATTTATTTTCACTCTCGGATAACATTAAAACTGAAACCAAACAGCTATTATTCTGTATGTGAAGAGGACCAATCCCTCCTCAATTCCTTGCTCGTTACTTAAATGTTTATTAGCGCTTAAGAAAAGCTTCTTGTTCAAATTCAACGTGCATTTTATTACAAAGAAAACGAAGAAGTCAAACTATGGAAAAACCTTTAAGGAGTAAAAGACAGAGCAGCCCCCCTTACACACCAATTAATTTCTGGCTGTTTTAAATTTTAATTTTGCTCTCTCTTTCTGTTTAAAATCCTTTTTTTCCAATTTATTAAGTAATTAAGCTCAAACTCTATATTATCTTTACATTATCTTAAGATTAACAAATAGGGACAAAGGAAGGGCCAGGGAGGTCTTGGGCTCTCCCAAGATTTTTCTGGCGCCCCATTCCCATTCATTTTTTTTTTCTTTTTAACTATTTCTTAAGTAAACTTAACAATTTGGTCAATTATCAGTAGCTTATTTACCCAATTAGCATAAAAAACAAAGCTTTCCAATGAACGTAAAGAGCAAATTTGAAACTTAAAACGAACAAAATTATTTATGATCAGTCGGTTTAGTATATATGTGCAAAATTGTCATAAAAATCTTTGATTAATGCAAGCTTCCCTTTATTTTACGAACATGGAAACTTATGTTTTAATGAATCAGTTTTTCTTCGTGTTACCAGATAAACGTTCGGTAACATCGGAAGTCATATTACCCTGGCTTCAGATTTACTTAGCACTCCATACATTTCTTTTCAAATCGTATTTCTTTCTTTTGTATAACTAACGTTGTCAAAAAAGCACGACTGTCTCCGAATTAAAATCGAATAGTTGTGGGAATCAAGCCATGGCCAATTGTAAAAAGAAGCCAAGACAAATATTCCAATTGAGTGAGAGGCAAATCTGGTATTAACCCCCTTATTAGGATTGTATAAAAATGATCTTGGATAATTTGTTAATAAATAAGTCTATCTATCATCCGTCCACTCAAAACAAATATTTAAGGGAAATAAGGACTTTCCATGAGGGGGTAAAGAGAGAGTCTTTGATTAGATTGGGATAATGGAGGAGCGTGCATAGATGTGATGGCATCAGGTGGCTTGGTGCGGCCGTGAGTTTTTAGTAGTAGGCTAGTAGTAGTAATAAACGGAACTCTCGCCCAGCCAATATTTTTTCGCTTTTTCCTTCTATGTGTAGTTTTTCCGTTGTAGTATTTATCTAATTTTTGGCAAACAGTTTCAAATTTTCTGGGTGCCTCCTTTGAGAATTTTTGGAACTGGAACTGGAGAATTAATTACCATGATCTGAAGGAGGTATTTATAAAAAATAGGATATTCTTTGAAAAATTTACTCTATTGTATCTATTTGAATAAATTGTTTAGGACCAAACTAGATAATACCAAGGAATATGTAAGCCTATATCTTTTACTTAAATGACAAACTTTAAAAAACCCATGGATACAGATATAAACTTACAGACATGGGTAAAAATGTAATTAGACAACATCTGAAGTCTCAAAACATTGTTGAGCCAGGTGAGCCAAACTTTTAAAAAACATCTTGAGCCCTCATAGGCATAATGAACCTGAGTTCTACATGATCATAGATAATATTAGGCTATTTGTTTTTACCAAATATTCTAAGTAGATTTTGAATAGTTGATTAATTTGTTAGTTAAGCTAGACTAAGAGTCTAGACCTGTGTTAAAGAGAGAAAGAATACAGCAGTAAACTTCACAGTCCCTATTAGCAGTGCTGATGTGTTTCATCATCCTTCAGCCAGGCTGTGTAATGGGATGTTGAGGGCCAGCCATCCTGTGCTTTTTAAACCCTTTATGTTTACTTTCCCCAGATTTCTCCAGGTATCCTTATAATGCCATGTTGATTCTGGCTAAGCTTACAGTCATGCTACTGACCCCAATTCTAAGCCAAATAACAGGCAACACTAAAAAAGTTGAGTTAGCCTTCAGCTTCCAGGGAGAAAGCACTAGCCTACAATAAAAAATGGGTTGTATTTTATAACTGGCCTGCTAATTTCATGCTCCTTCTTATGTTTTAAGTTGTGTTTTTGATAGTTCCCCCCTCTCTAATACTCCCATGTATGACCTTATATTAAATGAGTATACAAAATTAGAATTCATGAAGTTATTACTTTTTAATTAGGCTATATAAACATCCTTTTGTGATTTTGATTCATGTTTCAAAATGAGATTCTTATGATATAGGCTAATTTCATTTGATTTTAGAAAGAACCATCAGTTTTTAAAAAATATGGTACTCTTTCTGTTTTATAGAGTTTCCTTATGGAGATCTTTGATTCTATCATGTTACCCAACAGTCTTTCCATTTATAATGATTACTACTACCTCACTTGAATCCCAGCCCTTTCCTCCTAAGATACCCAGTATTTAGACAGCTAATCAACAATTAAGTCACTACAAAATTGCTGTTAGGCTATATCACCCAGAAACTGGATTGTTTGTCATTGAATTCATCTAACTTGTCTTAATAAGTATGAGATTAGCATTTGCAACACCAAAACAATGAACAAATCTTATATCATAGTTTTCAATCTAAGTTATAGAGAACACAAATGTTTATTACTGAAAATTCTTTTAATAAGGCTGAAATTAATTTGTAAGGTGAGTCAAAAGGCCTTTAACTACAGTTTAACATAACAATCTTCAAGTTAACAAACTCCATAAAATTCTAGATGAGGAGCTTTTTCCTAATGAGACTGAGACTTCAATGAGTAAATAAGAATTTATGAATGGTCCAAAGCCTAAATTTCACCTTGGGCAATTGAGGTGTTTTCAAGCTTTTACTTCTACTCCTTCCATATTTTTCAGGCTTAGAAAAAAAAGTTAGGTGCTAAGTTTGATAAAAGATTTTTTTTTGTGATCTTGGCTTAAGTAAAATTTTTTTTACTTAAGGTTCAGAAATCACAAATCCAACAATTTAAAAGGACTTTCTACCATCTTATGGACTCTTTGTAAAAAAAATTGATACAATCTCCTCATATGAAGGTGAAGTCCTCAATTACTAGGTATCAATAGTCCTACCTGCCTTCATAAATGGTAAACTCCTCAGATTGTTAAAGCTACAAATAGTTAGGACTTGAAAACCAATAACCTCTCATAGAAGACAACAAAGCATTACAGAAATGTCACAGAATGTTAAGACAAGAGACATGTTACCTAACATCAACAGGTTGTATTAGCTGATTACCTGCCAGATCCTGCCTTTCAATTTATCATGCTAAGAAAGAGGTATCAACATTAGGACCCTCAGGTCTGCAAAAAGAAATAGGTCAAATGGGCAAGTTTAGTGTTACCCATCAAGAATTACAAGCCTGAGAAAATTAGCCTGATTTTTGAAATAGGGAGGAAAAACCACCTAAAATTCAAGGAGTCTTGATGAAAATAACACAAGCAAATTCAATGTATCTATGAACACTTCTGTAGAAGTTTCAAGCTCCCATGTACAAAAATGTGGAATTTACTTTGCTATTTTTGCCAGAATACAGATTATGTATGCATGTTTATTTCCATGGGTGATTGTATTGAAATAATGACCCTAGAAGATCAGGAGAGGGCACATTCAAATAGAAATTAAAAGTTCTAGTGTCCTTTTGAATGGCAAAAAATTAGAGGGCCACTGGTCCCCCTCTCATGCCCATATATTTCCCAAAGTTATCTGATCAAATTTTTGAGATAGTAATTTTGTTCAGTATAGTTCAAAGATCAAATAACTATGTCTTTTGGGGTAAAATGACCCCCTGAAGTCTGTAAGTAGAGGCCTATAAGTTATGAAATTCATCTATTGTTAATGCATAGTATTTGTTATTGAGAAGTATACAGACATTTTTGGGGGGAAATTTGTGCTCAGGGTGGATTTCCATTGTAAAAATTGTTCTTGGGGAGGGAAATTTATGGAGAAAGGGGGAATTTTCCAGACAGAATGCATGCAGAGATGTTCTGGAGGAAATATCCAGGGGCCATTTTCTTTGTCTTTTGAATTCTGAAAATAAATTCTACAGAAAAGGGAATTTCTGGAATGATCAAGAAACTGATTATTGACTAAAGTCTTTCTCAAACAAAAAGTAAGCTAAGGATAATTTTTCAGGCTGAATTGTCTGAAAGAAATTTTACAGGGAGGATGATTTTCATTAAGGATGGAACTGTCTAGAGCAGTGGTTCCCAACTGGTGGTACGCGTACCCCAGGGGGTATGCGAAACCCTTGCAGGGGGTACGTGAAGGTCCCAAAACTAATTTAGTCTACATCTTTAAAACTTGTTTCTGACTCAGTTCCAACATTTCCCTCAAAATCAGATAACATAACCCATTGTACGTAATTTCAGACTCATTTTCAAAACTTCCGCTTTCAGTAACCCGCTAATTTTTCTCCATAGCCGTAAGGTCTCGATTTAAACTCAGCAAGTTCAGTATCTTGTCATCTGTTGAAACACGAAGTTCATGAATTGTGGTTGCAAACAAAGATGGATAGATTCCTGATCAGGAATAACAAGAAGCCGAATGATGGTACCCAAAACTCTGAACCTGCACCTAAGAAGAAGAAATATGACGAATCATCAGTCAAAGTGCGTTGATACTTGTCAGAATACCTAGGGCTCGGATTTAGTGCGACAAAGTCTGATCCAGTGAATGCACAGTGCGTTCTTTGTGGTCAAGTCTTGGCCAACAGTTCCATGAAACCTGCCCATATGAACCGGCATCTCAGTACTGTGCACCCTTCTCATGTCGGTAAGCCCATAGTTTTTCAAGCGTAAACAAGAAGCATTCGCTAGTAACTGTTTGGAAATTGCAAAAGTGGCATCAGTTTCTTCAAAGGCTCTCCGGGCTTTGTATGCTGTTTCATATTTAGTTGCAAAACAGAAAAAACCACACACCATCGCCAAATGTCTGATATTACCAGCACTAGTGAAAGTCAGTGAAATAATGTTTGACACAAAAACTGCTACTGCCCTTCAGTCTATACCTGTGTTGAACAATACCATTTCAAGAAGGATAGAAGACATTGCAAGCAATATTGTCATGCAGGTTATTGAGCAAATAAAGTTGACGAAGATGTTTGCGCTACAGCTTGACGAAAGCACGGATGTGTCAGGTGAAGCCCAGGTGATTGTCTTTGTTTGATATCAAGATTGTTCTGACATAAGAGAAAATATTCTGTTTTGTCAAAACCTACAGTCAAGAACAACAGGAGAAGAACTATTCAAGGTGATTGACAAATTCTTTGCAGAAGGGGGCATCTTGTGGGACTGGTGTCTATCAGTTTGCAGTGATGGAGCTGCCGCCCTAACAGGGAAGAATAATGGGCTCATGGCCTGGATAAGGAAGAAAAATCCAAAGGTGAAGTGGTTGCACTGCATCATTCACAGGCAAGCTCTTGCATCGAAAAGGATGAACGCACATCTGCATGAGACCCTCAACAAGGCTGTAAAAGTGATCAACTTCATCAAAGCCCGACCACTGAAATCAAGAATGTTCAAGTTGCTGTGCCAAGAGATGGGTTCAGAACATCAACATTTACTTCTGCACACAGAAGTTTGCTGGTTGTCTCGTGGGAAGATTTTAAACAGACTTTTCAAGCTCGACAAGAAGTTCATATGTTTCTTCTGGAGCAAAAATCTGCATTCAGTTCACTTTTTGAAAACCAGGACTGGGTCTGCAGGCTGGCCTATCTTGCGGATATTTTCGACAAACTGAATGACTTGAATCTGTCAATGCAAGGTTTCCGGACGGACGAACTCTCCCTGAATTTGAAGATGTGTGCTTTCATCAAGAAATTGGAGTTCTGGCTTAAAAAGGTTCAAAGAAACAGCGTTAGTGTCTTCCCGACCCTTGACAAGTTTGCGGACAATAGTGAAATTGATAACCTCAACACAATCTGTGATTGTATTCGGGAGCATCTGATAAAGTTGCGAGATGAACTTGTGTCATATTTCCCATCGATTATGAACCAAGATAGAACGCAGGATTGGATCCAAAATCCATTTGTTGAAGACGTGACCTCAAGCTCCGGTCTTAGTGACAAGCTTACAGAGAATCTGATCGAACTTGCCAGTGATCGCGCCTTAGAACTGAAATTCCAAAATGTAACTGTTTCCCAATTTTGGCTGGAGGTGAAAGGAGAATACAAGGAACTAAGTGAAATCGCCATGTCTGCTTTGTTACCATTCGGATCCACTTACCTTTGTGAAGTGTCATTTTCGGCAATGTCATTGATCAAAACCAAACACAGAAACAGACTGAGTGTACAAAATGACCTTATAATTGCCGTTAGTGACATCGAGCCAAGATTTGATAATATTTTAGCAAAAAAGCAGCCTCAAGTTTCTCATTGATTTTGTAAGTACATTTAAGCACCGTCATATTGGACAATAAATCTCGTGTTTTTGAAAATCTGATTTTAGTTAAGAAAAAAGTAAAACAACGATTCTCAAGAAAGGGGTACGCAAACTTTTTGGGCCTTGACTAGGGGTACGCGGACCAAAAAAGGTTGGGAACCACTGGTCTAGAGAGAACTTAATGAGGGGGATGTACTTTATGTTGGATGACATTTTCCTGTGAGGCTGGTACATTTTATGGAGGGTGAGTCAGATTTAGCTGCATTATTTGAAAAACAAACAGATATTAAATAAACAAAATAAGTTTTTTTTTCACTGAAAGCAAGGAGCAACATTAAGACTCAAAATGAACATAAATTATTCTGTATATGAAGGGTTGTCCCCTCCTCAATACCTTGCTGTTTATGCTAAACCATTTGTCCCAATATTTTAAAAATGGCTACTGAAACACAGGGACTGTTAAGTTAAAATAAGAAGTTTTTTTAGAAGAGTTATCAGCTAACACCTAGTGGTGTATGTATTGCACAGAGGAGTCTTGTTTCTATGAAGCCCAGTTAAACCTCCACTGCCTCTTCTCATGTTAATTGAAAAAGTCTATTTGAAAGACTAGATGAGGAGAGTGGGGATAGTTGGGTCACTCAGTTGGTTCCACTGGTTCATAACTCCTTTTGAGAAGTATGTTTGCTGGGTTATCAATTAGGAGCTTAGCTTCAACAGCTTCTTGGAGTATCCTCTCATGTAATATTGACTGACACTATGACTGTCACAGAAGATGGTAGAGTTTTCTTCTTCTTGGAAGTTTGTAAGTCAGGATAATGTCAATGCACATAGATCTGTAGACAAGGGTTGGCAGCTTAAGATGTTTGAAGTGGTCTTAACATGAAGTTGATTTTGTGATTTTTGTACACTTTGGCTAATGGTTCCCCTTTGAATATTCTAATTGAGTCCTGCACCTTGCCAATAAGAAGGACCAGCAGGGCGTATACCTAAATCAAGGTATAGTCTGATGAGAGCTTTATATTGTTTAATGAATACTGTTACCTCTTGTATGTTGATTAAATAAAAAAAACTAGTTTTTTAAACTGAAAGTAAGGAGCGACATTAAGACTTAGAACGAACAGAAATTACTCCGTATATGAAATGGGTTGTCCCCTCTGCAATCCCTCGCTCTTTATGCTAAAGTTTGACTCTTTGCCATAATTCTGCTTTTTAAAACAATTAAAAGCTTTAGCATAAAGAGCAAGGGATTGCAGAGGGGACAACTCATTTCATATATGGAGTAATTTCTGTTCGTTCTAAGTCTTAATGTCGCTCCTTACTTTCAGTTTAAAAAACTAGTTTTTTTTTATTTAAATTCTGAACGTTTTTGAATTAATGCATTTTTGATTTTGGCTCTCTGAACATAAATTATTAAAATGAAATTTTCATATTAATTCTTTTTTGGATAAATGGCTTTCTCTTAGTTTTGATCAGATTTGAGAAATAAGGGGTGGGGAAGGAGGCCTAGTTGCCCTCCAATTTTTCGGTTACTTAAAAAGGCAACTAGAACTTTTAATTTTTAACAAACGTTTTTATTAGTAAAAAATATATGTAACTTAAGAATTAACTTACATAACAAACTTTTATATTCTTATGTTGTTTATTATGTATATGTGGGGCTTTGTCCCCTCGTTAACACCTCGCTCTTTACACTAAATCTTAAGTTTTGTCCCAATTCTTTAAGAATGACCCCTGAATCAGAAAGGCTGTAGAATAAATAGTTGAAATTACTAAAAATACTTTAGCATAAAGAGCAAGGTATTTATCTCCTCCTAAATACCTTGCTCTTTATGCTAAATTATTTTTAGAATCCCTCATATGCGTAATAATCTCTGTTCGTTTTAAGTTACTCCTTACTTTCAGTTGAAAAAACTTTTTCATGTTTATTTTTTCATTGTTTTTTTTATATTAATGCTAGAAAATCCCGCGCCCTTTTCATTGAATTTCTCTTCCCCCATGACATATTCCTCCAAGGTAAGATCCTCCCACATAGCCCCCTCTCCTCAACCCCACCCCCGAACCAAAAAATCCCCCTGAAAACGTCTGTACACTTCCCAATAACCATTACTGTATGTAAACACTGGACAAAGTTTGTAACTTGCAGCCCCTCCCCCAGGGACTGTGGGAGAGTGAGTCATTCCAAAGACATAGTTATTATGGTTTTCGACTATGCGGAACAAAATGGCTATCTCCAAATTTTGGTCCATTGACTTTGGGAAAAAATGAGCATGGGAGGGGGCCTAGGTGCCCTCCAATTTTTTGGTCACTTAAAAAGGGCACTAGAACTTTCATTTCCGTTAGAATGAGCCCTCTTGCGAGATTCTAGGGCCACTTGGTTGATACAATGACCCTGAAATTTTTTTTTTTAAATAAACATGCACCCACGATCTGTCTTCTGGCAAAAAATACGAAATTCCACATTTTTGTAGATAGGAGCTTGAAATTTTCGCTATAGGGTTCTCTGATAAGCTGAATGCGATGGTGTGATTTTCGTTAAGATTCTTTGACTAATAGAAAGTGTTTCCCCCTATTTTCCAAAATAAGGCAAATTTTCTCAGGCTCGTAACTTTTGATGACAAAGATGAAATTTGATGAAACTTATATATTTAGAATCAGCATAAAAATTCGATTCTTTTGATGTATCTATTAGCATCAAAATTCCGTTTTTTAGAGTTTCGTTACTATTGAGCCAGGTTGCTCCTTACTAGTGTTTGTTACCACGAACTGTTTGATAATCGGTTTTATTAGGAAAAGGCTGGAATTTGCATAGGAAATTATGTGCTGACATTGTTGTGGAGTTTCAACTTAACATCAATGATGACTTCAAAGTCTTTTTCTTCTTCTCTTTTCACTAGATGCTCTATTATTTTAGTGATGAGATTGCAATTGAGTAGGCAGCCATTGGTCTGAAAGTAGAGCATTTGGTTACACTGCTTTGAAGGAGCCTGTCTTGAGTCCAAACCTATAGCTCACCTATGTCAGTTAATTAGAATTTCTCTGGGCTTCATTTATGCTGTAGATCTATTTTGAAGGTTATACTTTTATATGACAGAAAGTGCTTACAAGTTTATCAATTGTAGGTGTCTTTTGAAGGGGAAGGGTGGAGGTTTCTTCAAAGACCTTCCTTTCCTCAACTTCTTAACTACTACCTAATTCAAATAATTTCTAAGATAGCAAAAAGACACTGGCCATCAGTTTTACTGTAGGCTCTGTTTTTTTATAATTGTTATTAAAATTAAGCATTACACAAACATCAAAAACTTTCTAAAACAATAAAGATGTTACAACAGTAGAGTGAGAAGCAGAAATTACCCTCTTACAGTTGAATCTGCCCTTCTTTTAGTGTCACTTTATTTTTCCTTATCTTTATATTTATTATTTTATTGAGTTGTACATGTTGTTACCTTTTTAACATGTTATAACCAATCTCAGTTTAAATAATTACTAATGAGTGAATTTTAATTTCAACAATTTTGATTTTGGCATTCATTTACCAGTCTTTTACTTTTTTGTTGCTTATTATGCTTTCTTCTTTGTCTTGTTTTATTTATTGACCCCAAAACCTGAATTTGGCCCTTAAGGGCTGGTGATAGCAATTTTTTTTCAAATAATTATCTAACCTAAACCAAATGAGACCTAGACATGTTATATAATTCTGGTAATTTTTACCTTCAATAGTGCACTTATTTCTCTTTTTTTCTTATCCCTTTATTTTAGCAGTAAAATGCTGTTTTGATTGCCATTTGGGTAATCAATCAGACTTTTGAGGTTTGCTTTATATGTAAGTTCTATAGGTTTCTAAATGAAAAAAAAAGTCTTTTTGTGCTATCCTTCTAGAAAAGGACTGTGCTTAGAATTTATTAGCTCACATCTGTGGTTGAGTGAATGCAGAGCACTGTACTAGCTACTAGCAGGTGAAATTGTGGCTTTGACTTTAGTTTTAATTGCAGTCTAATTACAGTCTAACTCTAATTACTTCTATTTTTAATTAATAAGTTTTTTTCTGTAATTAGTAACTGCAGCTGTAATTAGTAAATTCTAATGACAGTCTCTAATAGTTTTAATTAAAAGTCTAAAATTTGACCAAAATTTATGTACTAGAGATTTAAAGTTTGTAACTTCAATACAAACAATAATTCTATCTAGTTTCAATTGCTCCAAAGTAGGCAATATCTTGAACTGTCCACCAGTATCCCCGAAAACTAGAAAAACTGCTATTTTGATTTACTATTCCGTCTAAAACAATAGACAGATTGTATATAATTTGGAATTTTTTATCTTTATTGTATGCTTTTTGCTTGTGAGGGAGTCTGTGTCTACTAGTGTTAGGTAGTATGTATGACCCCAAAACCTGGTAGTATGTTGGTACAACAGCCAGTTAGAAGGTAGCAAGCTGGTAACAAGTACATTACTTTACCTTTTTTGTATATCTGAAGGATAGTACTACTTTTTACAAAACTTATCTTAAATTGAAGGATGTATTTGGCAAAATTAAGGAGCTCGAATTTACATGTCCAGAAATGTGCTTTACCCTGCACTTGATAATCTTTTAGGCAAAGTATATTCATTGTAATTTGAAAAAGTTATTTAAGTACAAAATTATAATAGCTCCAGAAATAAAAACTTAAATAACACTATTCCAGTTCAATTTTATAACTCGCCTATTGGGCAATGCTTGCATTGATTCTTTTTTTGTTCTTACCAAAACTCAGAGTAAGTGGGGGGAAAAATAGTAGGCCTACATAGTAAGAATCAGCATGTGTAGGGCAGTAATTCTTGCTCCATAATTTTTGACAGTATTTTTGCATCTGAGACTTAAAAATAAAAATAAATAGAAACTTATCTCCAAAAATGTTCCAAAGCTACAAAACTATTATAACTTGAAAATCAAAAAACTGGCAAGCAGTATTATGAAAATTTTGGCAGCATTTTTGCTTTAGAGTGTTCTCTAAAATTTGTAGAAGATGTTTACAAAGATTAATATGACCATTGTGGCATATTTTAACCCTTTTCACATAGACTAAGACTCCTCTGGCCTAAGGGAAATACTTGCTAGACAGGATTATTTTATCAATTTTAATACAAGCTAAACTGGAATTTTTACTCCACTGTTCTGCATTCATTTACAGTATTTTATGTTTATTATTATGTTTATTATATTTTATGTTTATTATTATTATATTTTATGTTTATTTTATGTTTACTATTTATTTCTGCTTGACCACATACTGCAATTATTTTGCTTTTTTGCTATGATATTTCTTTCTCTATGAGAAATAATTTGTAGTTAAAGGAATAAAACCGACTTTTCACCTTGACTAGCATGTGCATTTAAGTATATTGGGCATACCTACATGCCAAAGAGTAAAGTGTATATCTGCAGATGGAAAGGAACAAAATGACCAAGACTGTAAATGGATATGGTAGGCTATTTTCTGGAGCGCTTGCACTAAAACCACCTACTTCTCCTACCCCAATTTAGAAAATTTTCTTAAAATTATAAAGCACACTATTCTGGTGAAATAGCACATCTTTTCTTAACCATATAGGACAATCTTCCTCATAGGTTTAGACATTGTAAACACATAATTTTCAGTATAGACTGTGACATAAACAATTGATAGCAAATTTTTTACATTTTTCATAATTCTATTTTAATTTGTTTTAGATTAGAATATTTTCATTTAAACACAAAGATAAATACAATCTTAAAAATAGCACATATGCCTGGTGGTATGATTGTGAAGAAGATATATCTCTTTATACAAGCTTTTCTTTTATGGTCTAGATAAATGTTTGTCTGTGCAAGCAATGGAAGGAGTGAGAAACGTGATTGGAGATTCTGTCAAGGATCTACAGGTAATTTGTTTTTTTACTTTAGATTTTGTCTCCCAAATAGGATTTACATTGTTTTTATGTCTGATTTGTTTTGTAAACAAATTGCAACTCTATTCTCACTTCTAAGGGCTTTAAAACTGTTATAAATAAAAAGGGAAGAGATTGAAAAATATTATGTTTGAATCATGAAATCCTCCCCTACAAAAAGTTATATCTGTTAAACTCATTTTGATATGGGATATATCAAATTTTGATATGGGATATATCAATTTGATATGGGATATTTGATATCTTTTTATTTCTTTTTGTCAAATTCTATACAGTTAACTTCTGACTTCAGTAATAACTTTCTTACCGATAATACTGGAATTTTGAGAAGGTAAACTAAGATAGGCATGGCAAAGCGATAAAAATGAAGCTCACGCACTTTAATGTTGGGAATTTATTATTGAATAAATAATATAATAACTTAATTTTAATAATTAATAATTATTAGAAATTAAACACTGCTGACATTACTGACAATTATAGATTATCCAGCAGAATTTTGAATATTCAAAAGAAGCCTACTTTTAAATTGAAAAAAATCTGGATTTTATTTAAATTACCAAGGGCAGTGAAAGTATTTGAATTGGTTTGGTGGAAACTTAAATAAGGCCGTATGTCTTAAAAATTAGGAAAATCTGCTTAATAAACAAGACCTTCATATGCAGTTTTTGGTGTTGCAGGTGCCAAATAAAAAAAAAAATAACATGGAATAAAAATCAGCACATAATAAGCTAAAAACTGATGGCAGCAAAAAGTTTAAAAAGATGTAGCTTCACTTTAAGGGTTTAACTGTCTTTGGAAAACAGAGCAGTAAACATTGTTAAATTTTAACTAATTGCTTTTGTTTTTTAATTCCATGGTTTAACATGGTAACACAGACAAAATGTGGTACTGCCTCATAAACTTCATAATATGGAAACAGCCCCCCAAAAATATGAAAAAACCGAAATTTTTTGTACGAATAGACCTCATGGTATAAACATTTCCAGGGGGAAAATGGTTTGAACCTATTGTCTTCGGTAGCTTAGAGGTTTAAGTTAGTTTGAATCCAACTTAAAAATTTGGGAATAGATTGAATATTTGGTTTTTAGAATATATCTTGCATATAGTTGGTGGTAGGCTACCAGGCAGAACATTGGCCGATTTGAAAAATGTACACACATATACATTTTGTCAAAAAATGACTCTTATATTTCCTGCATGATGTAAAGCAAAAGTAATTGAGACAAGAAGTGTAATATAACTGCTGATTTTAATTATGCTAAATCCTTATAGACCTTAGGACTGTTTGCACCTGAGGCACCCAGTATATCAAGGAGGAATGTCAATTATACCTTAGGTTTTCTGCTGCAGTGGTTTACTCCCATTCTTGTTGAAAGGATGTGTGCAGGTTGCATTACATTCATCTACAAAAGAGTTTCCTCTTTTATTAGTTGCATGTGTGCAACTAATAAAATTTATTAGTTGCCAGTTCGACTGTGTGCACTGATCCTAAATTAGAACTGAAGCTATATGTAAACGAGTGGCTGAGTCTTAGAAAAGGGCACTGGAACTTTTGATTTACATTTGACTGAGCCCCCTTCAAAGCTTATTCGACCACCCCTTCCATATGAAATGCTTCTGGGAATGATAGATCAGATGGATCTAGATGGATTCTTCATGTCACTTATTGTTGTTGATTTTAATTAGATTTTTAACAAAGCAATCCAAAAGCGTAGCCAAGGTCCTATGTTAGGAGTGTCTAAATCATTTTGAAGAGAGAGAGAGAGAGTATCATTGCAAAATACTTTTTTTAGTGCTTATATAAACATGCACAACTCAATGGAATTTTGTTTTATTCTTGCTTCTTTTGGAGCAGGAAAGAGTCTTAATTTCGCAAAAATTTACAGTACCACTCAACAAAATTCATAAAAATATATTGAGATTTGGTCTTTTTTTGCTGAAGTCCCTCTTTATGTATGCATTTTGTGTTTGTTTATTCTTTTTAGATAGTTTTTACTATTTACGTTGTTTTTGCTATATTAGGTTTTATTTTCATGTTTCAATTTGTATTTTGGTATGGAGCACTACAAAAATTTTGTAATTTTAAGTTCTTGATATGCCATATCTACACACATAGGGGGGGGGGGGGGGGTGTCCATATCATTGAAGTTCCTAGAGGGTGAAAAGCTCCTGAAACATGGTAATTTATCTTAATTGTATATTAAGGGGATTGCTTTACTAATATTTATCTTGTATATTGTATTTTATATATGTTGTATTTTTTATTTTACATATCTTAATTTTTTCTCTTGTATCTATCTGAACAGGACAGCACTCTTCAGTGAAAATCATGGATTTATGTATTCATCTATGTACACAAGTCTAAGCTTTAGGAGAGAATTTACCACGTACAAATACTAAACTGAGGAAATAAAATATAAATTCTGCAGAGGTAAAATATAACATTTTGTATTTTGAGACTAGATTTTCAATTTTTCGAGAGGGAGGTCCTTATCCAATCTTGCAAGAGAAAAATCCAATAATGTAATAAATGATATTGGGAATTTCAAGTATAGCTGGACTTTTCCTTCGTTGATTGCTGTTAGTATAAGTATTTTTTTTTCGTTTGAAACGCCACACAAATTTTTAAGATACTTTATTTCTAAAATACTAAATTTTTCAGGTACTATGGTATATTTAGGCCTATGCCATATGCACAATAATATCAACTCTAAAAAATAATATATGCATAAGAAAGAAAAAAAGAAGATTCAAAAAATGAAAAAGAAAAAGAAAGAAAGAAAAAGAAGGAACTCGTTGATCTGACTCTCGAAGGGACGAGGGGGGGGGGTAAAGTATTGTTCCTAGAGTGGGTTAACGCATAAGAAAGAGTTTTTAGGACGCTATTTTTTATTTTTAAGGAATTATTTTAGCCCCTCCCCCTCCCTTGGATTCAGCTATGAAAGAGCAGAGAAGCGGATTAAATTGGGAAAAAAACCCATTGAGGGTACCTGAAGCCAAAATAAAGCAAAAAAAGTGAATTATCCCTTTCAAAATTAGTTTTGAAATATCGGAAAAGCTAACCTCATGTTTTTATCTTTGTATTAGGATAAAAAAAAAGATAATTTTTTTTTGTTCCTCCTAGCATTAATACGAGCACACTTACCTAACTGTGGATTAGATATCTGTGGGTATTTCTGGAAAGAATTCCTTGCAGGAATTGCCCTAAGGTGTAATTTTATAGCATTTGATTCCCTTAATCTGTTCAAAAAATCTCCGCCATCTCAAGGGTCACGCTTGTGTGAACTTATTTGTGTACTTCGACCATAAATTTTAAGAGGATTCGATACCTTGATCATGATTTAGTGAGCCTCAACGTCGGCTGACTGTCTCAAAGACAAAGGGTCCATTTGCAAATTCTCTTATGGGGCTGCTTGTCCTTGAAACCTATTGAGAATTTGTGATCTGATTATGGAATTTGATTGAAAAGACAATGTAATTCTGTCGGCAAAGTTTTCAGTCAATGCTTATTACACCACAGAAAATTTGAAGAGCTCTTAATTGATCAACTGGTATTTCTATTGAGGTATTTTGGACATTTTCTTAGCCGGTATACTAGAACGTTTTTAGGTCAATCTTTTCTATTTTCCTTTAAATAAAAAAAAAAAAAAAAAAAAAAAAAAAGTCTGCTCCATTTGATCGAAAAAACTGAATTTACACTTTCGAATGATATAAGTTTCTCTAAATTAAATATATCTATATCTGGCACAAAACAAGAGAAGTTACGAGGTTTTCCTAAGATTCAACAACAAAAGAGAGAATAATGAGGACTTTTTTCCCAAGACAGTGAACCAACAAAACCTATTTGAATATTTCGGCCCTATATCTAAGGGCCGTCTTCAGCAAAGAAAAAAAAAAACAAAAAACAATAAAACACTTACAATAAAAGTTCTCAGTTAAAAATCCATTTGTTTTTATTTTAAAATAGCCTTGGCATCTTTACTTCTTAACGAAAAGTTCAGCCAAGACTGTCTGATAAAGGCTAACATTTTGCAAGATAAAAAGGTTCATTCATTTCACTAACTGTATTTATTAAAAATTGGAATGATTTCTTATTGCGATATTTGCCTTCTCTGCAGCTAATCTGATAGTTCTTTTGATATTGGGCTTGCTTTTGTTCGTTCCTATTTTTGTTTTATTTTGAATTAGATTATTTTCTATAATAAAAACAAATGGATTTTTAACTGAGAACTTTTATTGTAAGTGTTTTATTGTTTTTTATTTTTTCTTTGCTGAAGACGGCCCTTAGATATAGGGCCAAAATATTCAAATAGGTTTTGTTGGTTCACTGTCTTGGGAAAAAAGTCCTCATTATTCTCTCTTTTGTTGTTGTATTATGGAAAGGCAGTGTGGTCTTCGTCATTATTTCCTAAGATTTTGGGAAAAGTAGATGTCGGCTTTTAGTTTTCTGTCGTTTTTTAGGACCGCTTATCCAAGCTGTACATGGCTAGACTGCCCAATCACTTCTAAACAGTTTGGATACACAAACCAAGAAAGTTTATAATGGACGTGATAGGCTGATTCTTTGTGGTATCGAATCCCCTTAAACGTTTTGTTTTCTAGCTTCATTGGAATTCGTCATACTGGTGGAGGAGTCAAGTCAACAATATGACAGCTCATATCCGGGAAATGCGCTGCCCTGATGCAGTTAAATATTTACATGCTGAAACATTGAGATATTTCCTTCAAATTAAATCAAGAGTTCGTGATGTGACATTTTCCTACATAGAACAGATTACAGGGGTTGATGTATCCGAATCAATTTCAAGAATTGATTTTTTACTAAGATCTAAGTGTAAGTATTTTTTGGTTTTTATTCCTGCTCAAACCTGTGGCCAAGGTTTGGTAGGAGTTCAATGACACTGCAATAGGTCTATTGCAAACACGACTCCTAAAGCCACAACTGAGAACTCCACTTTCCAGTTTGTACGATTTCCTGTAAAAAAGGTTGAAAATCGCAGCCTTTCTAGGCCATTTGCTAATGAGTGTTCTCCATGTTTTAATTGTATTAAGGATGAAATACTGTTGATTCCAAGGGTAACATAGCATTTGCCCAGCTGGTTTCTCAAGATCTTGATACCCAAAACCATTCAGCTTGTCCCTTGTTATTTTAAAACGAATAAAAAAGTAAGGAAAGACTCGTATAATACGAGAGGTTCACATTGAGTCGTACAGCATAGGCTATACTAACTTGTTCTATAAATTTAATGAATGTTATATTGTGCACATAGAAGTAGCGTTTAAGCAGAAATTAGGTATTTCACCAAAACGCATTCCCAAAAGGTGGTGCATGACATAGGGTGTTGCACCAAAAGGTGGTGCATGACATAGGGTGTTGCACCAAAAGGTGGTGCATGACATAGGGTGTTGCACCAAAAGGTGGTGCATGACATAGGGTGTTGCACCAAAAGGTGGTGCATGACATAGGGTGTTGCACCAAAAGGTGGTGCATGACATAGGGTGTTGCACCAAAAGGTGGTACATACGTTTTTACCTCACAGGAGACACGGAAAACTGTCCTCTATTAAAACGTCTTTTAGTACCTTTTGCTCAAGGACTACAAGCTTACATATTATACAATTAAGCAGTTCATGGTAACGAACTATAGTAAGGAGCGACCCGGCTCAGTAGTAACCGAAACTCTAAAAAATGGAATTATGATACCAATAGTTACATCAAAAGAATCGCATTTTAATGCTGATCTTAAATATACAAGTTTCATCAAGATCAGTTATACCCATCAAAAGTTACGAGCCTGAGAAACTTTGCCTGGTTTTAGAAAACAGGGGGAAACACCCCTTAAAAGTCATACAATCTTAACGAAAATCACTTAATCAGATTCAGCGTATCAGAGAACCTTATTGTAGAAGTTTCAAGCTCCTATCTGCAAAAATTTGGAATTTCGCTTTTTTTCCAGAAGACAGATCACAGATGCGTGTTTATTTGTTTTTTTTTTTCCAGGGGTGATCGTATCGACTAAGTGGTCCTAGAATCTTGCGAGAGGGCTCATTCTAACGGAAATTAAAAGTTCTAGTGCCCTTAAGTTCTAGGTGCCCTCCAAAAAATTGGAGGGCACCTAGGCCCCCTCCCACGCTCATTTTTCCCCAAAGTCACCAGATCAAAATTCTGAAATAACCATTTTATTCACCATAGTCGAAGAACCTAATAACTATGTCTTTAGGGACGACTTACTCCCCCGCAGTCCCCGAGGGAGGGGCTGCAAGTTGAAGACTTTGACCTGTGTTTACATATACTAATGGTTACTGGGAAGTGTAAAGACGTTTTCAGGGGGATTTTTTTTGGTTGAGGGGGAGGGGTTACGTGGGAGGATATTACCATGAAGAGACTTCTCATGGGGGAAGAGAATTTCAATGAAGGGGGTGCAGGATTTTCTAGCTTTATTTGAAAAAAACAATGAAAAAATAAACATGAAAAGTTTTTCTACTGAAAGTAAGGATCAGCACTAAAACTTAAAACGAATAAAATTTATTACATATATTTGGGGTTTACCTCCTCGTTATGCCTCACTCTTTACGCTAAAGTATTTTTAGTAATTTCAACTATTTATTCTACGGCCTTTGTGATTCAAAGGTCATTCTTAAGGAATTGGGACACAATCTAAGCTTTAGTGTAAAGAGCGAGGTATCGACGAGGGTTGAACCCCCTCATATACGCAATAAAAACATACGAATATAGAGGCTCGTTACGTAAGTTAATTCGTAGTTTACGTAAATTTTTTACCAATGAAAGCGTTTATAAAAATTAAAAGTTCTAGTTGCTTTTTTAAGTAATCAAAAACTTGGAGGGCAACTAGGCCTCCTCATTCGCTTCTTTTTTTTCAAAATCTTCCGATTAATTGCAATTAATTAATATGCAAATTTCGTTTTAATTATTTATTTGCGGAGAGCCAAGATCAAAACATGCATTAATTCATAAACGTCCAGAAATTAAATAAAACCAACAACAAGTTTTTGTAACGGAAAGTAAGGAGCGACATTAAAACTTGAAACGGACAGAAATTACTCCGTATAATGAAAGGGGCTTTTCCTCCTCAACGCCCTGCTCTTCACGCTAAAGTTTCTTACTGTTTTAAAAAGTAGAGTTAAGAGAAAGGGTCAAACTTTAGCATAAAGAGCGAGGCGTTGAGGAGGAAAAGTTCCTTTCATATACGGTGTAATTTCTGTTGGTTTCAAGTTTTAATGTCGCTCCTTACTTTCCGTTACAAAAACTTGTTGTTTTTTCATTCAATTTTTTAAAAGACTACAAGACTCCAGTTTTATATAATCTATTCCAAAATAAAGACATTGTATTTAATATAAAAAAAACTTCAAAATAATTGAAAATAGTAAAAAGTGTGTGCATCTGGGGATGTCATGCCCTCCACAGCCCTTGGGGAAAGGGTTGTTAATTATACAATATGTCCAGTGTTTAGATACAGGATTTAGAATTGGAAAAGAAGGGTAATGTTTGATCTTGGGTATGTCAGAAAAGGCTAAGGGTATTGAAGTGAAACTCCAAGGACTGTTGAGGGGACGGTTAACTAAATCAAAACAGAATATATGCATCCAGGTTATCAAAAGGATATATCTTTGATACCTTGGAAGCGGCTAAGGGAATTAACTTCAGTACCACCCTTGCTACTACTATTGTGACTGTGATTGCTACTACTTGCAACTGCGAATAGGATTCTTACTACTTTTGGCTGCCACTTCTTGTGGCCAACACGGTGAGTACTTGCAACTGCGTCTAGTTGTGACTGTGGTTGTGACTACTTGTAACTGTTGATGGGACTACTTGTGACTTTAACTAACCAGGTTACTTGTAATTGTGACTGTTTGCAACTATGATTGTTTGAGACTACGATTATTTGCGACTGTGACAACCGGCGATTGGACTACTTGTGGCTGTGGCTACTTAAGACTGCGAATACTTGTGACTACGAATCCTTGCGAATGCGATAGACTATGACTGTGATTTTGAGGACGAATGCAGTGTGACTGCTGTCGTGGCTACTTGCGATGTGTCCACTCCTGAGTTTCTACAATAACCTGTTCCGTACGATGTATACGCAGAAAAAAAAAGCTTACACTGGACGCACATTGCTTATTACTTTGCCAACGCTAGAGCGTTGTCTCTATTATTAATATTTTCGCTCATTCATCTTTTGAATAAGTCTTATCACTTGTCAATGCTAAGACAATATCATTTCAGCTACGCGTCACAATCTAGTATGTTCTTTGGCTGAAGTTCCAAAGGTATTGTTTTATGGACCAGTGGCAACCCTGGTTAATCTCGTCCTTAAAGATAACTGGAATTCTAAAGTTGTGTAGTTTGGATCCTCCCATTTCAGTAGGCTTAAACGAAATGTTTTTACTTTGAGCCTTTTATTCATCCAGATATTGTTTTGAATTTATAAATTAGCATCATCACTTTTAATGCTAACTAAATCTTGTTTAAGTCACAAACCCAAATCTAGTAGGCTTTTTGGCGAGAGCTCAATAGACATTTCTGTTCTTGGACCAGTGGCATCCGTCGTCAATTCAGCAGGCTAAAATGTGTTTGTAACTTAATTTGATAGAATTCCTTATATGAAACGGTGCAGTTCCAAACAGTTACTTAAAATAGTATAATCTTCAAAATATTTTTCGTGAAACAGTACAGTTCTATTTCCTCCTATTTTCTACAGTAACTCTAATCGCTTTTTAATACAAAGTCCACTTTATTTCAGTTACACACCCGAATTTGGTATGCTTTTTGGCAGGAGCCTCAATAGGTGTTTTACTTGGGTTTCTAATAGCTTTTAGAATGAACCAAATTGAATTTCGGAACCGAGTGAGAAGTCTTGGTTGCATCGCCTACTCTGGCTTAAAGGTAAGACCTTTTTTAATGAGGGAAGGGAGGGGTAATGTATAAAAAAGTAAAGGTAAAGAATACGGCATTAGACCCTACATTCCTTACCGGCGGTGCTGATCTCCGTTTCTTGGCCCTTGAGCCAGGAAGTGCAATGGGGGATTGGGGGCCAACCATCCTGTGCTTTCGCACATCCTTCCTGTTTGCCTTCCCCAGATTTCTCCAGGTACCCGTTTATAGCTAAGTCGACTCTGGCTAAGCTTACACAGTCACGCCACTGACCCCCTTCCCAAACTAAACATTTGGGTTCACTAGAATTCGAACCCTCGTCCTCTCAGACAAAGGATCCTGAATCCAGCGCTCCAATCTACTCGGCCAGGAATCAAATTGAATTTCGGAACAGAAGTAGGGAGATAATTCTATCCCCTCTCCCTGATGTTGGTCTAAAGAGTGTCCTTCCCTCCCAGATTTTCTATTTGACAGTTCATAAACAAAGATTCTTGAGTTTTAGTGTTTTTTTATGAGTATTAATAAAAAACTGGTTTTTGCTGTCTTGATCCTTGACAATTTTTTAAACATCGGACAATGTTTTTAGAAAAGATTCTCACAGCCATAAATTGAGTTCAGAGGTATCCGCTGAGGGTGGGGGGTTTATTTTATTAAGTTTGATAATTCAGATGTTTTACAGAAAACGATTCCCCTAATCGGGGCATGGAGGACCAGGGGTCAGTTCCCACAAGTTTTGGACTAAAATTTCTTTAATTAAATGCTTTTTTTAGGGTAGGGGGGGGGGTCGTGCCATCGACGGCCAGGGGTCAGCTCCCATTATTTTCTGGATAAAACATCGTTGATAAGTTTGTTAAGTTGTTTTGTTGATTTTTTTTTCGGGGGGGGGGGGGAGTAATTCTGATATTTTACAGAAAACAAAAACGTTTAGAAAGCGATAGCCTAAAATTAGATCTCTGAAAATTCTTCCTTTGTTTCGCTAACGATCCATATGAACTGAGTCTTGACTTCAGTTCTTGTGTGGAAACGATGATGATGTAAGTTAGAGTATCGATCTTGAACTAAGTCCTAAAGTGTCCTTTTTTAATACATCCCTGCATAAAAGGATAAAGATCGTCGAATGCCAGTAATGACGCATTAATAGGCGCCAGTAATCGACGGTTCGGTTGCTGGGTCTTTTTTCCGGGACAGAATAGAATAGAATTCTATTTTAAGATTTCTTTCACAGCATGGTTTCCGAATATGAATTTTACGTTAAAATTAACAATGGTATATATATACATATATTTATATATATAATATATATATATATATTATATAATATAAATATAACGACAAGAGAAATCACCAATGCAACAGCATAAACACATTAAAAAAAAAAAAAAAAAAAAAAAAAAAAAAAAAAAAAAAAAAAAAAAAAAAAAAAAAAGGAGACAGAAGGAGAAAAGGAAGACTGTTTTCCTATATATATATATATATATATATATATATATATATATATATATATATATATATATATATATATATATATATATATATATAAATATATAAAATTACGAATCTTTTATCTTCTGTCCCACAAAAAAAGCAAACTCGTTTATTTATGTATGTGTCTCAAACTAACTTTTTTTTTATAGGGAGTTGCCTTAATAGACGACTTTCCAGTTCGGTCAAAATGTAGAAAATACGAAGTTATTGTGCAAGTTAGAGCGGCAAGCGTAGACCCAGTAGACCTAAGAATCACGCATGGCTATGGAAGGTTGTGGAGAAATTTTTTGTTTAAGAAGTGGATGGTAAGTCTATATTGATTACAGTTTGAATCTTCTGTTACTTTTGCAGATGGAAATTTATATATAAAATCTGGAACTACTGGGGTCGAACACTAGGTTCCTAAATACTACCCTGTCACTTAGCTATTGCCCTGCTGAGCTATGACATATGGCTACGGAAGACTGTGGAGATTTTTTTTTTAAGAGGTTAATAGTAGGTCTATATTGATTTTATTTTCGATTATTTGGTATTATTGAAGATGAAAGTTTTTGTAAAAATCTTGAACTGCTGGCACTCAAACCCAAGGCCACCTGAATACTGCTCAGTCGATGAGATAAGATAATATACTCAGACATTTTATAGAGGCAAAGCTCAAAGTCTTGTTTTCCTGATAAATATTAATTTTATTTTTTTAATATTATCGTATATTCATTTGTATATTAAAGATCGATTTTCTGTCAAGGAATTTTGATTTAGGTTTAAATAAAAAAAAAGTTTTTTTAACTGAAAATAAGCAGCAGCATTAAAACTTAAAACGAACAGAAATTATTCGGTATACAAGGAGGGGGGCTGCAACCCGTCCTCCAACTGTACTCTTTACGTACAGTGTACATTAAACTGTACTCTTTACGTTAAAGTCTTAAAGCTCTTTAAAAATAATTCTTATCCAAAATCGACGCCCCTTGTATTTTAGTAGTCTTTCCTAAAGAATCAAAACAAATAATCAAACTTTAGAGTAAAGAGCGAGGAGTAGCCCTTCTAATGTACAGAATTGTTTCTGTTCGTTTTATATTTTAATGTTGCTCCTTACTTTCATATAAAAAAAACTTGTTTTTTTTTTATTCCTGCCTGGTTTTCCAATCATGGCAGGGAATCCCATTCCCTCTCTCGTGTGTAACATTTTCCTTCGTAAATATCACCTGAAATTTTCTTTCTTCTTGAAATTCTCTCCGTAGAAAATCTCCTCCTCCCTCCCCGCAGAAAATTACCCTGAAAAATTTTCGCATATTCTCCCAATAACAAACACTGTACGTGAACAATATGGGTAAATTGCGTTAATTACAGCACTTTCCCCAGGGACTACGGTGGGTCATCTCATCACCAAAAGCATAGTTACCGGACCTTTCTACTATGCTGAATTAAATGGTTATCTTGAAAATTTGATTAGATATCTTAGGGAGAAAATGGGCGTGGGAGGGGGCTTGGGTGACCCCTCTTTTTGGTCACTTTAAAAGGACACTTCAGTTTTTGATTTCCGTTCGAACTAGCTCTCTTCCGATCTTCTAGTACTATTGGTTCAATACAATCACCCCTGAAAAAAAACACACACGAACAAATATGTATGCTTCTGAAATCTTTCTTCTGCTAAAAAAACAAAAATAAAGTTCCATATATTTGTAGATAGGAGCTTGAAACCTCTGCGTTAAGATTCCTTGAATTTTTTTGGATTTATTCCCCTTTTTCGAGAATCAGACAAATTTTCTCAGGCTTGTAGCCTTTGATGGGTAACATTAAACTTAAAGAAGTTTAGGTGTTTAGAATCAGCATAAAAACCAATTCAAAACTCTGTTTCCACGTTGCCAAAAACTTGTTACCACGAACTGTTTGATGGTGGAGGTTTAGTTTTTATCAATAATTTTACTTAACTAGATTTTGAAAGTTAATAGTATTAAAGTTGTAAAGCCTGTGATAATATTGAATTTCTCTTGAGACAGTATGTCCAAGATCCAGTGTTTTGGCAATCAATAAAAAGCAATTAATAAGTAACGCAGCAGTTCATTTATATTTATTTGCTTAGGACTTATGGAGCTTGGTATCGATGTACACATGTAATAACAGCTTTGAACAGCTGATGTATAAGTTTTTATAAGACAAATTGTTTTAAATTTGTATTTGTATGGCGTGGGAATTCTGTGTCCAAGGGGCACGGATTCAATCCCTGTTGTGACCAGTTATTTAGTTTGGGACGGGGGTCAGTGGCGTGACTCTGTAAGCTCAGCCAGAGTCGACCCAGCTTTAAATGGGTACCTGGAGAAATCTGTGCCATGAAACGGAGATCAGCACCGCCGGTTTGGACCTTAAGGGTCTAGTGCCGTCTTACTACTTACTACTACTTACTTACTGGCTTTCTGCTTGCCGTTCACAAAGAAAAGGGAACAGAAGCACTTATAGTAGCCTGATATGATGACTATGAGTGTGGTTTGTAAATAACATGTTTTTGTAAAGGCTTTTGTAAATAAGTAGTGCCTTAATTCTGTTTCTCGAACTAATATGTTTATATGTGATTGAGTTTGGCCGAATTATGTCCTAGAAAGTAAAGATAATGTGTCAAAAGGAAGTTAAGTTAATCAAAATTTCGATCAAGAGCATTATCTGCCATCTAGTGTGACTCCTCAACCAAATTGCTGTTATGGAAATTGAGATACTATTACTACTCACAGCTCGTCAGGGTATCTAGCCGCCTAGACTAGCCCAGCTGAGCACGTTCCTTTCCCACCCTCTCTGTTCAGAACCTGGCTCCTCTATCTCCTCCATGAAGTTTCAACTGCCTTTAAAGTTTTTCTTATGACCTAATCGCTTCTCATTCGAACACACCCTTCTTTTCATTGACTTCCTGCTGAATCTCCAGAAAGCTCAATTTTAGGCAGCCTATAATCGTCTGTCGATAAATGTTACCTTGAATTCTTAATAGGTCTTTCATTGGTCTAGAGAGTAAAATCAAATCATATCTTTGTCAAAGATTATTGCTTGATTACAAGTAGCCCAGGGACATTTAAACTCTTTAAAAATTTATCTGGAAAACCTCTAGGATATCATCTTCAGTTTTTTGAAGTACCTACGTTTCAGAACCATATTCGACTATTTTTAATACCATAATCTCTAGTATGCCGACCCTTCCACGGGGATCGTCGCATCTCTTGCCCCCAATTTTTTCTAACTTCATGTATTATGACCTTGGTTGTAAGTCTTATCTTCTTATTCTTCCTAATTTTTCAACTGCTAAAATTTACTCCATGTCTTGAATATACTACATTTTACATCTTTACTGGATTGACCCTCTTTACGTAATGCTACATTGGTGAAGCTATTCACTCAGTCAATTTTCTCGGCACCTATTCATTCTCATTTATGCCTGATACGAGAGTATTCTTACCGTCCATTTTCGAACGTATTCTCTCATTATGGGTTTATAAATTTCCAATAATTCATTCATTTGACCTTCGACAGTGAAACTATTGGAATAAGCTAGGTAGAGGGCTTTACTTTCCTCTTTAATTACGCTGTCTCCTATATTCTTTGTTGTGATCCTTTGGACCGAGTTCATAAATTTAATGTAAGTTATGATGAAAACAAAATACGGGGAAAGACATGACCCTGCCTGACTCCTGATTCCTCACCAGAGACTAATCGCACATTCCAATGAAAATAATGGTATTACTTCCATACATAGCATTAAAAGTTTAACTTCATTATCTGGTATACCATAAGGACAGGTCCTTTTTTACAGCTTTTCTGCCTGCTAAATCAAGTACGTTTTCTTAATCTATAAGACTTGATCTATAAGAATCTATAAAACTATTGTTTTCTTTCAAAGCTTTCATCTACAGGCTCTCTTAGATCCGTTTTTAGTTAAGCGCAAATGATGCTCTGGTCTTTAGAAAGGTCTAAAGAAGATAGCCCTATTCCTGTTTGTGGCAATTTCTATTCGTTTTAAGTTCTGCTTAATTATTCATTGTAATTTCTGTTTGTTTTGGATCTCATTTCTTTACTAATATTCATCTCTTTTCGTTTAAGTCTGCTTGTCTTTAGTTTAATTAACCTCCTTACTTTTCTTTGAAAAACTAGTTTTTTGGATAAATGATTTTTAATTAGTTTTTTGAAGGACGAAATTTCTTGTGTTTAATTAAAAAGTAAAATAAACAATAATAAAGAAATCATGTGAAATGTTAACTTTGAATCGAAGTATATTTCAATTACGCTTTATTGATTGAATCAGGCTTTGTTCTACATTTCAAATGTGCAGTTTCTACGCTTTTAGTTGCTGGTACATATTGTTTCCTCTTTCTTTACTTTCTTTCTCTTGGCAGGGTGATTTATTTTTTTTTTAATATTTGATTTATATTTCAATTTTTTTTTCAATGATTTTTTTTTCAGTTTTTTTACATTTGATTTTAATAATTACACTAATTTTTATGAAGATCCAGCATGAACAGCAAACTTAGCTCTATTAGAGAGCCATTAAAACAGGTACAACTGGTAACTATTGACGCTACTAGTCTCTGTGGTATAGGAAAAAATCTTAGTTTACTATGGACTCCAAAACAGTAAGATTCAATTTGACAAATCCTGGGTGATTTAGATTTCCTGTTGACTGAATGCACATGATTGGTTATTTTGATAACCAATGACAATATAGGAAATGATTTTAACTTACGTTTGGGTAATAATTATTTGTCTAGTATTGTTAAAGTCAAATGTAGTCTAATTGGTTATAAGGACTGGAGGGGAAAATTATGCAATTTTCGAGTATTTTAGAGGCTATAGTACCGAGTGAAATGTAAACTTTTTCCTATTCCTTCTCTTTGGCTTGCTTTATTGGTTTCATGAGATATTGAAGAAAGCACTTTCCAATTACCCTACTAAATTTGGACCCGGTATTCGCTGTTAATCTTAAATTTATATGTTTGTATATTAAGCAGAGCTGTTGGAACAGTTTCTGAATTTTTTAAACAGGGAGACTCAACGATGGAACTTTGCCAAGCCATCAAGTAACTTATCTAGTGAACTAGTAACTATATACATTTTATGACGAAAGTATTCTAACTTACTCAAAAGTCAGCCTAAAAAAATTTATACTCATAATTTCAGTCACATTCACGTTTTACTTCTTTTTAGTTAGGAAAAAAAGTCTTTCCTCTCAGTCTCGGCCGAGATTTCAGCGGTGTTATAGCTGAAATTGGTAGTGGAGTACGGGATCTAGAAGTTGGTGAACATGTATGGGGAGCTACACCATTCTGGTATCAGGGTAAGTTATTTACTAATTTCATAGACTGAACTGCCTTTTCATTCGTAAGTAAAATTGAACGGGTAGTTATGGTAAATAAACAGATAGTGGATTAATAAATACGCAAGATGCGACTAAATGTTTCGATCCAGAAACTAAATAAAATAAATGAAAAAATAACTGTATATTTTTGCTTTACATCCAAGTAGCCTCTATTAACAAAAAGAGAAGAAAACATACTAGTTTAAACAGAAACAAGAGCTAAAAGCTCATATGGCACTTGTGACGAGGCAAGAAGAGCTAAGAGCCAAGAGATCATATGGTATGAGCTCTAGCAAAATTCTATGAATCAATAGATTGATTTAAAAGGAAAATAAGAGGCTTAATGCCGGTCAGGATTTAAAATAAGAGCTCTGAGTCACGATGTTCTTCTAAATATCAAAATTCATTAAGATCCGATCACCCACTCGTATGTTATAAATACTTAATTTTTTCTAATTTTTCCTCTCCCTTTAGCCCCCCAGATGGTCGAATCTGGGAAAACGACTTTATAAAGTCAATTTGTGCAGCTCCCTGACACGCCTACCAATTTTCATCGTCCTAGCACGTCCAGAAGCACCAAACTCGCCAAATCACTGAACCCCTCCCCCCCCCCCCCCAACTCCCCC